>NC_133665.1:74541911-74891185 GCF_037893015.1 Macrotis lagotis
ATGTAGCTCCTCTCAGAGGTTCAGACATTTTGGACAACCCTGGGAGCCTGTTATGGACAACACCATCCACATCCAGAGAAAAACAAAACAAACAAATTTTAAAAACCGCACAGAATCTGAATGGATAATATATTCATTTTTAAAAACTTCTCTTGTTTTTCCTTCCTATTCCATGGTTTTCTTTCTTTTCCCTTAATTCTACTTCCTAATATACAAAATGACTAATGTATGCATGCTAAACAGAAATGAACATATACAACATTTAGTAGAACTTTTGTCACTGAGGGGAGGGGGATGGAAAAGTAGGGTGATAGAAAAATGCATAACATAAATATGCAAGTGGATTAATGTTGAAAAATTTTCATAACATGTAATTGGGAAAATAGAATAACATTTCAATCAAAAATAAAAAATTTAAAAAGTAGAATGAGCAGAAGAAGCAAGAAAATGTATTCAATAGCAACAATATTATTTTAAGAACAAATTTGAGTGACTATAAAGGATCTATGAAGGAAGATATTTTCTGCATGTGGAGAAAGAAGTGATAAATAGAAGTATGTATAGAAAAATTTCACACATATGTATATACCTATATGTCTTTATATATATGTATGCATTTATGTATGTGTACATAAATATGCACATGTATATGAGAGGGCAGCAAGGTGATGTAATGGATAGAGTTCCAGTCTTGTAGTTAGGAGGATTGGAGTTCAAATCTAGTCTCAAACACTTGGCATTTACTAGTTGTGTGACCTTGAGCAAGTCACTTAGTCCCAACTGCCTCTCATCCAGAGCCATTTCCAGTCATTTTGATCCATATCTGCCCTGGACCCAGATTGTTCCAGAGGAGAAAGTGATTCTGGTGACTTTGCACAGTATCACCTTACTCAAATCTATTTCATTTCATTAACTCCCTGATACCAGTCTTCTTTGAGAACCAAAGTACAAAGAACAACAACATGTTGCATACACAAATATATAAATAGTTGTGTTTAATGGCAGCCATCTCTATGTTGGAGGAGAGAAAAAAGAAAGGAAGTAAAGGAAGTTTGGTTTCATAACACTATTATATAGTTAAGAAGAATATCAAAATACATAACAGATTTGCAGTTTCTTGTGCAATCATCTTTTCCCCTAATTCTACAATGTTGCACATTCCACAAAAAATAAAAAATTACATACATATATTCATATATGAACAGACATATATGTACAGGTATGCATTGTTCAGTGATCTTAGAGGTATCTTAAAGGATCTTAACTTAGAAGTTAAGAGATTTGCCTCAAATTAAATAGTTAAAATGTGTCAAAGAAACAAATCCTCATGACTGCAACCAGCTCCCTATCTACTGTGCTTCTCTGACTCTTAAGTGCATCTGCCATGTCAAAGATGCAGAGTAGTTTTTTTATTTTAATTGATAGAAATAATTTCCTCACTGGAAGCTGCCTATGCCAAAGAAATCACAGATCTGGAGATAGAGATATAGAAATAGATATAGACTGCAGATATACACAAAAATACATATAAGCATAATTAGTGATAGTAGAATAACATAACATCGAGAAAAGGTTTTTCAATAACATATAAGGTACTTTAGTCAAAACTGAGACAATTATCTTTAAGATTATCAAATTAAGTCCCTGATTTTTTTCAGTTATCTTTGTGACTTACATCAAAACTTTTCTACTAGGGGGCAGCTAGGTGGTGAAGTGGATAAAGCACCAGCCCTAGAGTCAGGAGTACCTGGGTTCAAATCCGGTCTCAGACACTTAATAGTTACCTAGCCGTGTGGTCTTGGGCAAGCCACTTCATTGCCTTGCAAAAACATAAAAAAAAACCTTTTCTACTCAGAAATAAACATCTTTCTGTCTCAGCTATCTAACCACACTCTTGGCTCCACATCAGAGAATGTGTTTTTCTCTAAGCCAGTTACTATAGGAAAGAAATCTTGTATTAAATAGGCTGCCTCAATTCTATCTAAATGAGAAGCAGGGGAGAATGAATAGCAAATCACTATTATTGTAAGAAAGATATGAATTCAAGTCCTAACCCTGACTAAATGTCTTCCTTTAATTGTCAGTTAATTTCTCTGTTACAAAGGCAATTCTTTAAACTTCTAAATATTTATAATTTATACTGAACTGCTTAAGAATGGGAGTTTTGGGGGGTGGCTAGGTGGCGCAATGGATAGAGCACCGGCCATGAAGTCAGGAGTACCTGAGTTCAAATCTGGCCTCAGACACTTAATAATTACCTAGCTGTGTGACCTTGGACAAGTCACAACCCAATTGCCTTGAACAAAACAAAAAAAAAAAAAAGAAAAGAAAAAGGAAGGGAATTTTTCATTTCTACATCAATTAGGTCTGGCCTCTGATACAGAATTCATTTGGATGTATGTCATTGCCTCCTGTATCACCAAAGTCCTCTTCAAGAAAGAAGGTTCAACAACAATAACAATAGACCTGAATTAAAATTAAAATACTTAAAAATTGATGATTTTCATTTATTTGAATATCAAGTTATAATTTGATAGTTTGGATATCAAGTTGTGAAATTAACCCCTTACATTCCTCTCAAATCTCTTATTTTTCAGAGTTGGTTTTTTTTTAGGGTTTTTTTTTTTTTGGTAAGGCAAATGGGGTTAAGTGGCTTGCCCAAGCCACACAGCTAGGTAACTATTAAGTGTCTGAGACCGGATTTGAACCCAGGTACTCCTGACTCCAGGGCCGGTGCATTATCCACTGTGCCATCCTAGCCACCCCAATCAAATCTCTTATTTTTCTAAAAACAAAGAAACAAAGGACAACAGCAAAGCCTTGAGATTGCTGTATTATCACAAAAAATGAAAAAGAATTAAGGTAGAGTTACTTTGAAAAGTATCTAGATTATTTTATGTTCTTGTATCTATGACACTTAATGAAAGTTTATTATATAATTATATTTGAGACAAAGATTAAACTGTAGTTAGCTCACAGTTCTTTTCCATCTTCAATTTTCTTCTCCCTCCACTTTTTCCTCTTCCAACTTTTGACGACTTCAGAATTATATTTTTGCCTCAGATAGTAAAGTTAATCGTTTATCTTTTTTAATAGCCACTATTAGAAAAAGGTTTAAAGCCTGAAAATCAAATTAGTTTCTCATTAAACTTTATCACCTATCTCACAATCAACCCATAAATATCTACAAATATTAAAGAAAACCCAAAGTGTATTAATAATTTTCTTCAGGAGATACAAGAAAATGAAGATTAAAAGAAAGTAAGCAGACTAAAGATGATAAAAGGCAGTTTTGACTACCTAGAGAGGTGGAGAGGTGATTTCCAGTCTTCTTGGGATTTATATGGTACCCTGTTTAATTTGCCTTGTTGTTGGTGAGTCATTTTAGTCATGTCTGACTCTACATGATTCCATTTGGGGATTTTCATGGCAAAACTATCTTTTCTCTCCAGTTCATTTTACATATGAAGAAACTGTGGTAAATGTGGGCAAGTGACTTGTCCAGGGTCACATAGCTGGTAAGATTCTGAGGCTGGATTTGAACTCAGATCTTTTTGACTCTAGACCTGGTGTTCTATCCACTACATCACCTAGCTGCTTAGCCTAATAAGTTTATTAACCTTCTATTTCCTCCCCACCCACCAAAACAAAAATAAACAAAAAAGGAAAACTTTCTGTATGACAGTAAATTTCAAAAACAATTTTACTTTGAGAATTTTCTAATACTCATAATATGCAGGGTGTCATATAACTTGATTTGGAAATTATTGGTTTTCACAATGGCAAATGAATGTTTCAGTTGAAAATTCCTCTACATTTCTATATAAAGGCATTTATGAAGACAAAAAAATAAGAATTTAAATCAAAGAGTGAAAAAATATCTACACACTAAGACAGGGTGTAAAGAAATAGATGAACTCTTATAGGGATAAAATTGGAAGATGCCAAAGATGAAATATATCTTAAGAGAATCTAACTAAGGTAGAAGAAAAGAAAAATATTCATATGAAACAAAGCATCAAAAAACATCTTTATTCCTATAGAAAGTTGGTCTGCCAAAAGTATTCCTATCAACTCTAACCAAGGAGACCTTTATAAAAAGTGTATGGGGAAACCACACATGGACCAGGAAAAAAATAACAGCATAAACAAAAAAGGTACAGGAAGCAGGACCTCTGAAAAGAAAGGTATTTTTGTGTGAAATGAAAAGAAAAAGCACAGATTGTTAAAATGAAAACAATAAGAAAAAATGGTTGTTTTAGTGGAAAAAATGGATAGTATTTTTGGAATTGGACCAGGAATGATTACTGGGAGAAACTGATTCTTCAATTTCCACTGGGCTCTATACTATCTGGCTGAAGCCCAATAGCTGCCCACTTGTCGATAAGCCTTCAGTGTATTTATGAACTCCATTTACCAGGAGGAAAGCTTCTAGAGTTGAATAGATGTCTTCGTAGCACTATTTTTATGTGAGGTAAAGTTATTTTGGAATGTAGACCATAAGTCTGAATGATTCTTTACCACAAAAGACTGGAAAGCTGGACTGAGCTGTCAATATACTGTTGCCTAGAGAAGGGGACAACCATGTTGAAAACAGCCTTAAAAATAAGCTGCATATTGCTTGTCCTTTCATAAAGAAATTTTGTGGAACAAGACAACTAACACCACATAAGGCTGAGTTTGAAACAAAAATTTAGTGGTACTATATCACAATTCTGGTATTATGATACCTGAAATTTCAAGAATATTTGGGAAGTCTCTTCAATGCTATATATATATATTACAATAGATGAAGAGCTATCTGGAGCCCAAATTGGTTTATTGCAGTGATCATAACTGGAGAAGCAGTATGGTCTGATAGACCACACAGGACCAACATGGCATCAAGAACACCCCAACTTTGGCATGTGTGTGCTTTAAATTTTGCAGAGCACTTTATATACATTATTTCATTTAAGCTTCAAAGCAAATCAGTTCTGTTCTTTATGTACTATTATCCCCATCTCACAAATGAGAAAATTGAGGCTTCAAAAGGTTAAGTGTCTTGCTCACAGTCATACAAGTGGGGACTGACAGAGACAAACGTACTTTGTTCATGCAAAAGTAACATTTACTACTACTAACAATATTATTGTTCAGTCTTTTCGATCGTGTCCAAATCTTTTTGACCCCATTTGGGGTTTTCTTGGCAAAGATATTAAAGTGGTTTGCCATTTCACTCTCCAGCTCATTTTACAGTCTTTAAGTGTTTGAGGCCAGATTTGACCTCAGGAAGATGAATCTTCCTCATTTTAGCCCTGACACTAGCCCTACTATAAGAATTTCTAATTTGCTAATATTTACCTGCAATTTAAACAGCCTTTTTTGAATAAAGAAATCTAGATCTAAAAATACTTTGAGATACTTTTTTATGGAAACTAAAAGACTTAAGAATCAGAAACATGGCTGATTTTAAATGAAATTTTCATTTCAAATGGACACTGAGGCTTAATAACAGCATTCTCTACATTGAGGCAAACTCTTACATACGTAAATCTTACATATGTAGCAGGGCAACTCTAGGCTCAGAAAAATGCTGTAATACTATAATCACACTCTGGGCAGGAGTATGTGCAGTACTAATAAATATTGTTCATCCTCAATAAGGGCTGTCTTAGCCACTTCTGGGGATTCATCCCAGTAGCATGCATGGTAGAGAATACCTGAGCAGGTTTTTTTCTTTTTTTCTACTTTTTTTTCTACTCTTTTTTTCTCTTTTTTCTTCTACTGATTGTTTTTTTCTTCTCCTTTTTCCTCTTCCTTTCTCTAAGCTAGAGTCAAGTGTTCCAGCTCATGCTGCTGGACCAATATGGCTCCATTTCCATGAGGCTGGACATACGTTGATCTAAATTTCTCCCCCCCCCTTTTTCTTTTTTAAAATTTGTGTTACCTCCTTTGCAGTTTGCAATTATCTCAATAAAATGACTATCCCCTTTGTTATTTGTTCTCTCAATCATCTCTTTTTTTGCTTAACTTTATTACCTCCTTAGAAACTACTATCTTCTTTAAGAAATTCACCATGTAGCTGCTTTTCCAAAGGATCTCCCTTATACAATTTTGCATTAGTTTTTGGACTTTTGTGGTAACTGATGAGCTATGTTACCTGTGAACTAAAGTCTAAGCCTTTCTTACCTCCCTGAGTCAGAGTTGGTGAGTTATTCACTCACACAGATTCTTAAGCCCCCTTTCCCTAAAGCCCATTTTCTCTTGTTTTCATATATTTCTAAAGCATTCAGGTATTTGACATACAAAAGGATTATAGAAAGGTGAATAGGCAGTCACAGAAAAACAATAAAAACTAGATAAAAATGCACAGTAAAGTCATGAAGTAAATAAACAAATCCAAGTATACAAATAGCAAAGAGAAAATCTTATAAGGCTTATTATTATTCCTTTTTTTTACAGATGAGGAAACTGAGGAAGACAGAGGTTAAGTGACATGCCCCATTATATAACTGTGAAGTGCCTGTGGCTAAATTTGAATTAAGGTCTTCCTGTCTTCATGTCCTGTGCTTTATTCACTGAGTCACCCCCCTTACTTCATTTCTTTTATTTTGCAGTAGGACAAGGAAAGTTGCATGATCTCCATTGCAGATTTCATATCTTTACCTTTCTTTCCAAAACTCATCTCTCTTCCAGAGTTCCAATAAAGAAAACAGGTTACAATGACTTAAGACCATCTTCATGTTTTCCTTCTCTCTTACCTTTTGCATTCAACCAATTACTAAATAGTATTGTTTCTACCTGGAGAACCCTCTGCCTAAAAGATTCTTCTCTTAACTCCCAAATTTACCATACAAATTCAGGCTCTCATCAACTCCAAAAGCCCCTGCCTCTGGTCTCTTTCCTCTCAAATCCCTCTCCTATACTAGTGCAAAAGTGATTTTTCTTATAATTACATGTCTGAGATTATGTTACTCCATTATTTAAAAATCTTTGTGTTACTTGACCCCATTGCCTTGCAAAAAAAAAAAAAAAAACTAAAAAAAAAATCCTTGTGGTTCCCCACAAGTCACTTAACCTAAGTGGCCTCAAATTCAAATAGAAGTAATCCAGGTTGGCAATATTATTGATTTAGAAAACTACAAAGGAACATTATGGATGTTACATTGTATTTTTTATTTACTTTGTTAAACGCTCCCCAAATAGATTTTAATCAGGTTCTGTTGGTGCTTGGAGGAAGGCTTGTGATCCCCTTGCTCTCAGCAACTCTTAAGACTTTAAGATAAAGAAAAAGTATTGATTTACATTGGTAGAGAAAGGATTTCTTATCTAGAAGATAATTATAGGTCCGGTACTAATATAATTGCTATTTCTTGACTAGCAAGTGAATTGTATTTAAGAAAGGAAGAACTATGCAGAGTCATCAGCCTTATTTTCTCCTCCTGTCATTCAGAGAAGTATGTAGACAGGTCAAGACCATTGGAGATGGCCAAGGAAGGAGTGGGAGACCTTGACCTTTTCAAGATAATGACTTTCCCAGGTCTAAATTTGTCTGGGGCAACACCCATTCAGTAATTAAAGGCTGGGTAAGAATCAAGACAAAAAATAAATTGTGTGTGTGTGTGTGTGTGTGTGTGTGTGTGTGTGTGTGTGTGTGTGTGTGACTCAGGCACAGTTGTAAACCTCACATAGTGCAGTTAGTGCATAATCAGTCCTTAATAAATGCTTTTTTCCTGTCTGACCCCCATGACTTCATCTACCAGTCATACTCAGGGAAAAAAAACACAACAAAACAGTAAAAGAAGCTCAGGACCACCCTCAGTGGCCCTCAGAGTATATATTGTATTAGTTCTGCCTATCCCAATTCACTCAGGTGACAATTTATTGAGTACCTGCTATTTCTTAAGCACTTTATTTCTGGATTCCCAGATATGGCCAGGATTTATGGGACTTGGTCTCAGGAAGGAGATAAACCTCTCTGAGCCCACTCAGCATCTGGAAGACACATCGATGCCTGTGGACTGGATCTTGCCTTTATATAGGCAGTCCTGATTAGTTCTCCTATGTATTACCATTATAGGTTTGAATTATTGCTCCCAACTGTATTTTTGAAGCCTCACCCTCCAAAAGAAAGGTTGTAAAAGATGGACCAGCGTAGAGGGAGAAAATCTTTTTTTCTCTCCTGTCCTCCCACCACTCCTTAGAAAAACCCCTAAAAAACCCCATAGGTTTATCTTTCCTCTATCAAAGCTTCAAATTTGAAGTAAGAAAACTTGGTTTTGAATTCTAGATTTAGTACTTGCTACTTGGGTGACTGAGCAATTGAAGAGCTCTTGGCCTAACTTCCTCATCTATAAAATGAAGGTGCTGAAGTCAATCATTTCTAAGGAATTTCCAGTTTCAATTTATTACCACTTCTATTTCTAAAGCAAGTGTTTTTTTTTTTTAATAAAGATTGCTGTATTATCAAAATGGGATTGAGTCAGTCATTCTTGGCTGTATCAGACATATTCAGTCCAAAGATTATACCTGTGATTTCAGTGATATAGGAAACTCACAGAGGAGGAAGCATTAACCTCATCTCTGCAGTTCACAGTGTTAGTGACTTGTTTTAGAACACTGAGAATGTAATTGGTTTGTCCAGATTTACAGTCAGTATCTATTAAAAATAAGACTTGATCTTGGTCTTCTAGTCTGAAAGTTGGCTCCCTGTTCATTATATCAAGTTGTTCACATCCTTAAGTTACTCTGTGGAAAATTAGAATATATTGAGGCAGCTTTGGGGAAAGGGTATCAGGATTACAAATCATGCTGCAGAGGTGGAGAACCTTTTTCCTGCAAGGGCCATTTGGATATTTATAACATCATTCCTGGGCTATATTGGTCAGACATTGAATTTCAAGTTCTGCCTTTGATTGTATTAGCAATGCCAGACCAATACAACTCACAGTCACTATCACAGCCAGGTACAATTTATTCTTTTTAACAAAAGAGCCAGAAGCATTCAACTCTTCCCTCCCAACACACACACACACACACACACACACACACACACACACACACACACACATACACACAAACACACACACACGTATACACACAAACACACATACACACATACACACACAAACACAAAGACACCATTCTTGGAAGAAGTTCCAGGGGGTAGAGTCATCAAAAGATGACTGCTGCAGAGTACAACTATAGTGTAGGTAAATATTTTATTATATTATAGGGAAAACATTTATTATTATATTGTTGAATTTAGTTTTATGTGGTTAGAAAATGTCTAAACCAAAAGTTTATTGTAGAGGACTTCCTAATCTCAGAGACTTTTCAGGAAAGTTAAATGACTGCAGGGAATGCTTACATCCTATTTAGGTGTTGTTTTGGGTTCACCCAAAGTTTGTGTTTTTTGTTTTACAAATTTGAATGTTTATATTTACTGTTATACTGCTCAGTGAACCCTACCAGAGATCAGCCTTGTGGTGCTCTTTTCTGAACCCAAAATAATGTAAACCTTCCCTGGACTCCAGAGGGAACCACTTCTCTTTCTGGCTCTTTCCTTTGCTGAATGACCTAATAAAATTTTTTCAAAACCTTTTTCTGGTTTGGAGTTTTATTCTTGAGACTAACTATAGTTACAAAGAGAATTCTAGGACCACAGTGGGAAATGATTTGGAGAAGCAAAAAATTCAGCCAGTTACTGGGAGAAAGGAAACTATGAAGTTTGTGCACAAATTTCATCACCCTTTCTTAATTCTGAATACAAATTTTCTGGTAAGTTTCCTCTACCCTTAATCATGTGAGGGTCCTTGGGATTATATTTGATCTGCCTGCTTGAACAACTGACTTTATTTATTGGATCTCAGTTTCCTTACCTGAATGATAAAAGAGTTGGGAGTAACTAATCACCATTTCCCTTTCTACTTAAAATTATATGATGCCACAATAGCTTTTGTATCTTAATCATTCAAGTCTCTGAAGTTGTTGAGGACTGAATGGGTAAATTCAGGTGTAAATTTTTAAAAGGAGATTTTATTCCTGTTGCTAGCAAAGAAGAGTTGAATTTGTATTAGTTTTAGTGCTTAAAAAATAAATATACACTTTTTCTTCCAATTGTCCTTCCTTTCTTGTTTTTCATGCTCAAATGAGATGAGATATGAGAGGATAAGGTCACTGGAAGAGAACATGATCTACTTTGTTTAAACAAAACAATTTAGGAGAGAAAAAAAACATATAGGTGCCAAAGAGGGAATTACTTAACTCTGAGAAGCTAGGTGCACAGTGGTTAGAGTAACAGGCTTAGAGTTAGGAAGACTCATTCATCTTTCTGAGTTCAAATGTGACCTTGAGTGATTACCAGCTGTGTGACTCTGGGAATTACACTTAACCCTGCTTGTCTCAGTTTCCTCAACTGCAAAATGATCTGGAGAAGGAAATGGCAAACCACTCTAGTGTCTTCGCCAAGTAAACTTTAAATGGCATCACTAAGAGCCAGACTACACTAAAATGATTAAGGAACTTGAGCATTGTGCAATATGGCAAGGTGTCTTGATGTTCTGATTGATCTAGGTTTCTTTCTTAACTATTGTGTATTCTTTAGGGACTTGTGGGATAGAGAAGTAGGAGAAACCATGTGGGATTATGAAAATTTAGAGTTGGAAGGAATTTAAGACATTACAGGATTTGGAACTAAAAGAGAATTTAGAGTTAATCTATTTCAACTCTTTCATTTTATATATGGAACTGTGGGGCGGCTAGGTGGCGCTGTGGATAAAGCACCGGCCCTGGAGTCAGGAGTACCTGGGTTCAAATCAGTTCTCAGACACTTAATAATTACCTAGCCATGTGCCCTTGGGCAGGCCACTTAATCCCATCTGCCTTGCAAAAACATAAAAAAACAAGACAAAAAAAAACATTTTATATATGGAACTCTGGATGGATTGTATGGACTCTTCTAATTTAAAAGTCTATGAAAACCATGGAAAGAGAGAAGAATTCACTTGCTCAATAGGGGTCATTTTGCCAAAATATGATCATTTTCCCTTAACTCACAGGTCAATGTTTCAGTCATTGCTAAAACAATCTGGTTAAGTTGGTCATTCAACAACCATTATCAGATAGGTGCCAAAGAAAAATCAAAAACAGCTCCTTCCCTCAAGGAGCTCACAATTGAAATGGGGAAGATAATGCAAACAACTACTTTAAGCTAAATATAGGATAAATTAACAATAATCAGGGATAAGGCTAGGAAGAGCAGCCTTGATAATTAATCTTTCCCAGCACAGAGAGCCAGAAGACTGGTACAAATATTAAAAGGGAAGAGAGAGAGAGAGAAGTCTAATTTTACTTCATTGCCATTTAAATGAATTGTGGAGTGTGAGTAGGAATCTCTATCACCAATACATCCACAGAAAGGAGTGCCTCCACTAAGTATATATTAAAATATATGCATGTGTGTATTCCATTTTCATGATTAGAAAGATATATAATTATGATCCCTCTTTTTTATGAGAGATTCAGAATAAATTCCTTGATTATGTTTATGTTAATTTTATCACTTAAGCTCTGCAGATTCATCCCAAGAATGTTTGTTACTAAATAAGGTCAATCATAGATTCTATGTTGTTCTGGGAAGCCTGATTTAAATCAAGTTGTCAGAATAAAAGACAAGATTAAAGGTAATTGTTAAGAGGAAAAAAGTTAAGACTAGATTTTGAAAAAATGCCTTTTTAAAACTCATCATGCACATGTATGCCAATTTCTCCTTTCCTGAACCATCAGGCTTAAATCTACAAAAATAAATCTGTAGAGTCTTCTGTATCATTAGGTTAAATGCTAAGAATTCTGTACTTGGAACTTTACAACTGCAGCTTTGGGACCAAATAGGAAAAGCAACAGAGTTAAGGAATAAAAATCCTTTGAAGTTCTTTCTCTGAGTTTGAAGGATACCAAATCAAAAAATTATTTGGAAGTGATTTAAATCTTACCATCATCATATTGGTTGGTAATTTCCCTCTGAATTTTCCCTTAATGCACAGTAAATGTTTATTGAATAATTTGGATAGTTAAAAATAAAACCTATTCAGTCCCATTAGACAGCTCTGCAGGATAAAACAGAATGCCCTGTGGAGCTATTGAGAGGGGAAACCTTTCCCTTCCCAATTTTCCACTTGAACTGGGCTTATCCCCAGAGAATAGCTCAGCTATTAGCAGATGGCCTCTGCCACCAGCTAACAGAGCATACTATAGTTGGTAGAAACAGCCTAGCTGGCAGCATTTGACTCTTTTTTTGGGACAATCCTATGCTGTAGATCCACTTTCATTCTACTCTCTTGTTTCTACTATTCCAACCACTCATTAGCATGTTAAATTTAGACTCAAGTTTTGATAAAAGAAAGGCTACTTTAATGTTTGAAGATGATTCAGAGAGGTTTAAGTTACTTTAAAAATGGCATAATCGTTTGGGACTTTCTTCAGTAACAATAAAATATATTCCATAATTGCTTTAAGGCCCCTTTGATATTTTTTGCCTAGGTATTTTACCATAGCTGGTTAAACTTCATATATAAACAATTGTATGTATCTTTCTTTCTGTCTTTTCTTTAGCTAGAAAATAAGTTTAATAAGGCCATAACAGGACTTATAGTACCTAGACTTTCAAAGATTGGGAGAGGGTGGTGAGACAGCAATGCATAAAAACACTCTGTCATGGTTTATTCTTTAAAAAAAAAAAGAAATTCCAAATAGGGAGCAATGCATGTGTCTTTAAATCAAATCTTTTAAGGCAAATTCAACTGAAGTGGGTGATAAGTTCCAAAGAAAACAAAAATCTATGAAGAAAAAGACTGAGGAATCATTCCTAAATGCTGGCACAAGTGTGGGCAACCTCTCTGATGTTGCTTTTGTTATCCACCTTCACTCCCCATATCCCCATTTTGGTTTTGTTTTGGTTTTTTGCTTCTTTTCTTTAGCTTTTTGCAAGGCAATGGGGTTAAATGGTTTGCCCAAGGCCACACAACTAGGTAATTATTAAGTGTCTGAGACCGGATTTGAACCCAGGTATTCCTGACTCCAAGGCCGGTGCTTTATCCACTACACCACCCCTGCGCCACCTAGCCGCCCCTACAACTAGGTAATTATGAAGTGTCTGAGGCCAGATTTGAACTCGTGCCACCTAGCGGCCCTCTGTTTAAAAAAAAATAAAAACCTAAAATTATCGTTTTTTTAAAAACTTTGATTTTTTTTGCCTTTGACCTGAGTTCAATTCAATTAAGTAAACATTTAATAATGGTAATAATAATAATGATGATGATGATGATGATGATGATGATGATACTCACTAAATCCTGAGGATGCAAATAAGAACAACAAAAAAGGTAAGTCCCTGTCCTCTAATCTGAGAAGAGACACAAATCTGAAGCTGAAACAGAGGGGATTTGGGGCAAGGGAGTAGAAAACTTGGGCAGGAAGGGGCATGATGATGATGATGATGATGATGGAGTCAATCCATGGTGTGCAGTTTGGTGGAAACTGATCTATAAGCTTGCCTCCAAAGGGATGGCAGGCCTAAAAGTTAGAAAATTTCAACATCATACTTACCTTTCAAAGCCATGGTCTAATGGAGAAGTCAATAATAAAAAATGTCTTTCTGCTGGGCCCAGCTACCTGAGATACTAAGTAGCTCACAGCTATTTGAGTTTAATTTATTATTTTTGAAGGTTCCTTGTACCTTGTTAATATATATATACACTTCTGAGTATGTATTATTTTTGGTATATGGTCAGTCTTCCATTCTTTGCTTTACTCCATTTTTATCATAGTAAATCTCCCCAAAAGTTGTTTGTTTTTGTTTTTGTTTTTGTTTTTGTTTTTTTTTTGCAGGGCAATGGGGTTAAGTGACTTGCCCACACAGCTAGGTAATTATTAAGTGTCTGAGGCTGGATTTGAACTCAGGTACTTCTTACTCCAGGGCTGGTGCTCTATCCATTGTGTCACCTCATCATTCCCCCCTCAAAGTTTTAAGCTCAATCAGAGGCCATGGTTGTTCCTCAGAAGCTTCCTTGCCAGAAGGAACTCTTCAAGCAAGATAAGTGTGAAATGTCTTAAAAGGGCATGCAATGAAGAATGTGTGGTCCGGCTCCTATAGCATTAACAAGCAGACATGTCTGAACCTATAATGTATCACCTAAGACATTTCTTCTCAAAGATAAACATGTATAGTTCTTTCATTCATCCTCCTATGAAATGGTCTTAAATCCTTCATCATCCTGATTCCCTTTACACAGCTCATCTATAGAATCCTCTGATTATCATTAGAAAAGTCCATAATCAATCCTCATATTTTAATGATGTGCAAAGTAAAGCCTTTAGAAGTGTAGTTAATTTGACAAAAGTTATGAAATTGTAAATAACAGACCCCAAGTTCTATGACTTTAAAACAAATTCATGACTCCAATTCTTGGTTATACATTCAAGCATAAACATTTATGAATGTTTGAATGTATATTTAATAATGGCCCAGAACCTCTGACCCATAGGTTGAATGTTGGGTTATCTAAATCTATAGAAAGAAGCCACACAATCAATCCAACCACAACAATTCTTATTGATCAACCAGATGGCTAAAATGATTGGCTCAGTAGTGTCAAGGTTCAGTTTAGCATCTTTGTCCATGGAGAGTAAATGATGAGGACAATTCAATTTTTGCCAAAAATGAGAAAGAATTACAATTCAAATGAACAAATAAGTGTCAAATCAAATGAGATTGTCAATAATGATATTCTGTATGCTATTTTTCTATGTACTAATGCTTAGTTACTATAGCACAAAAAATAAATAAAATGAAAATATGTTTGAGATAACCATATTGTAGGTATTAGTGTCAATGAAGATTAAAGCAAAATTGTGAATGAGCTAATATAATATAATATTGTATACTAGGCACATGAGCCTGGAGAAGGGGAAGCCATGTTTTGTGGTCAAATGAATTTTTTCTAAATATGAAAAAAATTGATTAAAGGAATAGTTAGAGAAAAAAATGTTGGAATCTTCATTTGGTCCATATCTATTCTTAATAAAGTATCTTTCACTTAATGTGTAAAGCCAACTCATAATGGGATCAATACACACTTCAAACTAAAAGATTAGAATCTGATAAAAGACTTTCATTCAATCTACCTCATACAATAATTCCTATCAAGGTACAAGGAATGCAGTAATAGGAGACTTTTATGCTATTCCCAATATATATGAAAACCATCTTACTGATTCACTTAGAACAATTTCAGCCTTAGCAAGATAATACCAGATTTAACAACAATAAAACAATTTCCCACATGAATCAATAACTTTCACTTTATACAATAGGGTGAGTATTTTCAATTAACAACTCTAAACTAAATCCCTGTGTTTTTTTTCCTTTTCTTTTCTTTGAACAATGATTCAGAATGTAAGGAAAAATTAAGGAAATTGTATTTTCTGCATATTACCATACTAATACCTAATTTGGAAATATAATTCCATACACAATGGCTTTATTTCCCTGGTGGAAGTCTGGTCCACCTTTGCACTTTGAACTGTTTGGAAAAACTAACCCTGAAAAGTAGACAACAGGAAGTGTCCTGGCTCCTGAAGAAAAAAATTTGGTACTCTTGGCAATATAATCTATTTGATCAGGTCATTATTCTTTTTAATGCTTCTATTTGAACTGTATTTTACTTATTTTAATGACAATCTGAAATCATGTAGATGAAGCTCATGTTTGAATAACTATTTCTGACCTGTATTCTGTCATAGACCATGTGTAGCTAGGCAAAAATCTGAGTAGGAAAATCAGTCTCCTGTTCACAACTTTCAAGGGAGAACAGAAGAATCTCATATAAATGCAAAAATTAAAGAAATCTTTAAAAGTCAATTTTTTATATTTTAAAACATTAACTTCATTTGCTCACAACGCTTTTAAGTGAATTTGATCTTTCACCAATTATTTTTAATAAAGGATATTTAAAATATAGTTCCATAGGTTAAGGAAACAACGAAGAGTTCATAACTTAGTATGTGGCATGGACAGAAATTGATATTGGATCTTTTTTGTTCCAATACCCGTTTTCTTTCCACTATATATCATTCTGCCTCCTATGGACCCTAAGTAACAAATTATACCATATAGTAAAATCTAGTCTTTCTAAATTATTGCTCTCAAAACTGGGGTTCTTTTTTTTGATGAGAGAAGCCCAACAAAACATGACTCATGGAATTTTTAAGTCCTAAGCTGATTCAGTGAATTCTAAATGCAGGTGACTACAGTCTTCACTGCCAGTGATCTGCTAAAGTCAGATTACTATATTCTTCTTTCTGATGCTGTTTTAGAAGAAAGTGATTATCATGGAAAAATATCAGGATGAATATGGCATCATGTCTTCTGGCAAGGCACTCATTATGAGCTACTATGCTATGATTCATAAGGATTGGCAGGGGACATAGCCTACCTAAGCTGAGATGCATTATTAATCTGTCTGAGAAATTGTAATTACCTTTTGATTCTGTCTCTTCAAGCTTGCAAACAACTGCACTTCCAGTCTTCTACTTCACTTGTATTTTAGTGATGACTTTATATTGTGACTTGCAGTTCTAGCTATTTGTTCAGTCTAGAATCTTTAAAATTTCTTGATTTATTTAAGATTTTTTTTTAACTACTCTGTGAAAGACATAGCTCAAATCAATCATTTGGGTTGCTAATTTCAAAGGTTCTTATGTAAGTTGTTCATTAATATGATTTAGGAATCATGTTAGAATTGATTTAGAAATTATAGATTGTACATTATTATGTAGATACATGTGGAGAAGAAATCTCACTTTCATGAGATGAAACAGTTTAGTTGGCATCTGCATTTATGGAGGGTTTATATAAATTTCCTTTAAGACAGAAACTTGGGGGTTTTTTTGGTTTTTTTCTTTAACTTTTCTTTCTTCTTTATGTTCTCAGCATGTAATACAGAGATTTGCACATAATAGCAAATTACTAACTGTTGAGTTGAAATGGGTCTAATCAACTGCTTCTGAAAGGGAAAAAATGTTTTTGAGTCAGATAAATTTTAGCATTGTTCTTTTTTTCTGTAATAAAAGACCACATATAAAATGTGTTTCCCTTTTTTTAATAGTGGAAAACAATTGTTGTAATAGGAGCTATAATGAGGGACATGGATATATCTTTCTTTGTAAAAGCTGATAATTTCAAAATCTTAATTACTATTAGTAGTAATCCTTGAAGTAATATAAATAATATAAAATAATAAAACAAATATAAATAAAACTTGTCTTCTGAATTCAGCAATTGTAACAGACTATATGAAAGGCCATTCTAGACAGAATGGTTGACAATGATATTTTATTTTCTTCCCCAGATTTCAGTTCTAATATAAGCAATTTTTTCAGTTAATTCAGTGAAAACCTGAAAATTGTTTTTCTCATGAATTATATCCAGTCCTGAATGTCATTTGTGGTGAAAATTCTAATAAAAACCACCTAAAATAATATCTGACATTTTAGTGGGTCAATAAGTAGCTTGTCAATTGAGCTTCTAAAATCTATACACTATGGATTTCTACTTTGTGTTTGAAACTCTTGACTTTTTAAAGAATAATTTACATCTCAATGTAGCTATTTAGCCAGGGCTGTCTAAAATCTAGCTCAATTATAAATAATGGTTCCAGTTATAATTTACATTACAGAGAACAAGTAAATGAATAGTTATGCCCTTAATATTGATAAATAATGTCTTACTTAAAATTGCTTAAGTCAGCAACAGCACAGCTGAGGAAAAACAGCTGACTACAAGAGCTATAATACCTACTTATTTAATCAGAGTATCTTATTAACATGAGAATCAACTGTTCAGAACACTTTACAAGGTTTCCCTTCCACTAAAATGTCAAATATTGAATTTTGAGGTCTTATTATGTAATTGAAATAAAATGGGTTTCCACAGTTCATTACAAGTCCCAGACCACATCTACAGAGAAATAGTAACTTGTCATTGGATAGAATCCTTGTTCTAAACTATAGATCCCACAGAGATTATTGTACCTGTAGAAAATTAGGAACATCTTAGTGAGTTTCTAACCTGGAGTCATTGTTACCCAGGCTGTTAAACCCAAAAATATTGCCAGTAAGGTCATATAATGTAGATAAGGCAGGGAATTTATAGTTATATGTCTCCCCTAGAGAATTATTATTGTATAAATTTACCTATTTAAAAACTCACATTAGGGGAGGCTAGGTGGAGTAGTGGATAAAGCACCAGCCCTGGAGTCAGGAGTACCTGGGTTCAAATCCAATCTCAGACACTTAATAATTATCTAGCTGTGTGGCCTTGGGCAAGCCATTTAACCCCATTTGCCTTACAAAAACAAAAACAAAAAACAAATAAAAATTCACATAGTGCCTTCTCTAAAATCCTACTTTTATATTTCATCATGGTATGATAATAACCCTTAGTTCTTGGTGGTAATACCAGCACAAGTCCTAACAAATTCCAACAAGGTATGAAAGAATTTGAAAATAAGCCCAGGGATGGACTCCATGGATTTTGCCTGAGGATTAGACTCAATTATATTAGAGAAATTTTTTACTATTTTGGTCACAGGTAAATATATTTCTTAGGTCATTACAATTGGCAGTGATGATATATGAAGTTATTATAATTTGCGTCAACCTAGGGAATATCCAAACAAAAGCACTCACAAGTAGTTGAATGTATAAGGAATGTACAAGGAAAAAATATGAATGTTTATGAAATAATCACATTATTTATAGATGTAATGTATGGAAAAATCTACTTAACTAAGATACTACTATATCACAATCCTAATGAGGAAGAAGACAAAATAAATCAATAAGCATTAATAAAGTACTTCCTCTGTGCTAGCCAATGGTGATAGAAATGAGATTAAAAGGCAATTTTGAAATTGTTTCCTACCTTCAAGGAGTTTATAATTTATGATGAAGTCAATAATTAAGTAACTAGAGACATCTGATACTGATGCATATACTAGTTATTTTCAAAAACATTACTTAACTGCATAATTTAATCATGAATTCTTTTCTATAGGAGTAATTTTTTGTGTTTCCTTAAATAGTTTAATTTTGAAATAAATCTGTCAGAAGAGCTAAGGATGGAGATTTGTCTGTAGGAAATATAAATTAATAGGTTTGAAAGATTTAAGAAAAAAGGATAAAAATTTCAAGAAATTCAAAATAAATTTCTATCTAAAGATTAAGTGGTTTGAACAAAATATGAGAGGTCTATTATATTGCTATTTCTAACACACTGGAAGAAAAACCCCATTAAATATGTGATCAGTTAAAAAAAAACAGCAAGTATTCTGTGGCTATCATGAATATGAACATCTTGCTGACAGTTTAATGCATGACAGAACCATAAAAAGATTATGCATGATAAAATAACACAGTGTTGGCATAGCTTAGCCTCATGCAAGGAGAAATGTAGTGATAACCACGGAATATCAAATAGGAACAGGAGTTGGATATAAAATAAACATGACTTGATCAACTTTATTATGAGACTGAATCATCTCTATATTATTGGAAAGGCCTCAAATCTGCTTCTTTCCAACATTCACTTGGATTCTCTTCTTTCAGACTGGGTCTGTCTGTCAAAATCAGACTAAATAAAACTTTTAATACTTCTTGAAAAATTGGACTTCAGCAAAGTTAACTGGTTTCATGATTTGATTTTAAGGTGTCAAAAATTTCTAACAGCGTTATTGCTTGGGGATAAGAAACTCTTCCCAGTAACATTAAACTAAAAGTCAAATGCAAAACAAATATGTGCATATGTAAATACATACATTATATAGCCATACACGTATATATGTGTGCATATGTGTTCAAATCAGGGACATTTATACTTTAGGTATGGAAAGAAGCCCCAGATTTTGAAGAGCCATAAAAGAAGCCCCAAGTTGAGATAGTATATAACTCGGACAAGAACAAGGACATTGTTTTTTACTGGTCATTGAAAGTCCAGAGGAAGATACAAGAAGTGGGAGGCACCAAAAATAAAAAGTTCCCTTGTTACTTCTGACTGTAATGACTGTATTCCTGTATTGCATTTGCTGTGATTCTAACAATATGGGTTCTCTTTCCCTTGGCATGTGTAAGAAATTCATCCCTCTTATCCTTTACCTTCATAACTCTTCCATGAATTGAACATTAAATATATTGGAACTTTCCTCTAGATTGCTTGATTTGGCATGGATGTTGGTGGACTGTATAGATTATTAAATTGTAATTTCTAACTACTGCTACATGATTTCCTCACTTCCTTCTGTGGATACATATCTCTCTAGCATCATTCCATATTCTGTTTATTACTTCCTATGGAGTGATTTTCATGGCCAGAGTGAGGAGAAATAGTCAAAAGAAAGTAATGCTAAGGATAAAATTTCTGATGATGTTTGTCCTTCATTCTTGAAGAAGTTCATGATATTAGGGGAGATGATGCCATGACAAGTACATGAAATGGATTTTAGTGAGAGGGTGCTGTGTTAAGGCAACATCCTTACTTTGTCCTCCAGGGTGATCTGAATCCAGTGGTCAGATACCTATCAAGATGACCGGAGATAGCCCTGGTGGAGAGGCAAACAGGGTTAAGTGACTTGCCCAAGGTCATACAGCTAGTAAGTATTAAGTGTATGAGGTCACATTCAAACTCCTGTCCTCCTGACTCCAAGATCAGTGCTCTATCTACTGTGCCAAAGGTCTGAAATTTGAAGGGACACACAATGGTAGAGCATTTCTTTAGCAGGATCTGTTGCTCAGACCACTCACCATTCTTTGTGGTGGACTAGCTATAGCAAGGCACAGGTGGAGTTTCCTAATGCAAAACAAGTCCATCAGAAGAGCACAAGGAGTTCTAATTCATGCTATGTCTTTGCACAGTCTGTCCCTCACAATGATGTACTCATATTCTTCAATTCTACCTCATTCTCTCCCTTTATTCCTCAGTTCAAGATTTGCTTAATGAGTTCCTTGATTGGTGGTGTCCCTATTCCATAAATCCCAGCCTATTGGTTTGGCATATAACCTCTTCCTTGCATTTCTAGTTTTAGTCCTATGCTTGTCAAATAGCAGGTGCTTAATGAGTGCCTATCAACTGACTTACTAATATGACAACATCTTTTAACTCTCAAAATAACAAACATTTATTGGGTATTCACTCTATGAAGATAGAGTGCTAAGTTCTGAGGATACATAGAAAGTCAAAGAAAGCTCACGATCTCATGGGGAAGACATTTAGACAACTAGATACAAATGATATGAATGTCTTTTGTGTGTATATGTGCATGTGTATGTGTGTGTGTTTGTGTGATAAATTAAATATAAGCAACAAAATGAAGGCACTAGAACTAAGTAGAATTGACAAAGATGTCTTGTAGCAGGTTATATGTCAGTGAGAACTGAAAAGAAGTCATGGAAACCAAGAGGCAGAAATACAATTAAAGATAATTTCCAATTCAAGGAATGTAAGAAAGTGGAAGAGATGTCATGTTCTGTGCAAGGAAGAGGAAAGAGACTAGTGTCACTGATTTGAAGAGTATGGTGGAAATAAAGTGAATTGAGATATAAAGGCTAAATTATAAAGAACATCTTGAGGACAAGGATTAATAAAGAACTTGGCAAATAGTAGGGACTTAAATGTTAATTGATTAATTATCTAAGGATTTTTTTTAATCATTCCAATAACTAGTACAGTATTACTTAGCAGTCACTTAAATAATTTTTTGCTTTATTGAGTCACAAATTTCAAGGTCTTGAGTCTTCAACTAAAAACTGTCCTTCCTGAAGACATAAATTGAATATTAAGTGAGAACCTTATTGTTTCATTTCTAAATCCCACCCAAAGTGATTCATATACTGCCAAGGGACTACTGGGTAACCATGCTTTGTCAATTCATTTTGCTAGGGTTCCATGCCTGACATTCAATGAAAAACAGCAAAGTTTTAGTATGTGCTAGAAGCTTTAGAGCTGATTCTAGATATGTAAATACATACTCCCTTGGAAAGGCTCAGGAAAATGGCTAACAATACCACTGTGAGGTTTAATAACTTAGGGCAAATCTTCATATTTTTATTATACTTATTTGTGACGCAATGACATATATTCAACCACATCCTACTATAATGCAAACTTCATGAGAGTAGGGTCACTGTTTAGCAACTCTTGCCTGGTGTCTAAACCTGTGTTCTGTATATAGGAAAGGTGCATAAAAAGACTGTGTATTATTGAATATTATCTGAAATATATACATTGTTCTTTGTGGCTAACAAAGCATCGACATGTATTTTTTTGATCCATAAAAGAACAATGTGAATAAACTATATGAGGCCTTATTTTCTCCAATCTTCAGAAGAGGATGTTGAACCATAGAAAGTTTAAATGAATTTTCCCAAACCCACTGCTAATAATTTACAAAAGTGAGGATATAAATTTATATCTTTTTATGTAGAATATATTTTTCTTTAAGAAATAGCTATCCTTCAATTAAATCAAAGCTTTATAAATTAATTAATCAATGACTTATTAAATGATCAATATGTCATGTACTATGTAAATTGTTGGAGATTCAAAGATAAAATCAATGCATTCATTACCCTCAAGGATATTATCACTGAACAGAGGGACAAATTCAATGTATATTGGCATATAAAATAATATCTGCAAAGCACTTTGACAACCTTAAGCTACAATGTAAGCTATAACTGCTGCCATTATTATCATTTATATTTAATGCCTAAAAAGAAGATGCCAGTTAACATAGAAAGAGGAAACACAGCTCTAGGGACAAGAAAAGGCTTTATGCATAAGGTGAGTTTTGAAGTCTTGAAAGAAGATAACGATTCTAAGGGACAGAGATGAGGATGGAGAACATTATTGGACAGTCAGGAAAAAGGCACAGAGACAGGAATAGGAAGATCAGAATTACTAGCCTGCAAAATTTGTGGAAATAAATAATGAGTAGTGAGGCAGAAAAAGGAGGATGCAGCCAAGTTGTAAGGGCTTTTAATGCCAGATGAGTTTGATCATCATTGCAAGAGGGAGTCCCTGGAGTTTAGTGTATGTGCATTGGTATTGGGTGGGAGATGGGATGAGATAGTGCTTCAGGATAATTGTGCTTCAGGAAAATCACTTTGGCAGTTATGTGGTAGATGGATAAGAGTGGGGAGAGATTTGAGATGGAGAGGTTATTATAATAGTCCAGGCAAGAAGTGATGAAGGTCTAAAGTGGGGCAAAAGGGAATCAGGTCCTTAAACTAGACATAATAAGGTCCTGAACTAGGGATAATGAGGACTAGATAGCAGTGAGAAAGGGATAAATGACACAAATGCTATGGAGATAGAAATAGCAGGATCTGGTAAGTGACTGAATATATGGAGTAAGGAATGGTGAATGATAGGGAGGTAATGAACCTATATGACAGGAAGGATAATAGTACCCTTGACTATAGCAGTGAAGCCAAAAAAAGTAATGGACTTGGATGAGGAAAGATGTTGAGCTTTATTTTGGATTGTGGAGTAGCTTACTTCACAATCATATCTAAGATTATCATAAGGTCAATATTGCTTTAACTTCTAAGCAAATTATTTAAAAGAATATTCACCAGTAAGAGCGGCTTTGCACAAGGGCCAAAATGTTCATTCTTTTAATTAATAACTTTAATAATTTATATTTCATTTGGAATTTCCATATACCAAAGTAATCACAGACAGATCATTTTTTTAAAAAAAAAAGCAAATTTGATGTATTTCCCCCCCCCTCCTCTTTTCCCTTTTCTTAAAGAAAAAGGGAGGGGGGGAAATCAAAGATTATGCAAATCAATAATAATTGCTAATTGTGTGGTCAAATTAAATGTTGAAAATTTTATTAATGATTATCAATGTAGATATTCTGTATGGAACATCAAATATTTAACTCTTTAACCTTTAGCTCTTTTTAAATAACTATTACTTTTTTTAAATAAAAAAACCAAGTCATATTATGCAATGTGAGACAGTACACTAAACCTCATTGAGTGGGTCCATAATGGACACAGTCACACACACACACACACACACACACACACACACACATACAATGTGGTGAATAGTTGTAAAATATTGTTCTCTCTCTCCAAAAGTTATATTTGACACCAATTTTCTCCTGGTAAAACTATTAATTATGGAGAAATTAATCAATTGATAAGTATTCATTAGTTGTCCTCTATTTTCTATGATTTATACTATGAACAAAAGAATACTACTTCATGCTTTAAAGAAGAGAGGAACATTTTGTTGGGTGAAATAATATGTCTATCGTATACATATATATATTTATTTATAGGTAATATCAGATTGATACAAAATAAATAGCAGCAACTGCTAACCTGCCTTGGTAGAAGGAATTTCCTCACTAGGTCCAGATCAAAAATCAAAAGTAAAGAAAATCTCTTCCCCTAAACCCAGAAAAATAAATATCTGAGAATACTCACTATAATGTAATTACTATAATCCTGAAATATAGATGCCAAGGGTAATGGAAAGATCACAGAGTATAATTGACTAGAGCAAATGATGATGAGAATTAGCACTAGCAAAAATCCCAAGGACATGGATAACCAGAAAAGGATTTGTGCACACAAATACATACACATGCACAAACACACATAGAGACCCACATATAGACAAGTAGAATGAAATGGTTATATAGCAACAGTAAAGGAAAGCCTGCATGCTCAACTGGCATCTACATTTTTTTAAGTTTTTTTGTAAGGCATTGGGGTTAAGTGGCTTGTCCAAGGCCATACAGCTAGGTAATTATTAAGTGTCAGAGGCCAGATTTCAACCCATGTACTCCTGACTCCAGGGCTAGTGCTCTATCCACTGCGCCACCTAGCTGCCCCATTGACATTTTTTTAAAGAAGATTAATTTGCACAAAAAAAAAATAGACATAGATAAGAATTCCATGGGATGGAAAAATGGAGAGAATCCACAGTCATGAAGTACTGAATTTCAGAAGTAGAGAATTACACTAATCAAATTGTTCCAATGGTATAGAAGAAATTCAAGTTATTTGATTTTAGTGACAAAAGTCACATCGTAGTCCTAAAATCAAATTAATAGCAATTATACAAAAAACATACACATTTACTTCTAATGCTATATAAAGATGGACATGTGGGAAAAGCATCTGGGTGCTAGGGGAAAATGGAGAAATTTGTCCTAAGAACATATGTGAATGATTTCTTTTTATAGAACCTCAAGACAAATAGGCCTAAGATGTTCTGCTTCTTTTTTTAAAGCCACATTCACAGATTTCAGAAATTTTTGGTTATTATTGTAAGTCCTACAACTGATGTTAACATTTCTCAATAGAACCTGGCATTTTGTGAATTCTAAGACACAACTTGGTATTATGGTATAAAATGGTGGAGAATTTTCTAGATTCTTAGGACTCAAATGCAGAATTTTGAATTCTTGTTGTATTTATTTTTTTTTAGGCTATTAATCCCTGGATAAATTTAACTCTTTTAGAAGGTATAAATTGACCTGAACTTGGTATTTCTCTGACCCCATTAATAACACATTTAATATGATTGATTCATGGTCAATTTATATAACAGGTCTAGAATCTTGGAACCAATCTGTAAAGGTTATAGACCCAGAAGCAGAGAGAACCTGAAATAAAAGAAACTGAGAGAAGAGTGGTAAAACATTCATATTCATTGAAAGAATGGTCTAAAGTCCTGATGAGAAACCTCAAAACTCTAAAGATGAAAGTAAACAGTAGGGTGTGGGTAGGGATTTCCAGAGCTTGAGTTGTGGTCTCTAGGAATTTGAACTAACAGCAGCATTGACACTGGCAGAAACACAAATGATATTTAGGACAAAGGGATTCTTGGATCAAAACCCTTCATCCAAAGTGAGGAGTTGCAAAATCCATTAGAAAAGTTTGAGTTTCAAACAATAGGCTAAGCAAAAGAACAAAAAGAAACAGAAAGAAGCATGCTAGTGATGTGAACTATGTAAATGCTGAAGTAAAATGGGAAAATCAGCTCCATCAAACCCTCAAACAATTCTGTGTGTGCAGGGGTATATATATATATATATATTTTTTATGGAGGTTTAACTGTGGAAACTGTATAAGTGTAAAGGTCTATATGGATACACTGGAGGGTTGAGTCTCATTGAAAAATTCAAGACTGTTGTCTTGATTATAGATCTAGGTAATTTCTTTACCTTTAGTTTTGTAAATTGACTTTTGTTTAATCAAGTGGTTCACTCAGATAAAATGAATCCTATTCAATGTATTTTTATCCAGAGTACTTGAATAATAGATGATTTCTTTTGCTGTGGAAATCCAGAAAGAAATCAAAATCCTTATATTCCTTGAAGGAAACCCTGAGTAGAATAGAAGGCAAAGATGATTCATTATATGAGAAGATCCCAAAATTAAATTCAGACTATGCGATCAAAGAGCTTTCATTCTGGTTCATGGTTGCACAAAACAACCTTTTATATTTTATAATTTTTCATTTTATAAATGAAGCAACTCAGACCTTAAGAGGTTAACTGACTTGTCCAAAGTCACTATATATTAAGTAGCAGAGTTCAAAGTTCAACCTTGGTTCTCTGACTCCCATTCCATTCCTCCGATAATCTGTGACTGCCTGTTCTCAATCCAGTGTTCTTTTCACAGGCACATTTATTGTTTGTGTTTGGGCCTTAGATATACACTGTGTCATATAGTTGAAAGAACAGTTAATTGAGAGATTTATTGGGAGTCCAGTTTTGGCTCTGAAGCTAATTAGTTACATTACCTTGTAAAAGTCAAAATTGATATGGAAAATTAGGCTTATATCAGACTTTGTTTTTTTTAAATTTTCTATGGTTGTTTATATTTTGTTATTTCTATTTTGTGAGGAAACTCCATCTTAGGATGATCCAGAAGTGGAAACAATTTATATCTATAATCTGTACCAATGTAATTTGTTATGAATTAATATTACAGACATAGTTTATTCTTAAATCTAAATTATATAGTTAAGATGTGTTTCAGGGATCTTCAAATTCATCTTCTCTACATTATACCAGATAAGAAGTCACTAAGCCTTTTTTAAAGGATTTTCTTCTATGAGTAGAACTTATTACTTCCTGAAGCAGACCATTCTGCTCTTGGATAGATCTAATTTTTCAAAAATAATATTTATATTGAGCCTAAATCTGACTTTCTTAAACTGCAGGTCATTGCTCATGAAAAATCAGACATGACTGAAATGACTGAACAACAATAACAAATTATCTCTAAACCTTTTACTAAGTGACCTTTACCAATGACATTCATATAGAAATTAATCTTATATTCCAGATACCATCTGAGGAGGAAAGTATATAATTGGAATTTCAAATTTTTTGGTCCATCACATTGTTTGTTTCTTTTTTCACAACTGAAATTTTATTTTCTTTTTTCAACTATGTTATGAAAATTTTTCTAAATTCATTCACACACATACAAATATTTATAAGTTATGCAATTTTCTTCCATCCTCCTTTCCCACCCCTCCCCCCCAATGGCAAACAATCTGGGCCATATCATGTTGTTGACTAATGATGAGCTTCCAATTCACTAATCTTCCTTCCATCTACGAGCCCAGCTCCCAGTGGTCTTATGTCAGAAGAATTAATACATAGACACTGCATCTCTCCTGAATTCATTTTCACAAGTGAAAAACAAAATGATAGTTAGATTTTCTTCAGGTGTAAAATATGAGAATATTGATCATTCTAGCACTCATGTTTTCTTACTTTATGAGAATAAGAATATTATTTTCAGGTATGAACACAACTATCAGCCTTTCTTACTTTTCTTGAATTCAATGGCAATTCATATGTATTCAAATGACTATCATTAAAAGTAAATTTTTCTATTTACCAAGTATTCTGAAGCTCCCTTTTCTTTGCAAGAGAAAAATAAATATTATATATATATATATTATATATTTATTATATATAAAAACATAATAATAACAAATAAAATTTCCATAGCATTGTAACAATCACAATACATTTTCTAGCTATGTTGTAGAAGTATCACTTCCTCCAGTATACAAATGAGGAAAGAGAGCTTCAAAGATAATTTTGACAATAGCCACAAAATATCAGAGTCTGTCCTTTAGCCTAGGATTCTTACTTGAAGAAAAGTGCTTTTGTCAATTTACATTTGGATGGAAGAACATAATTGTACCTTTAACATTTGAGTATTTTCTCTAATATTGTATGTAAAAAATCAGTAATAATACAATTTCTCATTAAAAGGAAATCTCAATGATGGACTTTTTTCCCTTGAATAATACATAAAGTATTATTTGAATCATTAACATTTTTATCTTAAAAATAAAATTTTCCTATCTTTCTGAAAGTTATATTTATGGAAATACCATTATAAACTATATTATTTACTTTATGATTATAGAAAGAAGAAACTAAAATAAGATTACAAATTTTTAAAACTATTGTCCTAAGCCCTGGAAGCCTGAAAATCTTTTTGTTTGCTGATGAGAAACATTAAGTATATATGTTAAGAGTACTACTAGATTATCATAAACTATTGTAAAACTAAAGCTATAGCACAAGAGTATAGCATGTTTTAGTGGACAGAACAATGGATTTAGAGTCCAAAAACCTGAGTCTTGGAGCTATTACTTGCAACTTGGTATCATAATCCCTGAATTTTAGTTTCTTCATATACAAACAGGAAGAAATACTTGCACCACTAATTTAATGGGTTTATTTTGAGGATATAACATGATATATGTGGAAGTTCCTTAACCTTTTTGAAGCAACCTGTGAAAATTATTTTCACTTTAAGCTCTTTCTCTCTCTCTCTCTCTCTCTCTCTCTCTATACATATATATATATATATATATATATATATACATACATACATTTATATTTACTATCTAGTCAAGTCCTAGACTTGAAATTTGACTTGAAATTAGACATTTCTTCAGTGTCAATCTATTCTCTACATTATTTTTGTCATTGACACCTATCAACTTTATGAACTCCAGTCACAACTTCTACGTGTTTTCATTCAGAAAAAAGAACAAATATGCCAAAAAAAATCAGATTAAGCAAATAACAAATAAAATCCAATCTGACAGTGATTTATTTATTAATTACTATGTGTAAAATATTAAACTAGATAGTATAACAAGAAAAAATGAAAACAATATTATTTTATATTGTCACTTCTATTATATATTGTTTAAACTGATATAGTAATAAAACATCACTTACCTGTTTAAACCCTTCACCATAATTTTGGGGAAAAAAGCAAGATTAAAAAGAAAAATATATTATGAATCATTTTGCCACAATTCAATTTAGTATAGATTTGTTACACCTCTACTCTAATTATCCATATGCTACTCACACATTAATGATAAAATTATTTTTATAGTAGATGAATCATATGTCCTGAGAAAGAGCAAAAAATTTACCACTTGTTTTAAAATGTTGACTAATAATTTTTTTCTTTAGGTAAATGCTATCAAATTTAATAGAAGATCACATAGAGAAAAAATTAAGATTTCTGCTTAGCTCACAACGTTAAAATAGTAATGACTGGATTTAGCAGAAAAGCATTATAGATTTAATAATATAGAACAATAATAATATTTTACCTGACTATATCTGGCGAGAGCAAACAAAAAATTTCTTAGGTTGATAAAGCATGAAAAAATAACAAAACACTGCAAAGCAGCAACTACGATGTTTTGTTTTCAATTCAACTTTCATTAATTTGGAAAAAAAAGATCATGGAAAAATTCATTTGAAAATTTATGTCCAAACCTGGATAATTTAGATTTCACTGTCCATAGTTTTATCTGAGGCAGCATGTCTTTCTTTCTTTATATAACGTTGTACACTGTTCCATCTCCTTAATAAATCAGAAGCATTAGAAATCTGACTGAAACTTCTCAATTCTATTCATTCCTCCTGAGTAAAGTAGTTGGCTGGTCTCAGCAATAACTGTTTTCTTTCACAAAAACTGCAGAATAATCCAGGTAAATGCTAATGTTTAAAAGGGAGCCAATCCATGCTGACTTGGCCACTCTGAAGATCTGATTATGCACAGAGATCTGAGTATATCATCTTTGCAAGTAAGTTTTTTCTTTGACATTATCCTTGTCAAAAAATCTATTTATTAACTAGAGTTTTAAGAGTGTACTTAGTATAAGCATTTGTGGGTACTTTGAAATAACCATAACAGCAAAGCAGATGTCATAAAAAAACAAATAAAGGAAAAGAAACTCTTCAGACATTTGCTTGACTTTCTTCACATAATGACATTTCAAAATAATTCCTCAGCACCCCTATTCTATTACAGAAAATAGTTTGGTCATCTGCTGCTTTAAATTTAAAACTTCAATCCATTCAGGTACTTCACTTTTAGTCAAGACAGGCTGACTCTAGATTCAAATTCACAAGTATTAAAATGATCTATATAACATTTTAACTTCCAATAATTTATTTAAAGATTTATTTATAAAGTTAAAAAAAAAAAACTTTGATGACAGTGGGGTATAGGAGATAGAATACTAGACTTAAGGTCAGGAGACCAGAGTTAAAAATCTTGATTTAGAAAGTAGTCTTGTGAATAGGTCAAGTCAATTAATGTCCTAGGTGTCTTAGCTTCCTTACTGGTGAAAGAGAGTGCTTTCAAGGATTTGAAAGGCTGAAATTTAGAGGAGAGATAATACACATTGTGTTTATCACTAAAGGGAAGATTTGGGAAAAGATTGATTCAGTTTTGTAGTCATGAAAATCTGGATTAAAATTTCCTTTTAGTCATTCTGACTAAATGACCCTGGGAAAGTCACTTAAGTACTCAGTTCCCCAATGAACTCAATAAGACTAGATAACTAAGAAGATTTCAGTCATCCTTAGTTTCTAGCATAGTAACAAGGAAAGCTTAAGTCAATTTTTGGGGGTTAAAAAGAATTCCTTTTGTAGGAGATAGGGGAACAATATAGGGAGTTGCATATCCTACCAGTAGAAAAACTCCCTGAAGGAGTTTTGGATTTGAGGAATCCCATTCTATCTCCTGTGGAACAAAAAATTTAGCTCAGTTCACATTATGGGTCATTAGTTTGTCTTTGCCTGATTCCTTATCCTCTGAGCTTTTTAAATGAATTTCAACGACCAATGCAACTTGAAATAGATGTGAGAATACCAGTATAATGTTGGCTTGAGGGTATTCAATGAACATAGTTTGGAATGAGGTTCTCTTCATATGACAAATATCAATCAAAAGACTAGAATTCATTTTTAAGTAGAAATAACTGGAAAAAATATGGTATAAAGAAAACATAAAGCAACATCTCATTCCATATCTCATACCAAGAAAAAGTCAAAATGACTATGATTTAGACAACAAGGATGATAATGTGAGCAAATAAGGAGGAAAAAAAGAGTGGTTTATCTGCAAGATCCATGAAAGAGGGAAGAATTTAGGACCAAAGTATAGAGAGCATTACAAAATTTAAAATGGACGATTTAGATCATATTAAATTTAAAAGGTTTTGCACAAATAAAACCAATGTAACCAAAATTCAAAGGAAAGCAGAGTTGGAGAAAATATTTTTTGTAAAAGTATTCCTGATAAAGGCTTCATTTCTCACATATATTGCCAACTGAGGAAAATGTTTAAGAATATAATGCATTCCTCAAGTGATAAAGTGTCAAAGGATACAGCTATTTTCAGATAAAGAAATCAAAGTTATCTATAGTTATATGAAAAACTGTTTAAAATCACTATTGATGACAAATTAAAATTAAAACAACTCTGATATATCATCTCACTCCTATCAGATTAGTTAATATGACAAGAAGAAAGAGATAAATATCGGAGGGAATGTGGGAAAACTAGAACACTAAGGAACTGAATAGTGGAGTAGTAAACTGATCTAACCAGTCTGATGAGCAATTGGGAACCATGTCCAAAGGGTTTATAAAACCTCATACACACTTTGACTCAGCAATACCTTTACTAGGTCCATATCTCAAAGGAATATTTAAAAAAGGTGAAAGGGAAAGACTTATTTGTACAAGGATATTTTTAGTAAATCTTTCTGAGAGGGTTAAGTAACAGAAATTGAGGAGACATTCATCAGCTGCTGAAAGACTGAATATGATAAACAGAATGATTTCAGAAAAAGCCTTGAAAGACTTACATGAACTGAAGAATGTGGAAACTAGAACTGGAATATTGAAAATAGTAACAGCAACATTGTACAATGAATAACTAGATATTCTCAGCAATACAATGATCCAAGACTATACCAAAGGATTCATGATGAAAAATGCTACCCAACCCCAGGAAAAGAACTTGATAGTATCTAAATACAGACCAAAGCATACTGTTACTCTATGTCTTCCTTCCTCTCTCCTTCCTACCTTTCTTCCTTCCTTCCTTCCTTCCTTCCTTCCTTCCTTCCTTCCTTCCTTCCTTCCTTCCTTACTTCTTCCTTTTCTCTCTTCTTTCTTTCCTCCCTTCTTCCCTTCTTCCCTCCTCTCTTTCTTTTTTCTTCTTTTCCTTCTTTTAAATTAAACCTACATTTGATTGCTTACCATATCTGATCACAAGAGGGAAGAAAGAGAACAGAATTTGGAAGTCAAAATTTTAAAAAAGTTAAAATTATTTTTACATGCAATTGGAGGCAAATTAATTTTTAAAAAATAATTAGAAGCAAATTAAAGTGCACAGAATTATAAGTTATATGGCTCTTGATTTCTCTGCCAACTTCAGGAAGCTTTTTAAAAATGAAGATGATAAGTCTCTCTGCATGTCTCAGATTGGGTGGGCATGAGGCTAGTCTTTCATGTCCTTTTCCCCTTGGAGCAAAGGGATTCAAAGGCACTGACAAAACCAATCCAAGACATAAAGTATTTGCCTGGATTAAAAGTATTTTAATGAGAATAATATTTCCACAGCACTGTAGTGTTTAAATAGTAATTTCCTATGAGGTATACAGTGAGAATATTATCTCTTTTTTTAAATATGAGGAAACTGAATCTCAAAAAGATTAAGTGATACAATAGCTAGCATTTGTTATATTTCCTTTATATTTATATCACATTATCTCATTTTATCCTCAAGATAGTAGGTGCTACTATTATTTGTATTTTACAGTAGAAGAAACTGAGGCAAATAGAAGTTAAGAGACTTGTCCCAATGTCAAACAACTAGTAAGTTGTCTGAATCAAAATTTGAACTCAGGTCTTTCTAACTCCAAGCCCCCTCTATCACTACATAAAGATGATGATAGTGAAAAACAAAACAAAAAAATGGAAGGATATAGATCTTTTTGTCTGATCAAAACACTGCACTTCTACATTATGGTATTGTTGTTGATAATAACTCCCACCTCCAAGATTTTGTGAGACTGATGAGATTGTATGACTTTAAGAGTGCTCAAACTCACAGTTAGCCATGCACCTGCTTTCTACAGCCCCATCACTGAGTTAAATTTTACTGATGAAAACATCAGCAATCTGGCAATCATAAATTTTAAACCCTAGCATAATATTATTAGAAACTAAAAATTGCTTCTCAGCAGAGAAGTGGAAAGCTATCTGTTTTGATTTGCATGCTCTGGGATAAAATATTTCAATCCACATGATATCACACTCATAAGTTTCTGGTTGTGGATTTCACATTTGACACTTCATAAATTCAAAACCACATGCTATAGACTAGATTCAACATTTTTTTCCGACTCAGTTTAGTTTCAGTCAGTGTCAATGTTCTCTCTGCTGTTTTGTTATCAGTATAATAATCTAGATTTCTGAGTATTGAACTGTGGTGTAAAAGAGACTCAGAGAAAAAAAAATTTAGAGACAAAGGAGAAATAGTTAATATTGATATTTTCATTATTTGGATGTTACCTTTTGGTAACTAATAAAATAAAATTGGCTAATGGATGGATTTTATACTAGTTGGAGAAACAAATGCTTCCTGAACTCTACTCAAGGAACACATAGTTTACATGCCAGTAGTTTCTATGCAGGTTGAAGCCTTAGAGAAGCACCCATTTGATTGAAAAATGCATGATCCGTTTAAATAAGTAACATTTCTGCATAAACAATGTGTTTGTCTCATGCTGTTTTCTCATATGTCACATCAAAAACTGGATAGGTGACCTTTAAGGTCCTTTCAAACTCTATATTTCTTATCCTATGTATCACTATCATTGGTATTCATTGCTACACATAGCTCAACTATTTTCTAGGTAGTATGCTACAAGCTTTGTTATATTAAAAAAAGTGTCATTACCTCTTTCACAGAGTTCATTGTTTTATGGGGGGGATGACACATATGAAGGAAAAAAATTCTTTGCATGAAAGATCCTACCCAATTACAGATGAATGAAGTGAGAAGATCAAGGAGAAATTTTCCATGTGATTAGTGCTATTATAATTTGTTAATAACAGAAAATCTTCAGGATTCACTCTGAGGAAGGAAGATCCAATTAGGTCCAATGTTTCATGGTACTAAGCTGCTGAAGTAAACTCTTAAATGAGATAAGAGTAGTACAATTTCAATTGCTCCAAAAGTATATCCATCAATCATCTCAATCAAGAATGAGAAGCTGTTGCAAGCTCCCTGAAAAAAAGAAATTGATAGTTATAGAGCAATTTAATCTGAAAAAAAAATCCTGGGGAAATGAGGAATACAGGACTCTGGATAACCTGTTGCACCATGAAGCTACTGATTTGTTGTTGTTATTACAGATTGTGATTTCATTTATATAAAGAACTGCTGGTCCAGGAACTCCCTTGACCAAAACCAATCAACACCATCTCTGGAATTTATAGTTTTAGTGATTCCCTTGAGGGTTTTGGGAGGTTAAGTGACTTTATCAGAGACCGGATTTGAACACAGGTCTTCTAGATCCTAAGGACAACTGTAATTTTTCCTATGACGCTCTGCCCCTATTTTTCAAAGGTCATCTAAAAACTAAAGCTTTAGTCTTACTAACATCTGCTTTAGAGGATTAGCCAAAGAGGGATAAAAGTAAACATATGTCAATTCCCAGAAAATCAAGGGAGGAAGTTTAGAGATGGAGGGGAAAAGTATTCAGGGAAAGGTGGTACCTTATAAGGTAGAAAGAGAAGATTAATTCTAGTCAAGGGAATGTGGCTTTAAATTCTACCATTGTCATGTAATATTTGCTTGGTCTTGATCATCCAATTCTAATTTTATGATTATGACTAAGGTAAGGAATGCTATTGATAGAAGATTTCTGGGAAGAATTCCTCTACCACATCAAGGAATGAAGATACAAATTATCTGAATTTTTGCGAAATCCAATCTTAACAAATCAATTTGATAGCAAACAAAGTAGAACAGAGTTAATATTAAAGCCAAAACTAAACAGAAGAAATTTAGGCAGACAGGAACTGAGAGGAATAATGCTAAAAGTCTTGTAGTCCTAATATTAAGAACCAAGATTAAGATTCTTTGTAAATTTTGAATTAACCCACTCATCACTTTCCATATATTTTCTGCCTTCCTTGGGTACATTCTTCAATAGGAATATTTAGGAACCATTTTGAAATTATAGAAGAAGTGCTGTCCTGCTATTCTGATAACTTTTTTTATGTGCCACTTTGAGATTTAAAAAAATATTTTCCTTAACAATATAGTAAGTTAGGTGGCACAATCAGTTATTTTGTTGATTCCACAGATGAAACAATGAGAGAAAAAGGATTTGCTGAGGGTCGTACGCCTAAAAAGTTTCAGTTACTTCTTTGTTCTAAGTTAAATCTTACATCATATCATGTTACCTTTTGGAAGGGGTAGAGACTAAAGAAACCCTTTTAGTTTCTGCCATTTAAGTAACATCTGTCATCTAGGAAAATAATTGAAGACTCTAGAATGACATAGAGAAGCAGCTAAAAACTTGAAGAAAATATGAGTGACTCCAGTTGAGTAAGGAAAAATAGCCACAGCAACAAAAACAGTAATAAATAAAGAAAAACAAAAATGATACAATGGATTGAGAGATCCAGTGTGAAATCCAGTATCTGGAGACACAACCTCCAAAAGAAGTGAAGAAAGGGAATTCAAAGGTAGGGCAGAGGCAAGAAGATAAATTTTAAATGGTAACCCAACTTAACCCTCTTAATTTTTTCTTCCAAACAACTTTAAAGCCTCAAACAAATTTTGGAGTGTTAGATATTAAAAAAGGTCTGGTTAAAACTTTTTTTTCTGTCTACAAAAACTGACATATTGATGGGGAAAATTTGTGACATTGTGGTGGCGGTCTGTTTGGGGTTGTCACATAGCAGCAACTTCAGGAACTCTCAGAGCAGAGATGAAAAGGGGATTGGACAACTGGTTAGAAAGGAATTACAGAGCACCCTTTGCTGGTGCTGGTACTGATTGGTAATCTTATTGTCTTTTTTACAATTATGCTTTGCAATTATAGTGCAGAGAGTATTACTAGAGCTCAGACTTAAGGAACTAGGGACACTGGAGGATAGAAGGGCATGGTGTCCTATGGTCTATGTGGTCATAAAGAATCAGGCATAACTGATTCACAAAAAAAAAAAACACAAAAAAGAGGCATAAACATACTGAAGAAAGTAACAGGTTGAAAATGAAAAACAGTTCACCAAATTAATGGTAATAGAGACACAAAAATTCAGTGAAGAAAAGAACTTAAAAAGCATAATAGGCCAAATGGGAGGGAAAAAAAGAAAACAATTATTTAAAAGTAAGAATTAGGCAAGTTGAAGTTAATGACTCCATAAGACATAAGGAAACAATAAAACAAAGTCAAAAGAATAAATAAATAGAAGACAATGTGAAATATCTCTTGGGAAAACAAATGATATGGAAAATCAATAAGGAGAGACAATTTAAGAATTATTAGATGACCTAAAAGCTATGATCAAACAAAGAGTCTAGACATCAATTACAACTGCTCCAATATCTTAGATTCAGAATTCACCAATGAGCACCACAATGAAAACTGAAAAGAATAATATAGCCAAGTTCCAGAATTCCCAGGTAAAGAAGAAAGTATTTCAAGAAGCCTGAAAGAAAATATTCAAATACCCTAGAAACATAGTCAGAATCACACAAGATTTAGCAGCTTCCACAAGAAAGGGACAAGGGGCTAAAATTTGATATTTTAGAAGGCAAAGAAGCTAAGATTATACTCAAGAATAACCTATATGGCAAAACTGAGTATAATTCTTCAGAGAGAAAAACAGATGTCTAAAGACAGAAATTTTAAGCATTCCTGATGAAAGACCACAGCTGAATAGAAAATTTGACTTTTAAACACAAAACTCAAGAGAAGTATAGAAAGGTAAAACATAATAGATTAATCATAAGAGTCCCAATAAAGTTAAACTTTCCATTCTTATATGGGAAGATGATGCATGTAACTTCTAAGAATGTTTTTTCTATTAGATTGTTTAAAAGTAGTGTACATAGGCAGAAGACATGAATATGACTATTTTGGAACTATCTCTAAAATATAGAAGGGGGTATGAAAGAAGGATGTGCTGGAAGAACAGAGGAAGAAGTATAATGGGGGAACTCACATAAAAGAGACTTGCAAGGAAGAGCTTTTACAGGGGAGGGGGAAATGAGATGGTAATAATGCACAATGCTTGAATCTTAGTCCCATCAGAATTGATTCAAAGAAGAAAGTGTACCCAGAAACACACAGACACACAGACACAGACACACAGACACAGACACACACACACACACACACACACACACAGAGACAAACATTCAGTTGGGCATAGAAACAAAACTCACTTAATAGCAAAATAGGAAGGGAAGGGGGAACAATAAAAGGGAATAGGATAATAAAAGAGAAAACAGATTAAAAGGGGTCGTAATTAGAGGGAAAATAAACTTTTGAGGAGGGACAGGATAAAGAGTGAGAGAAAAAGAGGGAAGAGAAAAGAAAATGAGATGGAAGGAGTAATCAAAATTGCAAATGGGAATGGGATGAACTCACTCATAAAAATAAAGCAGATAGCAAAACGGATTAGAAAACAGCATCCAACAATATGTTTACAATAGATGCACTTGAAACAGAAAGGACTAAATCTAATGTGATTCAGTGAAACAAAGAAACAAAAAAGGCAGAGATAGTAATCATTATCTCAGACATTGAAAAAGCAAAAAAATAAAAAAATAAACCCAATTCAGAGGGATAATCAGGGAGACTATATTTTGCTAAAAAGTACCATAGACAATGGATTAATATAAAAATTTAAGTTTCTCTAATAAACCTTTATTCCTTAAATTCATACTGAGTATAGAACTGAGTCAAATTTATCCAAATAATAGCCACTTCTCAACTGGTTAAAGGATATGAGCACGCAGTTTTCAGAAGAAACCAAAGCTCTATATAGTTATGTTAAAAAGAAAAAAATCTAAATCACTATTAATCAGAGAAAGGAAAAGTAAAACAACCATGAGGTACCAACTTATACCTATCAGATATAAATTCTGGAGGAGATGAAGGAAAGTTATGCACATTAATGAATTGTTGGTAGACTAGTGAGCTGATCCAATCATTCTGGGGAACATTATGGAACTAGGCCAAAAAGGGTTAGAAAACTTTGCATGCTCTTTGGCCCAGTAATATCACTAGTAGACCTGAATACCCCAGAAAGAATAAGGAAAAAGGAAAAGGACAAATATGCATTCAAATACTTAAAATATACTTCTTTTGTGTTGGCAAAGATTAGAAATATGGGGATTGTCATCAATTGGAGAATAGCTGAACAAGTTGTGGTTAGTATATGATTGCAGTGAAGTACTTTAGAAAATGATGAGGATGACTATGTCAGAAAAAAAGACATGAGAAGATCTATATAAACTGTGAATTGAGAAGAACCAGAAAATCACTGTGCACACAGTAACATCACTGTTGTAAGGTAGATCAACATTGGAATATTCAGATCAATACAAGACAAAAATGTCATCCATTTCCATAAAGAAAACTGATGAACTATGCAAATTAAAGCATAATTTTATTACTGTATTTGTTGCTTTTTCAAAATAGGAATAATCTGGAAATATGCTTTGTGTGATTTAATATTTAAAATTGATATCATATTTCTTGACTCAGGGGTTGGGAGGGAGGAAAAGAATTTGGAATTCAACATTTTAAAAGGAAAAAATAAAAATAATAAAAAAATAAAATTTATAAAGAAAAATATAATTGGAGATAAAAATATCATCATGGAGAAGGTACAATATGAATTTGAATAATGGTCAGAATTTTAAATAAGCAAAAGTGAAAGTTATCATTCTAAGGAGAGGAAATAGAAAAGGCATAGGTCAAAACCTCAATCATATTTAGGGGGATAGTAATAATCAATTCTAATTTACCTGGATTGCAGTGGAAAGGGGGGGGGTGAAGATGAACCACTCTTGTCCATAACTATAAACATTGCATTTACCCCAAATTCTTTTTTATAACTTGTTCAAAAATAAACATTGAAAGGAAGCCAGAAAGAGATCAAAAATAGCTGTCCGGTTCATATTTTCTCTCTTTGGCAGCTAGTGTTGCTCTATTTCCTGCTGACACTGCCATTTTAGTAACTTAATGATACCATTGTTTCTGAACACTATGCAGACAAAGGCTCAGACACCCACAGCCACTTAATTGGTAGTTATGATGAGGCTGAATTCTCTGGTCTTTATTTTTAAGGGTTTTGGGGGGCAGGGGAGGAGAGAAGCAAGTAGGAAAAATATTGACTTCTATTGAGAAATTTCAAATCCTAGAAATGAGGCTATATCATCGTAGGCTATGTAATTAATGCCTGTAACATCCTCAGCACTCACTGAATTATCTAGGAAGAGTCTATTTCATACCTGTGCTTCACATAACTACCATTTTATATCTTCCAAGTTAACTTGCCCTTAGGGCAATTATGTCAATCAGCATTGCTTCCCTACATAGAAGATGATCAAGTTTACCTGTAAGTGTTTTGCCACTGAGGGGAAAAAAAGAAATAAAGTGGTTAACTTTAAATTACCAAAAGCCTCTCCCACCACCAGCATGTTTTATTTTGTCTGAGTTGCTTTAAAAATCTGCTATCTAATTGACTCTTGCTTCTGAGCCCTTTTATTGCTTCTTGCAAGTCAGTTTCCTAAGGCTCTTACACTTCAAATGTTAAGAAGAATGATTCTACTTATATTCACTTCTTTATCAAGTATCTTTTTTTGTGATATACCAAATGTTAAAAAAAAATCCATAGCAAAACTGATAAAATTGTTTTTCTTTTCCTGTCCCTTACATATAGAAAAGACTCATTGGTTTTTAGATCAATTGACAAAACTGAAATGTTAACAGGTTCAGAACAAGGTGGTCCTATCAGGGGCAAGAAGTTACTGTTTACAATCAAAAATTAAAATAATTTGACAATGAGGTAAGATTGTCTTCCAGGTGGACTCAAGTTAAAAGGCAATAAACATAGTATTAATCTGAATTCACAAAAATTAATTTTTTTGAATTAAAAGATCCAAAGCTACTTCCATAGAAGTCATACTTTTCTACTACTTTTTTTCCAGTGGAAATTTAGGCTATTTTTCAGGTCCCAATGAGAAAGAACCACTGATTAAATAAAAATGAGCTGATTAAGTTTCTTCTTCCCAAGAGTTCCAGTAATCCTCCTCTTTATGCCTCAGTATTTTATCTTTTCTCATGTCTCTCTTGCTGTGTTTACTCTCTCCCTCTCTTTTTTCTTTGGTCTACTTTCCTTTGAGTTACTTCCTAGACAGTTAAGAATGACAGACTAGTGTGTCATTATAGAGAGAAGCACTGATATTTAATCAGAAGACCTAACTTGGAGTAGCACCTTTTCAACTTTGTAGTTAACTATGTGATTTTGACCAAGTCACTTTACTTCTATGCATACCTAGGAAATTATGCTTCAATAGAGCATTATTTCTAAAGTTTCTTCTAACTGTAATAATCAGTTATTCTATCTGTAGAAGACATAGGGAAAAGATTAAAGGAATGATAATCACTGTTTTCTTTGGCAGTCATAGGTAAAGTTCTCATTTAACCTTAAATTTTTCAAGCAATACAAGCCTTTTATTTGGTCCCACTGGAGCCCCAGTGACCCATATCTCTCCATTTCAATTTCATCGGTGTAATAAATAAATTAAAATCTCACAATTAACCATCTAAAATTTGTACCTTTCTTTTATGTCTCTTTAAGAGACAAATTAGCCTCTTCTGGTTATTCTTATACTTGCTGAAGTAATTATCAGAGAACAGGAAAATACTTGGATCAAGTTCTTATAAAGATACAGTTCAACAAAATCTATTCAGTGTTTTGACATGTCATCATTTATTTGTGAGTATCTTTGATTTCAATAGAAACCACCAAAATACAAATTATATTAGCTTCACTTAGCTTTTTCTCTCTTCTGACTTCAGCGGTTGCTATGGTGTTATTATTACCTGACTACTCTGGACATTATTATAGTAAGTAGTATCAATAGTAGCTATGAAATTTACTTAATTAGATCATAAACCTAATTTCTAGATTTTTTGGTTAATCTGTAGTTCTTTTGTGACTTAGATTTTAATATTAATTCAAAAACAAACATAATAGTAAAAATAAGTTCTTGATAATAGAAATTCCTTGATTTTGAAAATCCATTCTTACTCCCATTTTAATTACTTTTATTAAAGGAAACTAAACAAAATTTAAATTATCTCTTCCTCCAACTGGGATATGTGACTGTTTTTCAATGGCATGGTGAGACTGATATTGCTGTTAAAAACACAAATTTATGTGTACACCCCCCCCACCAACAGTTTTGTGGTCTTGGAAAAGCTAGAGCACAGTTTATTTACAAAAAATTCTAACTATGAAATGTTATAGAACAAAATGTGAAAATTGTCCAAAATCTGAATGTTTTATAAACCTGACACATACCTTGAAATTTTTCTACAAGATTTATGAAAGTGTCTTGATTTCTTATCATTTTCCTTTATCATCAAATATAGCTAAGGCTCTGGTGAACCAGAATTCCACTTAGGTTCTGATTAAATGAAGCTCTTCACAGTAACACTGCTGTCAGATACAAGGAGAAAAAAGGGCAAAACTTTCTAAGCTATATGCAAATAGTTAATACAGATTCAAAACTGGCAAATTCATATCTGAATGCAGATTACCCTGTCAATGAAGAACCATATTCTAAAGTAGACTTGTGTTCACCTTGATGATGATGATGATGATGATGATGATAATGATTGTCCTTCATTCTCTAAGATGCCCATGACATCAGGCAAGTGATATCAAGGCAAGCAAATGAATCTGATTTAAAGGAGAATGTGCTATGTTAAGTTACCAGCCTCAATTTCTCCTCCACAGTCATCTTATTCCAGTGACCAGATATGAATAAGGAAGAATAGAGATGGCCCTGGATGTTAACAGGTGTGGCAGGTTCACATAATTAGTCTGAGGTTAGACTTGAACTCAGGTCCTCCTGACTCCATGGTTGGTGCTCTATCTACTTCACTATTACTCCTAGATTTTGTTTAATCTATCAATATTCTTTGTCTTGTAAAAATAGGTTAGTGACAAAGGAGGAAGTAGTTGCCAGAGTGGATGATGGAGACAAAACCAATCAGAGCAGCTGATAGGGAATGAAGACTTACCTGAAAAATTCTAAGCCCTTTAAAAAGTGAGGCTGTGGTAGGAGTTTATAGCTTCTCCTAAACCAATCTTCAAGATGATGAGATTTAGGTGATAAGGTTATTCTGGTGTAGATATTATGACTAAGGAGTTTTTAAGTTTAGGCTACTCATCTTTTTGAACCACTCAAGGGAACAGAAGGAAAATAAGAACAATCTATGTCCCTTGAATTGTATGAGAATTTAGAGAAAGTGGTTTATTTAAAAACAGGAATGTTGGGGACACGGAAGTAAAGTATAATGGGAAATAGATGTTGTATTCATTAGAAATAAAAGATCTCTTAGTAAGTAAGAGATATCTTCTGAGTAGACCAAGAATGATACATTGGTGGGGGGGGGGGGGTTTGCTGAGCCAAGATGGTGACAAGAGAAAAGCCTCTCTTAGATGTTCTCTCTATAATATTTCAAAAAATCTTAAAATTATGACTGTAATTAAATTTTCGAGAGACAAACACACAGAAAGATCCAGTGAGGCAATTCTCCAGACCAAAGTAACCTGGAGAATAGTGGAAAGGTTCCACTCCACGGGGTTAGAGGGGCAGCCTGCCAGATTGAAGAAACTTCAACCTCGCAGACTGAAGAAACTTGAGCCTGCCAGAGGCAGCCCCAGGGCACCTGGGAGCTGCAGCTAATGTCAGTGGGGGCACTTTCCTGACCTACACCCCAGGGAGCACCAAGCACAAATCGGAGGATCAGCAGAGGGGATCTTTGCCAGAATGAGCACAGGAAGCCCAGACCCTCAGGGCAGTCAGTGCAGTCAGTTCAGCATCAGCAGCCACACCACAGTGCAGATCCAGGAAAATGAAGCAGGCATGGAGCCAGTAAGCAGAAGGGGAGACCATAAGCAGGAGCCCCCAGGCAACTGAGCCTTGAGTGCTCAGCCCACTGAAGGTAGGAGAATGGAATCTTCTGTCCTCTATACCTGGAACAGGACTCTGGGGCTCTGACCACATTCAGATCCTGAATCGCAATCAAGGCCCCCCCATAGAACTGGGCCCTCCCCACCTCAGCCCATTGGCAGAGGGGTGTGCTTGTGGTCATTCACAGACCAGGAGGGAAGTCAGAGCTTCACACACTGAGATCCTTGTGAGAGAGTGTCCCAATAATACTCAAAAGCTCAGGAAGCACCTCAAAACCAGGCACAGGCTGGAGAAATGAGTAAACAGGGGAAAAAAAAGAGGAACACCATTGAGAAATACATTGTCTATGATCCCAAGAAGGATCAAAATATTCAATCTGACAATGAGGAAGTACAAGCTCCTGCATCTAAAGAGTCCAAGAAAAATGGAAATTGGACTTAGGCTATAACAGCTCAAAAAAGATTTTGAAAATCAAGTAAGGGAGATAGAAGAAAAATTTGAGAAAAGATGAGAGAGATGCAGGAAAACCATGAAAAAGAAGTCAGCAGCTTAGTCAGGGAGATCCAAAAAATGTTGAAGAAAATAACATTAAAAACCAGCATAGGTCAAATGGACAAAAGAGTTCAAAAAGTTATTGAGGAGAAGAATGCTTTAAAAAGCAAAATTGGTCAGATGGAAAGAGATAAGAAAGCTCTCTAAGGAAAACAAATCATTCAGATATAGAATGGAGCTAAAGGAAGCTGATAACTATATTAAGAAGTCAAGACAGAATACTTCAACACCAAAAGAATGATGTGAAACATCTCATTGAAAAAACAACTGATCTGGAAAACAAATTCAGGAAAGTTAATTTAAAAATTATTGGGATACCTGAAAGTCATGATCAGGAAAAAAGCCTTGACCTCATTTTTAAAGAATTCATACAGGAGAACTGCCCAGCTATCCTAGAAGCAAAGGAAAAAATAGAAATTGAGAGAATCCACCGATCTCCCCTGGAAAGAGATCCAGGAATATTATAGCCAAGTTCCAGAACTCCAAAATCAAAGAGAAAATATTACAAGCAGCCAGAAAGACACAATTCAAATATTTGGAGCTGCAATCAGGATCACACAGGACTTAGCAGCAACTACTTTAAAAGGTCACAGGGCTTGGAATATAATATTCCAGAAGGCAAAAGAGCTTGGAATGCAGCTGAGAATCAACTACCCAGCAAAACTAAACATCATCTTCCAGGGGAAAAGATGGACTTTCAATGATCCAGGGGAATTTCAATTGTTCTTTTTGAAACAGCCAGAGCTGAAAAGAAAGTGTGACCTTCAAATACAGGACTCAGGTGAATCATAGAGAGTGGAGGAGAAGGGTAAAATATGAGGGACTTAATGATGATGAACTGCATGTATTCCTGCATAGAAAAATCATACTGATAATATTTATATAAAACTCATTTAATAGAGCAGATAGAAGGAGCTTTTATAGATGAAACACAGGGAGAGCTGAATTTGAAGATATAATATATTGTAAAAATGGAATCAATGGCTAAAAGTTAAATGAACTAGGAGTAAGAGAAAGGGGAGTGGAAATAGGCTAAGATATTTCATATAAAAGATACTTTTCTTCTTGCAATGAGCTATTGCAATGCTATGGAAGGGGGAAGGCAAGAGGGAATGAGGGAACCTTCATTCTCATCAGAGGTGGCTCAGAGAGGAAACAGTATACATACTCAATGGAGTATAGACATCTAGGGTAAAAAGGAGAGAAGGGGGATATGGGGAAGGGGGGATGTGAGTGATGGAAAGGGTGGATCTTGCAGGAGAGTTGTCAAATATAACACATTTTCTTTTTTATTTCTTGCAAGGTGCTGGGATTGGGTGGCCTGTCTGAGACCACAGGGTCTGATGGTTGCTGGGTCTCAGGAGTGGTATGTGGACTCAGGGCTTCTTGGCCCCAGGGCCGATGATCAGTCCTCTGCACCACTCAGCTACCCTATAGCACATTTTAGAAGAGGGACAGAGTGAAAGGAGAGAGAAAACATAATATATGGTATTGAGGAGGTATTAATGGAGGGAGTTGCAATCAGTAACAGAAATGGTGGAAAAATATGGAATTATCTTTTGTGATGAACTTATCATAAAGAACGTGATCCACTTGAGACAGAGCTGGTGGTGTTGGAACACAGACTGAAGCACATTTTTTTTCCGCTTACCTTTATTTCTAGTGAGGGTCTCTATTTTGGGGGGTAGGGGTATTATGTTTACTCTTAAACAAGAATATTTTAGTAATGCATAAAAAACAATTTGTACAAAAATAAAAATTAATCAATTAATTAATTTTAAAAAACGATACATTGTCCCACTGGTTGCTTGCTCCTGAATATTACTTATGCTTTAAAATCTTCCTTTGGAAAAATTATATCATAGTTGATATCTTATTACTAAAGAATTGAAGATCAGAGGCCTCAAGTTGCTGACCCAAAAGTAATTTCTCCTTCCCTTCCCCACTATTAGGCAATGAAATTTGGTGAAAGGAGACAACCTCTGTCTATTATTTTGTAATAAGTATTTTTCTTGCTCTTTTATCCTCTATTTCTCCTCTATTTTCTAAACCCTTAATATTCTACAGAGTTCAGACTTTTACTCCTCAGAGAAGCACTCTCAAGTAGAATATTGATTTATTTAACTTTTTCTGTAATGTAATTATGACATTATAATGGGTAATATATGTCAAATTCATCCATATCGACAGCTAATATTTTCTCTTCAGTCAAATTCACATCAATAAGTATTTATTAATTAACCACTGTATCAAGTTCTGCTTTAGTCACCTATAGGACCTAATATTTACTTTGAGGAAAAACAAATACACAAACAAAAAAAGCCATTTGCACAAATAAGAGAGAACGATAATAACCAAAAGGATCAGGAAAGGTTCAGCTTTGTTTATCACACTCGCCATATCTCACATCTTTTAAATGAATATCCTACCTTTGTCTAACTGATATTATATAAAAAAAATAGTCATCACAATAAGTCAGTATGTTCACACTCCAAAGCATAAGTTGAGAAGTTTATTTTCTTATCTGACTTGGTATACTGCATAATTTTTTCTCATCCCCTTTTCAATTAATATACTTCTAGCTTCTTTTTGATCCAACCCCTTCCTGAATCATTATAAGTTGACATACCATTCTAGTAGGCAACAAAGAGTTAAGCCCCCCCCCAAAGGTTACTGAACGCACGAGATCTCTAGGAAGTATGTCTCATTTTATACTATTTTACAAATATTTACAGAGTATATGAAACAGAATGATCCTCTAATAATCACAGGTTGGAGAGGAGCAGTAAATAAAGATGAATAAGACAGTGACATACTCCCAAGGATGTTTAAAATGAGCATGCTGATTTGTAATTTCACCCAAAGAGTAATAAAAATGTACCTATCTTTTGATCCAGCAATACCACTAATGGGTCTATACATGAAGAGATCATGAAAAAGGGTAAAAACATCACTTGCACAAAAATATTCATAGTAGCCTCTTTTGTGGTGGCAGAGAATTAAAAATTGAGTAACTGTCCGTCAATTGGAGAATGGCTGAACAAATTGTGGTATATGTACATTATGAAACACTATTGTTCTAATAGAAAACAGAAGGGATGGGAATTCAGAGAATCCTAGAAGGATTTGTATGAACTGATGCTGAGTGAGATGAGCAGAACTAGAAGAACATTGTACACCCTAACAGCAACATGGGGTTAATGATCAATCTTAATGGACTTGCTCATTCCATCAGTGCAACAATCAGGGACAATTTTGAAGTATCTGTGATGGTGAATACCATCTGTATCCAGAGAAAGAATTGTGGAGTTCGAACAAAGACCAAAGACTATTACCTTTAATTTAAGAAAAAGGTAATCTGATTATGCAATCTTGCTATCACTTATATTTTATTTTTTTCCCTTAAGGATATGATTTCTCTCTCAACATATTCAACTTAGATCAATGTATAGCATAGAAACAATGTAATGACTAACAGCCTTCTGTGGGGTTTGGGGGGAGTGAAGCGAGATTAGGGGAAAATTGTAAAATTCAAAAATAAATAAATTTTTAAAAGATTGGATTAAAAAATGAGCATGCTGATGGGATATACATACATACATGTGCTTAAGAGTAGATCAGCTATGTACTTAAATATAAAGTTAGTTGAAATGCAAAGAAAAGTCAGGAGAGAATAATATTTGGAAATGATCATTTTCATCTAGCAAGATCCAACAAAATCTGAATTATAGTATCTTAGACTTGAAAAATACCTCATAAAAATTTAGTCTTATCCATTGCTGAAAAACAACAGCAATAACAAAAACAACAACCAACCAACTTTTTTTTAATAACAGTTTAATGTTTGCAAAATATTTTCTCTATTTGGAATCACAGAAGTAGCAAATATTTAATCAGGATTCAAACTCAGCCTTTCCCTCTGCCCAAACCTCATTTTGAAAAATAATTAATTTCCAAAAATTATACTTTTATTAATGATCTAGCTTTTACTAACTGAGAAGGAAGATCCCACTATAAGTGGAATATACTTCATTTCACTCAATTATTAAAATAGCTTTTTTTCAATGTCCACCTTTTGATCCTATTTCAGTCTTTAGTACCTACATGGAAGTTATTGCTTCATTCTCCCCTATGACATCTCTTTAGTTATCTGAAGGAAGTTATTGGGAACTACTTTCAGGTTACTCTTTTCTCAAACCTAAACATTATTGTTCCTTCATTTAATTCATGACCTTGAGGTCCTTCACTATTTTGGGTATCCATGACATTAGAGTAGTCAAACTGGCATCCTTCATGCCACCTACAGCTATTCTTAGTGCAGCCTGAATCAGATTAAAAACATAATTGGGAAATATTTAGCAATGTAAATTAAACTAAAATACAGCATAGATCCGTTTTAAAATTAAATCAATGTGTCCCAAAGTATCCTTATGCATTGAGAAGTGGATAGAATCTAGAAGCCTATTCTCAAACTCTATTTATAAAAAGGGACTTCTAGAACTGAAAACTATCACTGGAGATGATGTTTGACCAGGAAATTCCTTAAACAAGATAATATACATATAGTTCTTTACAATTTATGAGGAACAAAGGAAATATTTAATAACGGCTTATGCCTTTCACCTTCCTTTTCTTTTCTAGTCTTGGATACCATGCCACTTTTAAACAATATGATGCTCACTCAATCGAAAGGAAACCAAGTCATGAATTTTTGAAAAACATGCATACAAAAGACACTAAGAGGGGGAAGCTAGGTGGAACAGTGGATAGAGCACTGGCCCAGGAGTCAGGATGACCTGAGTTCAAATCCTACCTCAAACAAACAATAATTACCCAGCTGTGTGACCTTGGACAAGTCACTTTAACCCCATTGCTTTGCAAAAAAAAAAAAAAAAAGACAAAACCCCATAAAAAAGACACATAGCGAGAAAGGGAGACGTGAAAAATCTCTACCTCTCTCTGTCTCTCTCTGGTCTCTGTTTCTGTCTCTGTTTTGCTCTCTCCAAATATAGAACAAAAAAGGTAACTAATCATATCACAGGATATATGGAATTTATAAATGCAGAAATTGCTATATATGTATATATAAATCTTAATCTTTGTTGACAATAAACTGTTATAAATAGTAAATTAATTAATAATTAGTACTAAATTAGTAATAATTAATAAAGGAGGTAAGAAGAAAAGATGCAAATTTAAATGAAGAAAAGAACACTGTATGTAAAATAATGATGTAGGTAAAAGACAAAGTTATGAAAATAATTTTAAAAATTTATTGAAAATAGAGACAATTGTAATAGAACATACCAACATACATGAGATGATGCAGTCCTCAGAGGCAATTTTATATTCCTGAACAAAAGAGAAAAAAAGAAATGAATAGTGAATTGACTATGCAATAATAATACAAAAGAAACAATAAGGTAGAAAAGGAAAAACAAAAACATAAGTGATCCTTTAGAAATTAATGCTAAAATAAAATTATTTTAATTTAAAAAAATAACTTTTTAAAAAGGCCAGTCAGTAATGATTAGTATTTTATTTTCTTTAAAAAAATAGAGAGGAAAATAATTATCAAAAAAAATGAAAAATTAGAGATAAAATATCACCCTTGGAGATGAAATAAAGAAAATAATCTTAGATAATTATAATATATTAAAGTTTAGGAAAATGTAAATAAAAATATATTTTATGTATATATAATTATCTAAATGTAGAAAACATACATAAGTATGTTTAGATACTGAATTCAGAGAGAAATTAAGACTGTTATGCTCTCATTAAAAAGAAAGAGACTCAAAAATCAACTCTAACATTTAAAGAACACATGAGTGTTGCTTCATGAACTGTTTCTAAGAACAGAATGATAGCCTAGTGCATCATTTCTTTGAGTCAAATATTGTCATATTTGTCAAGAAATTTAAAGATAAGGTAGAGAAGTACTATTAGACAATATTAATTATACTTATTAAATAAAATCTTGGAAATATCACAGAGTAGTATTTGTGATTGGTGCACAATTATAGCCCCAAATTAGGAAAAATATTGTAAAGTATATTAATACCAAAAATGGTATAACAATGGTTTGAATAAACTTTTAATTAAATAGAATACTAACATATTTTTAAATGTAAACCAGAAAAATGAAAAAATATCACAAAGCATGATGAGAAGCACCTATGGAAACTTAAGAAGTAACTTATTTAGACTGGAGAAATTGAAAGGTTTCTGCTAGAGCTCGCAACCAATATAATTTTATATAAATATAGATATGGTACCTATAACAGTTGTGAAAGGAAAAAATAAGACAGTGAGCTTTAAAAAACTGGAGACAAAACCTATCTGTTACAGCATATGCCATAAAAACTTTATATAGAAAACCCATGAGATTCAACAAAGAAATCAGATAATTACTAAAGTAGCACATACCAAAAAAACATCATGTTGTCATTGATATATATTACTAGCAAAAATGTACAAGTATATTGAAAGAAAAATAAAATTTAAAATCATAAATACATATAAATAAATTTGATATCTGTTACCTTACCAATACGCAGGACTTATATAAAACCAAATTTTTAAAAATATTTTTACAGTAAGAAAGAACCATCAAAATAGAGAAGTACTTAATGTTCACCTCTGTGTTAATATAATGATGGCAATTTGGGTTACCTAAATTAATTTATATTATTTGACAAACAACAAATATTTATTATTTTTTCTTATTTGGTCAGCTAGCTGCTGCAGTGGATAGATTAGAAGATATACTCAGATAGATCTGAATTCAAATTCTTCTTCAAATGCTTACTAGGTATATAACCTTGATCAAAATATTTAGCCTCTATGTGCCTCAGTTTTTTCATTTGTAAAATGAGAAAAATATTGACATTTTGTTCCTAGAGTATTTGTAAGTATAAATTGTCGTGCAAGGTGATTTGAAAATATTACACTGCTCCATAAATGTTAGTTATTCAGTAGTAGTAGTAGTAGTAGTAGTAGTAGTAGTAGTAGTAGTAGTAATAGGAGGAGGAGGAGGAGGAGGAGGAGGAATAGGAGTAGTAGGGGAAGGGTAGTATGTTTTTACGATGGCCCACACACTGTTAATATGGAAGATTAAAAGGAACAAACTAAAATGTTAATGTCTTTCTGGGGTTTAAATTTTGGGAGACAGAATTTATATAGTAAAGTACTAAATACAGTTTCATACAGAATGTATATAAGGCAGAGGGAAAGGAACAAGTATTTATAATTACCTACTATGTATCAAATACTGTGCTAAAAACTTTCCAAATATCTCATTTGATCCTCACAACAACCTATGAGTAATTAACATTATTTTACAATTGAAGAAACCGAGCAAATAGAGATTATATTTTTTGGCCCATATCACATAGCTTTCCTGATGCCAGGGGTGGTAGTCTATACACTGTGCCACCTAGCAGCCTCTTATAAAAAAGGTTATCTGGGGAGGAAAAAACACCAACAGCTGAGTGCAGGGTGTAACTAATTACTTCATTAAGAATGAAGACTTTAAACTGTTTGCAAATAATTTTTTTTTTTTCCTAGAGATGAGGAAGGAATGCATTTGAGACAAGGATGATGGTGATCATAAATATATGGAGGAGGAGGTGAAGTATTGTATATGAGAAACAGAAAGATCAGTTTGCCCAGTCTGTAGAATGTTGAACTGAGACCAATATATAATAATGCTATAAGGTTTGTGTCAGCTTTTGAAGGACTTTAAAATTTAAAGAAATAGAGACACTTACATTTGGTCCTGGAGGCAATAGTGAACTATGGAGTTTATTAAATTTGAGAATGACATAGTCAGGAATATGATTAAGAAAGATCAATTAAACAACTTTGTTGAGAATGCATTAGAAGTAAGGAAAGATTATCTGATAATGGATGAAAAACAGAAAATCACGTTAGAGAACTAAATTAGGTAAGCAATATTGAAAAGCAAACTAATCGGGATAGTATTTGCTAAACCATAAGAACATAAATAACTGAGAAAGGAACTCATTCTTCAAAAAAATACATCTTAAAACAAAATAGTTTGGTGAAGAGTGAGGTTATAATACCCCTGTAAAATGAGACAGAAGAATGATCTAAACATAAAAAATTATATTGCAGTAAAGAAATGTAAGCTCCTAAGTGTAAAACTCTGCATATACCTAGGAACTGGTTAATCTTCCTCATAAAAATATTTTATTTTTTCCTCTACATTTTTTTATTCTTTCAGAAGGCATAAGAAGATGGCAATATAGAGGTGATAGAGGCTATAATGTTGGAGATGAATGAATGCTCAGCAGTCATTAAAAGATGTGGTAAAACTCACTATCTGGGTTTGTGATAGTGGAGACTTCATGGATCTCAGCAGCAGGCAAACTCTTTTCTTTTTTTTTTTTAATTTGTTCAGAATCATACAGCCAGTCAGTGTCAAGTATCTGAGGTTGAACTTGGACTCAGGTCTTCCCAACTCCAAGACTCAAGCATCACCTGGTTGCCTATCTAAGGTGGCCAAATAGTTAAGGCAATGGACTATTGCTAATCCATTTTCTTCTGCACATGTGAGTTCTAACCCCATCCTCGCCATTCTCAAAATTTTGGGCAGCAGGTAATGCAGTGGACAGAGTACTGGGTTTAAGGTCAGGAGGATGGGAGTTCAAATCTAGACTCACTCAGATAATTCAAGAGAGAAAGTGAGATTTATGACTTAGCACAGCATCATGTGCTTTTTCAGGGCATTACCTCCTTGATATCATGGTCTTCTTAGATAATGAATAACAAACATCAGCAGACTAATCTATTTTACTCATTCTATTCTAAAGCCCAAATGCTACCACTGCTCAAACAGGTCAGGCCTAGCATGTGGCTTTCATGTGGAGCCTAAAATTGAAGGAATCATGAAATTCAAGTTACTTTTTGTCTTGAGACAAAAACATATATTATTTTAATTGAAAAGCATAACAAGAAAATCTAAACATTGATGGAAATTTTCAACAATTTTCAATAGTAAAGTTGACTATAATCCTGACCACTTATCATTCTAACTGTTCTATGGGCATCAATACATCATCATGATACCTAATGCAGCATGAATATAGAACCTGATAATGAAACAGAAGGAACAATGTTGGCCTTTACCCAAATGATAGATAATGAAGATGTTTCTCCATTACCTTCAATCTTGGAGGAGAAGTTTCACTGTAATCCCTTTTTAAGGCAGCTACAGTAAAATAAAATGGCAGCAGGCAACTTCCATCCAATCAATGATATCATTCCTATGTCCATTCCTTTCAGCAAACACTGCCTAAAAGCACACTGTGTGAATAGCATGGTTTTATTGTGTGGGGGAGGAGAGCAGGAGGCAAGAACCCCCAAAAGAGAAACCTCTCCAGGGTAGACAGAGCAAGAAGAGTTTTATTTAAATGTACACTAAGATGGATTTACTAAAAGTTCTATATTTATTTTAAAAAAAGATAACATCAACAATTTAATGAAGCTACTAGACTTTCATACAGTCTTTGAACTGGGTGAGGAAGGGAAGGCAGACTGATAAATTCAATAAAATCAAATCTCATGAGTTGGAGCTCAGACATCATAGAATTGGAAAATCCTCTCAAAGCACACCACTCATCTTGCCTATTACTAAAATATTATAGTGATGAAGTTCCAATTTCCTTGACAGACAGTTTTAATCTTTAAAATATTTTCCCCTATGGCTGATCTCTAATTATAAAGTGATTCTTCTTTGATAATGGAAAATAACTTTTCAGTCAATATAGGTAGATTTTGACATAAGAATTAGTTCCTTCAGTTATTGGCTGTGTGACTGTTGGCAGATTAATGTAACTCAGTTTAAACCCTGAAACCAGGGAAATGAGGTAGCTGCTCTCCAAAATCTCTTCTGGCTCTAAAAGTCTATTATTCCATTATTTATTCATCATTATAATCTTTTCCCTCTAAAAGACATTAAAATCTAAAACATCCTGATTATAATGTATCTGGTTTTACATCAATGTTGTACTCACATTGCTTATTATATGAAAAAGTTTTGTAGAAGTACACGCTTAATTTAGATAATGGAATATGAAAGCTAAATTGATTTTTTTAAACTGCTTAATCCAATCTGATCTAAACCAATAAATATTTTTAAGCACTACATTAGATTCTGCAGAGGTAAGTAATAAAAAGATAGTTCTTTTCCTCAAGGAACTTACAGTCAAATTAAAAACAAAAGGGGGAGGGAAAGTCATGGGACATATAGGGAGTTGAAACCAGGCAAAACAGCAGATGCAAATTACAGAAAACTGAAAAGTCCTATTTCTGTCTTCTTTAAAAAAAGGCTCTGTTTCATTTTGATACTCCACCCACTAGCCTCCTAATCAGAGGAGATAGTGTCAGTCAAGGGTTGAGCAAGTAGCATCCAAATGAGATTAAAAGAGATAAATTTAATCTGAAAGAGGTATCTCCTTCCAGGAGTCAGGCAGAATAGTTGATGAAAACTGGAGTAATTGACATAATCATTTAATATGATTAGAAGCACATTTTTATCTTTCAAATAAATATCTATAATTTTCAATCATATAAACTAAGACCCAAAACAATATAAAATGAAAAGGAAATGTAATTAAAGACATTTGAAAGATGCAGCCAGAGATGAGGGTCAAGATGGCAAAATTGAGGAAACCCACAACAAAGTTCTTCTAACATTACCCTCCAAACAATTAAAAAAAATAACAACATATATCAAGTTTAAGAATAGCACCAAAAAAAGTAATTGAAAGGCATTTTTCTAGATCGAGACAACTAAAAAGGTCAGAAAAGAAGATATGTAACTTGGGGATGGAGGTAGGCCCAGATCCCATGAAGATGAAACACTACTGTGGGAATTAGGTAGTAACATAAATAGCATCCATCAGCTTTGAAAACTCAACCAAAGGAACCTCAAAACTGGTCAAAAAGAGATTAGAAGACACCTATGCTAGCAAAAGATAAAGGACAAGATGCTGTTTGGTAACTGCATTGACTATATAAACTTCAGGGTGATAGTTCAAGGGGAAAATTGGCATTTTTGGTGAAGAGGGAGGGGGATCCCTTGAAGTTGTATAGTTTTTGGTCACAAGGGGGTATTGAGAGGTGGTATCAAATTTAATCCTAAGGGGATCAGGAGAATAAATGATCTCACCTCTGTGCAGATGAGAAACACTAAAAATGTTGAAAAAAACTTGAAGATAATCCTTTTCCTCATCACCATTCAGTTATAGAATTCAATTTTACAACAAAGCTTAAAACGATTTTTAAAGTAGAGTAGAATAATGAGCAAACAATAAAATAACCTAACTATAAAAACTGACTATGGTGACAGAGAAAAATCAAGACTGACTCAGAAGACAATGAAGTTAAAAGAACTACAAGTACATCCCCAAAGAGAAAAAATACTAACAGCCAATTGCAGAAAAGCAGAAATAGTTAATATATTTTTTCAGACCATAATGCAATAAAAATCACATTCATCAAAGTATAGTAGAAAAATAGATTAAAAATTTAGTGGAAAGTACCTAATCTAATCCTAAAGAATGAGTGGATCAAAGGATAAATCAAAGAAATAATCAATACTTTCATTAAGCAGAATAACAACCAGGGGACCAATTCCAAAATTTTTGGAATGCAGCCAAAACAGTACTTAAAAGAAATTTATATCTCTAAATGTGTAAATCAGAGAAAGAAGAGATCAGCTGATCAGGCATGCAACTACAACAATAGAAAAAGAACAAATTAAAGATCTCCACTTAAATATCAAATGGAAAATTATGAAAAAAATCAAAAGAGATTTTAATAAAATTGAAAGAGTAAAAAATCATTAATCTAAAAAATAAAACTAGAAACTGTTTTTAAAATAAATCAATAAACCATTTGTTATTCTATTTACAAAATAAATAAAATTAAACTACTAGTAAAAAATGAATAGGTGAACATATCACCAATGAAAATGAAATTAAAATATTTATTAGATGTTAATTTCTAAATAAGATGGATGAATATTTATAAAAATATTAACTACCTAGATTTAAAGAAAATAAATAAGAATGCTTTAACAATTCTATATAAAAAAAGAAATGTAAAGTCATAAATTAGCTCTATAATCAAAAATCCCTAAGATCAAATAGATTTACAAGTGAATTTTATCCAGCATTTAAGAAACAATTAATCATAATACTCTAAATTATTTGAAAAAATGGTAAAAGAGTCCTACTAAATTCAATAACAGAGAAAGGAAATTTTCTTAAGGAATATCACTGAAAAAATATTTAAATTAAATACCAGCGAGAAAATTACAGCAATATATCACAAAGATAATACCCTATGTTTAGGAGATATTTATAAAAGGAAGGTATAGTTGGTTTGATGTTAAAAAAAATCAGTATAATTGACTATATCAATAGATACAGACAAAAAGCCTATGACATACCATTCCCAGTAAAAATAGAATAAAACATAAACACAAAACCAAACACAAAAAACAGGAATTATTGATACCCTTTTATTTTTATTTATTTATTTAGTATTTTAACTTTCCCCAGTTCTATGTAAAAACAATTTTAATATTCTTTTTTAAACTTTGATTTCTATTTCTCTTCCTTCCTCTGTCCCCTCCCCTTTTGCTCTTTCTCCATTGAGAAAGCAATCAATTTGAAATAGGTTAGAAATGTGTAGTCATATAAAACATTTCCTTAATAGTCATGCTATAAAATAAAACATAGAACCCCACCTCCCTCCCCCCCAAAATTTCAATGTAAATAAAGTTTGTTTTTAACTATGCTTCTATCTCTGTTCAGAATTATCAGCTCTTTCACTGAGAATGGATAGCATTCTTTCTCATAAGTCTTTCAGAGCTGGCTGGGTCATAGTATTTCTGAAAAAAATTAAGTGAGTTATGCTTGATCATCCTACAATACTGCTCTTTTGGAATACAGACCCAGTAGTACCATTGCTAGGTCAAAGGGTAGGCAGGATTTAAAAAGTCCAAATTGCTATATAGAATGGTTGAATCAATTCACAACTACAGCAGAAATCCATTAATGTCTCATTTTCCTTATCTCCCCTTCAACATTAGTCATTTTCCTTTTATGTCCCATTAGTCAATCTAACAGGTATAAGGTAAAAACCTCAAAATTGTTTCTGTTTGCATTTCTCCTATCTATTTTTTTAAAATTTGGCTATAAATAGCATTGAGAACTTCATATAAAACTTCCTATCTTTTGTTCATATATCAACTGATAGATATTGCACTTACTCTAAGTTCTCTATATATTTGAGAAATGAGGCCCTTATCAGAGAAACTTGCTTCACTTTTCCCCCCACAGTTATGGTTCCTAACAGTATTGCCTCTTTTTTATTCCATTCACCCTCCCCCCCCTTTTATTTTATTCTATCACTCCTTTTACCCTGTCTTTCCTCAAAAGTGTCTTGCTTTTGACTAGCCCCTTCTACAGTCTGCCCTACCTTCCTTACCCCCTCTCCCCTTTCTCTTATTCCCTTCCTCTCCTACTTTTCTGTAGGGTGAGAAAGATTTCCATACATATTTGAGAACATATTATTCCCTCTTTGAGCCAATTCTGATGAGAGTAAGGTTCACTCACCAACCTCTCAGCTCCCCATTTTTTAATTCTCTGTAAAAGCTTCTTGAGTTTTTTAGGTGAAATAATTTACCCTATTCTACTACTCTCTTTCCCCTTCATCCAGTATATTCCTCTCTCAGCCTTTGTTTTTCTTTTTTAAAATATTAGCATTTCATATTCAACTCACACCTTGGCTCTCTATATATACTCCTTCTAACTTCCCTGATAATAAGAAAGTTTGTATGACTTATGAATATCATCTTCCCATATAGAAAAATTAACATTTTTAACATCATTGATTCCTTTATGATTCCCCATTTCTGTTTACCTTTCAGTAAAGTCTTGTATTTGATGATCAAATTTGCTCTTCAGCTCTGGTCTTTTCATCAGGAAATTTTGAAAATCTCCAATTTTATTGCTTCTCTATTTTTTTCCCCTAAAAGAGTACTCTCAATTTTGCTGATGATCAAAAATGAAAAATGAAAGACTAAGCTACTCTGTTCAATGCATTTATCCAAGATAACTCCAAAGGGTGCAGATTGAAGGATCATTTTAACTTTCTTTAGTTGTGAATTGATGTAGCCATTGTGCCCAAAGAGCAATAAAAGTTATCATACCCCTTGATCCCGCAATACCCATATTCTCTATCTATATTTCTCAAATAAATCATTAACAAAAGAGAAAAGTATCACATGTTCAAAAATATTCATAGCAGCTCTTTTTGTAGTGGCAAAGAATTGAAAATTAAGAAGATGCCCATCATCTGGGGATTGGTGAAACAGGTTTGGTATATAAATGTTATGGAGTACTATTGTTCCATAAGAAATAAAGAGCTATAGGATTTTCAAGAAGCCTGGAAAGACTTGCATGAACTGATGAAGTGAGTAAAACCAAGAGAACAATGAACACATTAACAATCACATTTTGAGATAATCAGCTATGATGGATGCAACTCATCTCAACAGTTCAGAGACCAAGAACAAGTCCAAGAGACCTGCTATAGAAAATGTCATTCATATCCTGGAAAAAGGAAACTATGGAGGCTTAATGCAGAGCAAAGCATACTATGTTCACTTTTTAAAAACTTCTTTTATGTTCTTTTCTCCCTCATGGTTTTTTCCTTATCTTTTAGTTCTAATTCTACTTTCACAACATGACTAAAATATACATATGATAAACAGGAATGTACATGTACAGCCTATACTAGTTTCAATATCATTTTATCATTTTCTTCCCTATTTCTAGATTTTTCAAGTTATAGCCAAGTTTTAGGTGTGTTTAGTGTTTAGTCATTGGGTTATCACAATCATCTAAATATTGTTCAGATGATTAAAAGGCAACTATGGGATTCTATGTTTTTTTTTTCCATTTAGGAGCCATTAATCAATATTTGAGCAAAGTCTGAGAAGTAGATCTTTTGAAAAACATGTCATGTTTCTCCTTGTGTGAGCAGGAACTTTTTTTTTCTAAATCAAATAGGACTGTACCTTGGGGAAACATGCTATGGAGAATGTATACTACTCTGATGGCCTCTCTGACCTGCCTGAAGATGGAACTCTTTCAAAGTTTTATTATCCTTTTTATAGACTTAATAAAGAACAAGTATTCATTCCTAAGGGGGTTATTATTTAATGGGTTTGTCTCACTTCAGGAGAATGAAATTGTAACTCTTTGGAATGATGAGAATTCAGACAGAAAGAAGTAAAAGAACTTGATTTAAATGGCACTAGGAATTTACTGATGTTAGAGAGCAGAAGGCTTCGGGGTCACTTGTAATGAAAAAGGTACTCAGAACTCTGACTCCTAATTCCTAAAGAATGGAAATGACTATAATTAAGCTCCTTTGGTGGAGAAAGGGTACTTCGAGAGTCAAGCAAGTAAAAGTGGCCCTTTTTTTAGGGCAAAAAAAAGTCAAATGAAATGTTGGATCTTAGAAAATTGATTTATTCTCAAAGCAAACAATTCCATACAAACTTTTATTCTGAAGAATAAAAATGTTAGGAAATAACAAGGAACCATATATGATTTCCCCACCATCAATGTTATCTGAATTATCTGAGACAGAGATTAAGTGGCTCTTACAGACTTAAAAAGGAAATGTCAGAAGTAGGATTGGAATCAAGGTATTCATGACTTGAATCCATTATTCCATCTAATAAAGTGAGAGGTTATGAGGAAACAACCACTGCCAACTACTTGCTTTGCTCTCCCAGGAACACAACAACAAACATATTTAAGAGTGTTCAGCCAAAGAAAGTTCTAGGGAGGAGAGGTGGGAATGAAGTCCTTGCTGTTTGATTAAATTGAATGAGATGAGAATCAATACATCAGGCATAACACTGCCTCCTAAATTCTTCCAGGCTTTAATCATTTGTCTCTCCTCTATAGATACCTTAACTTCAATTCCCCTTCTGTCATCTGAACTCATTTTGTATTCTAGGGCCCACTGAGCCTTGTCTTCTTCTCTTCGACTGACTCTTTGGGACTTCTAGCCTTTCTATCTGCCCTGAAACCAAACTTTCTTTAATGCATTTTTTTGTCCTCCAATTAAAATGTAAGCTATTAAAAACAAAGACCATCAAAAATTTTTCATTTGCATCTTTAGTTCATAGCACGGCACTCAAGCACTTTAAAATTTTTTCATTTCTTAAGTTATCCATTCAATTATCTGTTCATATTTATAAAACAAACAAAAAACAAAAATGACTGGTACATTTTTTCTATGCGTTTGGCAGAGGATTGATCAGAGCTACTTAATCAAGAGGGACTACTTTACCACTCCTCCAGGCCATTTGATGAGTTTCTAGAATGTGATCAGAAAATAATTACCGATTACAAGATGCTAAGGTTTTGTCAATTTATATCTGAGGGTATCATTTTGAATCTTGTAAAGAATGTCAGAGAAAGAAACAATGTATCATAGCCTCTGTATACTAAACTTTTCTAAATAGATCTAGTAAATACATCATATCAGATTTTGATAAATACAGAAGGCACAGTGAATCCTTTGAATGGTCCAAGTTGGCACAGAAAAAGACCTCAAGAAGTTGGCTGACAGTTGGGTCAGAAACATACTGCCATGAAAAACTCTAGAACCCAGGTAGAAATTGTGCCCTAGGGTAAGAGGAGGCCCTGAACACATAGCAGGACAGGGTTAGACCCATATGGAGCTCTGAGAGGGGGGGCCAGGTATCAACTGGCAGCTTTATCACCCACTACCTAGTTCTGGGGCACAGACTCATGGAGGACTGAAAAGGGGATAGGTCCAAAGGGATGGTGTTCCTGATCAGCAAGACCCTGCACAGTGTATCAAGTAGGAAGTACAAAAGCAAGCAACAACTCTACAAGGTCAGTGTGCACAGAAATAACCAGAACAAGGATCCCAGTCCAAAGGGAAGCCTGCAATTCAGTCTCTCTAAACCAGCAGAATTTCCCATCTGGAAAAGGGCTCTATCTAACAGCATTCTATTGTTGCTCTCAAGAAAACCATACTCAGAATTTACAGAGATCAGACCACGAGGGCAGCAGTCAGAGTTTGTTCTGTATCAATCAGATTGTGTTCTGAATCAGACCGTTGAGAGTTTGTGTGACCCTGAGATCAGATGCTAAAACACACCAAGAATGTGACACTAGGACAAGTCTAGACTTCTACTTCACAAACAAGACAGAACCCAGCCTTAGTATCTAGACCTAAATCAGGAAGAATGCTAGAAGAAGAGGCAACCAAAAGAAGAATTGCGGTACATTATGGTGCAGGGATGATTCATGCCTAAATATGGAAAAAATAATAACACCAAAATATTAATGAGCAATGCCTCAAACATTGGCATGAACATAACTAGAATCACTGAAAAAAGAATAAGGAAGAATTTTTAAAAAGTTAAAAATTTTTTTTAAAAAAATGAGAATAATTGAATATATTTAAAAAGGAGAGTTATAAAAGAAAGAATTGTAAAGGGAATGAAAAGCTTGCTACAATATCAGCCCAAACATCAAAATTCCTGAAAATTAGAATGAATTAAACATAAACTTAATGTTCCATGAAATAGTAGGAAAAATTTAAAGAGTCAAAGAGTTTGGAGCAGCTAGGTGGTGAGGTGGATAGAGAACTGGCCATGGAGTCAGGAGAACCTGAGTTCAAATCCGACCTCAGACATTTAATAATTATCTAGCTGTGTGACTTTGGTCAAGTCACTTAAGCTCATTGCCTTGCAAAAAAAATTGCTTATTTTCTAGGAACACTTTCATTGAGGATATTTTAATTGTGCATGTAGATGATTCTTAAAAAACACTCCTGATGAAAAGAATAGTACTGTAGAGAAATTTTGAAATTCAAATTAGAAGGTAAGAGAAATCTAAAAAAATAGAAATGATTTATATAATAATAATTGTCAAAACAAGGATAAACTGCTTGCATTCAAATATAGGTAGATAATAAACATAATCCCTTTGAGCCTTATAATAATCATGGGTCTTAGATATTATCTAATTAGATAAGATCTGGGAATAGTTATATTATGTCTTGATATTATTAGAAAGAATGTAAGTAAGTAAATAAATAAATAAATACAGTGAAGGAAAATACACTTACAGCAGGGGTGTAAAACAGAGGAAAGGCAACATTCAGGAAAATTTTTTCACATAATTAGGGTTCACCAGTAGATTTCTATGTAAACTAGGAAGAGGAAGTGGAATGAAATCTGGACCAGATAAAGGAGTGAAGAAAACACATCTATACACAGAAATACATTTCCTTAAACAGGGAAATAGGAGAGAGAGTAGATTAAAAGAGAGTAATTTTTAAAAAAGTTCTAAAAATGTACAAAAATAACTGATGCACAAGTTATGATTTATACATATGATAGAAAACCATTGCGATGTTTTCAATGAGAAACCTGAAGAAACCTGGATGATCTGAATGATGTATACAAAACTAAAATAATTTATTCAATAACATCATTTTGGTAAAGGCTAACAACTTTGTAAAATTAGTAACTATATTTTATAATATTCCCTATCTTTTCTTTGATCATAATCTTCTTTGATCCAAGATTCTCCTTTCCAAAGATCTGACAGGCAAACTATTCCTTGTTCTTCTAATTGACTTATGGCTAAAACCCGTACCCACATTTAGTCCTGAAATTGGTTGAATATCTTGGTGTAGGATATGAGATGCTGGTCTATATCCAGTTTTTGCCATACAATCTTCCATTTTTTCCAGTGGTTTTTATCAAAGCCTGAGCTCTTATCCCAGAAACTGTAATCTTTGGATTTAAGAAATGGCAGATTGTTATGGGCATTTACTACTGTTTCTTTTGCATCTGATCTATTCCCTTGATCCACTATTATATTTCATAGCCAGTACAAGACAATTTTGATGACTGATTCTTTATAAATATGTGAGATGTAGTAAAACTAGACCACATTCCTTTGCATTTTTCTTTACCTTAATATTCTTGACCTTTTATTCCTTCATATGAATTTAGTTGTAAATTTTTTTTTCTAACTCAGTAAAGCAAGTTTTTGGTAGTTGTATTTATTTTTAAGGTCACTGGTTTGACATCACTTAAATGTTATAAAATCAGGTACTAAGAAACAGAAAGGGGGAAGGATGCAAAATTCTATTGCCTCATTATCTCTATGACCTTTCTTCACATTCTACAAAATCTTTGCATATTCTCAGAATGGAGGAGGGCATCAATCAATTAGGAGTCCCTTGATCTATTCTCTCTAGTAGGCTCTTAAAAATGCTTGGCAATTGATTAGAATCAGAAAAATTTTGTCCAAATATAAAATAAAAAATTTACTATCTTTACAAACTTAACCATTAGTACAACTCTCAGCTCCTCTATTTCTTTCATCAATAAAATGGAAACAACAATGTTCTTAATAACCTATTTACAGAATTCCTGGAATTAAAAACCTCCAAAATTTATTTGATCTATCATGTTTGAAGCTATTATGAAGATTGTTTTCTTTGAAAGCAAAGATATATATATATATATATATATATGTATGTATGTATTATTTCTGATTCAGTAGTACAAATAATATATATTACTAAACCATTTGTGAAAAAAGTATAAATATGAGGAACTTGAATGATAAGAAAATATGAATATTTAAAATAATACATTAAAGGACTGATAGCTAGAATGGGCCTTAGAGATTACCTAATTTAAGTCCCTAATTTTACAGTTGAGGAAACTAATGTACCCAATGTTACTAGCTTTGAATCCAAATCACTGACACCAAAGCAAGTATTATTTCTACTACCCAGCAAGGACAATACATATTTCGTTATCTAAAAATTTCTTGGTGGTGGGGGGCAGTAAATGACTTTTGCTCAGATTTTTCCTTAGTGTTTTAAGTGGGAATTGCACAGAGTTCAATGAAAGGCAAGCCGTTCATGCACTACTACATATTTCTTTCTCTTTATAAAGTTATTTAATTCAGTTGGATGGGGGGAGAGTTAAAATTCTTGAAGACACTTTAGGTTTAGAATTGTTAGATCATTTTAAGAAGTGTAAGTTGATTTTAAAGTGAGAATATGAGGATTAATCTGAGAAAGAGAATCAACTCCCTTTAAGATGATGAACTAAATTATAATTTGATCTCATCTATTTTTATCTCATTGACTTTTAACTGGTAGACCATTTTTACTTCATTTTTGATACTATTTGAGTTGTGCTCACTTCATCTGTAGAGAAGTACTATATTAAACAAAGCAAATGAAGCAACTTTCATTCTACTTAATTATCTAGAATCTAAAGAACTACCTTTACTGATGAATAAAGAACTACCTTTTTCCATGTTTGGCCAAATTTGATCCATTATTAGCTCATAACCTCTTTATGAATTAATTTGATGTTTTTGAAGATAAATACCTTACATGAATGACATCATTTTCTTTTTATTCCATTTTATCATTTACTATAACATGTTTCATTTGATTAGTGAAGAAAGCACAATTTACTCTTATGAAAGTTGAAATTCTCTCACTTATATACCAAAAAAAAAAGTTAAAATCGAATATAGAATATATAATATGGAAAACTTTTATACTTATAACATGGGAATATATAACAAATACATATTTACAAGTAATATATGCACTTTAAATATAGACATATACATTTACAGAAAATACACAAAAAATGAAGCAATGAGATTCCCATTGAACAAGTCAAGTCAATAGGCATTTATTGTTTACTATTTCTCAGGCACTATGGTAAGCACTAGAGGCACTGGGCTTATTAAATATAATATCTGACTTTTTTACACCATCAAAATATATAATAATATGTATGACTGACAACAAAATATCAATTAAAATAGAATTTAATTTCACAATCTAGTAAAAGGTTAAGATAATTACAATATTTACAGAGGTTCCCATTGAATAGACTCTCTCCAGTGAATTTCTATGCCAAAGGATTCCTAACTAAAGCTTCTCTCAATTGTCAAAATTGCCAAGAAACAATGTCTAGAGCCTTTCCTAAAGACTCAATAAAGGAGAAGTCACCATCTTCCAAGCTAACTCATTTATAGACAGATATATTTGGGCATATTTACATTTCATCATAATTCAATTTACAACTTCAGTTCATAGATTTTAGGATTGTATCCAATTTCCTTTTATATTATAGCCCATCAAATACTTATGATGGCCAACATAATTTCTACCCAAGTCTTGATAAAATCTTAACAATGCAATTCAATAAATGCTCTATATTAAAAATGTCCTGGGCAGCTTGGATAAAAATCAAAAAGAAATAGGATCTTTCAGTCTACTCAATCAAGCAATATTTATTATACTTCTACTAAGTGCTAGTGACCAAACTAAGCACTGGGGGATTCAAAGAAAAGCAAGGCAGTCCCTTCTTTCATGGAGGTTTTAGTTGAATGAGGGAAATAATATGACTGTGTACCTATAATTATATGTATTATTATATCAACAGCATAGCGTACTAGCATTAAATGTGATCAGGAAAGAGTTTTCACAAAAAAGTGAAACTTTTACTGATACTTATAGAAAATCATAAAGTCAAGAGGCAGGGAAGACAGTGAATTTTACAAATGTAATACAATTGTACATTGTAAATTTGTAATTGTAAATTAATATGTTAATTCAAGTAGTTAGAAATTTCTCATTATAATTGGGAAAACCCTCTAGTAAGAGGTAGCAATAGAAGTTTTCTTTGATTGAAGTTAGGGATTCTAAAAGGTAAAAATGCAAACAAAGTATATTGTAGAAATGGAATTAAAATCTCAGAAGTGGGATATTGAATTTCATGTATGGGAAATTCTTAATAAGTTAGTTTGACTTAACTAAGAGTACATAAAGAAATAAGAAATGAGACTGGAAAGTTTGGTGGGAACTGATTTATATAGGATGTATAGCTAATTTAGCTAGCTGCTTTCTTTTTTAAAAAATCTAAGGGTCTATAGGAGTTATTAAAGATTTGTGAGTGGGGAAATGACATGGTAAGAATTATGGGTTAAATATATCAATTTGGTGACTTTATGGAATGGAGGATGGAGTAGACTATGTGTGGAGGTGGGAGGGCTAAAAGCAGAGAAACTGAGTGAATGTTGTAGTATTTCAGCTGAGAAGTAATGACAGTAGAGTGTTGGTTGTGTGGGTGGAAAGAAGGTGAGAAGGTGGTAGTTATGAAATATATGAAAGGATACTAGACAAGATTTGTCAAATTTTAAATATGGAATAAGGATGAAGCAGCTCTACAAAATGTATGATCCTTCCCTGTTATTCTAAAATGCATGAAATTACATCTTTATCTTTTCTAATACTCTTTTGCTTCCATGTCACTTTTTTGGGCAACGAAAGCAAAAATTAATTGAAAGGTAAATAATCTAATCCTAAAAAAGTGAATGAGTCAAAAAACAAATCATAGAAACAATCAATAAGTCCATTAAAGGAAATGATAGCAATGAGACAATATACCAAAATTTGGGAAATAGCCAAAACATTACTTAGGGGAACATTTATCTTTCTAAACACAGACATCAGTAAAAGAGAAAGAACAGATCAATAAATTGGCAAGCAGCTAAATAAAATGGATAAAGAACAAATTATAAATCCCTTTTAAATACTAAATTGAAAAATTATGAAAACAAGAGGTTACATTAGTAAAAATTTAAAGTATGAAAAAACATGGAATCAATAAATGAGAAGCTGTTTTGTGGGAAAAATTGATGAACTATTAGTAAATTTTATTGAAAAAAAAGAAAACCAAATTACCAGCATCAAACATTAAAAAGGTGAACATACCACCAAATGAAGATAAAACTAAAGGAATTATTAGAAATAATTTTGCCCAATTAAAATTGGATGAGCTCTCTAAAACAAAGCAAAACAATTCCCAGAACTAGATGGATTTAAAAGTGAATCCATGAGACATTTAATAATTAATAACTTAACACTATATGAACTATTTTTAAAATAGGTAAAAAAAAGTAATCCAACCATTTTTATCACAAAAAATATGGACTTGATATCTAAACCAGAGAAAGCTAAAAGATGAAAGAAAACCATTAATTTCCAAAATATATTACAAAGGTATATGAAAAAAAAAGTCTGGTGCTATCTAAGAAATAGAGTGGAGGAGAGTGGAAAAATTTAGACACACGATACTCAATAGTAAATTACTATAGTAAACTAGTATTTATTAAACCCAAAGAACCATCTGACAAAAATTGCTGGGGAGACTTTCTGACAATTTGGTAGAAACCAGGTATAGACCAACATCTCTGACAGTACAGGAAGATAAGATAAACATGATAGATGATTTCGACATAAGGGATGATATAAGTCAATGGAATATTTATTACTGAATAAGAAATCAAGAGGATTATGGGAAGTTAAATGGATAATTTTGATTTCATGAAGTTAAAAAAGTTATTGCACAAACAAAACCAATGCAGCCAAGACCAGGTTAAAAAGATAAGAAACTGGGAGAAGGGAGAGTTTTCAGTAAGTTTCTCTGATAAAAAAAAGGCTCATTTAACAAAAATAGAGGAAACTGAACCAAATTTATGAAAATAAGTCATTCTCAAACTAAAAAAAAACCCCAAAGAATATAAACAATTATGGAGGTTTTATTTATCTATTACTTGTTTTTTACAGGACAATCGGGTTAAGTGACTTGCCAAGGTCGCACAACTAGGTATTAAGTGTCTGAGACCAGGTTTGAACTCAAGTTCTCCTGACTGCAGGGCTGGTACTCTATCCATTGTGCCACCTGGCAGCCCCAATAATTAGGTTTTTAGGAGAAATTAAAGCTGTCAAAAGGCATATGGAAAAAGTACTCTAAATCAGTATTGATTAGAGAAATTCAAATTGAAACAATTCTGATTTACCACCTCACACCAATTAAATTGACAAACATGAGAGAGATAAAAATAATAAATGCTAGAACTGCTGTGGGAAAAATGAGAACAGCAATGCATTATTGGTGTAGTTATGAACTGGAGAAAAATTTGAAACTAAGCCCAAAACATTATCAAAATGCATACTGTTTAACCCAGCAATACTATTACTATGTCTGTCCAAAGAAAATGAAGAAAGACCAATTTGTATAAAAACATTCATAGCAATTATAGAGAGAATTAATTATTTCATCCTAGATAATGACAATAATGAAACAACATACCAAAACCTATGCGATACATTCAAGGCAGAAGTCAGGAGATATATCATATCCTTAAATGCTTACATGAATAAATCAGAGGAAGAGGAAATCAATGACCAAAATATGCAACTATCAAAATTAGAGAAAGAACAAATTACAACCCCCATATTAAATACCAAATTAGAAATTCAAAAAATTAAAAGAGAAATTAATAAAATCAAAAGCAAGAAAACTATTGAACTAATAAACAAAAACAAGAGCTAGTTTTATGCAAAAACCAATAAAATTGATAAACCTTTGGCTAATGTGATTAAAAAAAGAAGAAAACTAAATTGTCATTATCGTAAATGAAAAAGGTGAACTCATCACCAATGAGGAAGAAATTAAAGTAATAATTTGGAATGATTTTGCCCAACTCTAGGCCAATAAATTATACAATCTAAGTGAAATGGATGAATATTTACAAAATGATTACAACAAGTTATCACTGGGATAATACACTATGACCAAGTAGGATTTATCCCAGGAATGCAGGGTTGGTTCAATATCAGGAAAGCAGTATAATTAATTATATCAATAACAAACCTATCAGAAATCATGTTATTATATCAATAGATGTTGAAAAAGCTTTTGAATAAAACACTAGAAAGTTTAGGAATAAAAATATTGTTCCTTAGAATAATAAGCAGCATCTATCTGAAATCAGCAACAAGCATTATATGCAATGGGAATAGGCTAGAGGCATTACGAGTAAGATCAGGGGTGAAACAAGAATGCTCATTATCACCACTACTATTCAATATTGTATTAGAAATGCTAGTTTCAGCAACAAGAGGAGAAGAAAAAGAAATGGAAGGAATTAGAATTGGGAAGGAAGAGACAAAACTCTTACTCTTTGCAGATGACATGATGATATACCTAGAGAACCAGAAAAATATCATCTAAAACACTATTAGAAAGAGAAATCCCATTCAAAGTATCCTCAGACAATATAAAATACCTGGGAGTTTATCTGCTAAGACAGACTCCAAAACTTTTTGAAAACAATTACAAAACACTTCTCACACAAATAAAATCAGATTTAAGTAACTGGGTAAACATTAACTGCTCTTGGACAAGTCAAGTTAATATAATAAAAATGACAATTCTACCAAAATTAAACTACCAATCAAAATTAAAAAAAAATTACTTTAACGGGTTAGAAAAAATTGTAAGTAAATACAAAGTGTAAAACTGTAAAAGAAGGTGTCTTAGCCTTACCAGATCTAAAATTATATTATAAAGCACTAGTCATCAAAACTATCTGGTATTGGCTAAGAAATAGAGGGGTGGATCAGTGGAATAAACTAGGTGGAAATTGAGGATAATTCCTCATTATGTGCAGAATAGCTAAATAAGTTATGATATATAATTGTAATGGAATGTTATTACACTTTAAGAAAAGATAAGCAGAATCATTTGAGGAAAAAATCTCAAAAATTTATATGAATTGATGCAAATTGAAGTGAAAAGAATGAAGAAAACATTGTACATAGCAACAGCATTAAAATGATGATCAACTGTGAAAGATTTAGCTACTTTGATCAAGACAAAGATTCAAGGCAATTCCAAGGAATTATGATGAACAATTCTATCCACCTCTGAAAAGAGAATTTTTTGGACAGACTGAAACAAACTTTTTTTTATTTTCTTTTGTTTTTCTCCTCCTCCCCTTTTAAAATTTATTTATTTATTTTTTTATTCATATGCACATGTATATTTTTAAGTTACAAAATGTCCTTCCCCCCCATTCCCCCCCACTCCCCTCAGTGGCAAACAGTCAAGTTAGCATTGTACCTACATAGTTTTTAAAAAAATGTTTATAGATTAGTCATTTTCAATATGAAGAATTAGGATTAGGATTAAGGGAAATACATAAGAGATAATTTTATAAAGTATTTTCCAGATTCTGAAGGATTGTGTGTTGTTTTTTGTTTGCTTGTTTGTTTTGTTTTTCTTCCTCTGGATGAGGATAACATTCTCCATTACTGGCCTAATATGATTGTCCTAGCTCTCCCAACTGCTGAGAGCAGCTGCTTCCATCAGGGTTGACCATCTCATAATGTTGTTGATATTGTATACATTGTTCTCTTGGTTCTGCTGCCTTTCCTCAGCATCAGATCCTGTAAGTCATTCCATGTTTCTCTAGAGTCTGACAATTTGTGTTTTTTCATAGAACAATAATATTCCATAGCATTCATTTACCATAACTTATTCAACAGTTCCCTAATTGATGGTCATGCCTTCAATTTCCAATTTTTTGCCACTACAAAAAAAGAGCTGCTATTAATATTTTTGGAATATGTGGGACTTTCCCCATTTTTTTACAATTTCTTCTAGATATAGACTTAGAATTGGAATTGCTGGGTAAAAGGGAATGAACATTTGTATTGCTCTGTGGGTATAGCTCTTTATTGCTCTCCAGAATGTTTGGATCTATTACAACTCCACCAGCAATGCATCAGTGTCTCGATTCTCCCACAACCTCTCCAATATTGATCATTTTCCCTTTTCTCATCTTGGCCAATCTGATACATGTGAGGTAGTACCTCATTTTTGTTTTAATTTGCATTTCTCTAATCAATAATGATTTGGAGTATTTTTCATATGATTAATTTCTTTATTTGAAAAGCATCTTCATATCCCTTGATCATTTATCAATTGGGGAATGACTTGTAACCTTATAAATTTGATGCAATTCTCTATATATTTTAGAAATGACATCTTTATCAGAACTCCTAGTTGTGAAGACTATTTCCCTGCTTTCTGCTTTCCTTCTAATTTTGGCAGCATTCATTTTATCAGTGTAAAACCTTTGTAATTTTATACAGTCTAAATCACTCATTGTGTAGTTTATAATGTACTCTAAATCTTCTTTGGTAATAAATTTATCCCCTTTCCATAGATCTGACAGATAATTTCTTGATCTATTAATTTATCTGTAATGTCACCCTTTATGGCTAAATTCTGTACCAATTTTGTCCCTATTTTGGTAAAGGGTATGAGATGTGGGTCTATGTCTAGTTTTTGTCATAGTATTTTCCAGTTTTCCCAACAAGTTTTGTCAAATAGTGAGGTCTTATCCCAAAAGGTGAAGTCTTTGGGTTTGTCAAACAGTAGATTGTTATAGTCATTTTGAATCTATCCTAATGCACTGATTCATTACTCTATTTCTTAACCAGTACCAGATAGTTTTAATGACTGCACCTTTATAGTATTTTTTCATCATTTCCCTTGTTATTCTTGACCTTTTGTTGCCTCCCCCCCTTTTTTTCAACATTGCTAATATGTAAAAGCTTTGCATGACTTCACATCTGTAATTGATATCCTACTGCTTGCTTTCTCAGTGGGTGGTGGAAGGACAAGAAAAAGGGAGAAAATTTGGAACTCAAACAAAAAAGTTTAAATTAATGCTGAAAATAAATAAACAAAAATCAGTATTATCTTTCCACCTGGAGTTGGATACTATGTTTTCTCACCACATCTGGAATTGTGAATTGGTTGCTCTGTTAGTAAGAGGTCTACATTTTTTCTAAGTTGTTTGTCTTTATAATTTTTATGTTTTTAAACTGTTTTGATTTGGCACACTTAGTTTCTATTAGCTGAAACAATTCATCCTTGGCTTTCCTGAAACTATCTCCTCCATAACCTTTTTCAACATAATTCCATCATATCTAAAAATTTGTACATGCCTCAATTGATGGGCACCTATTCATTTCTGGTTGTTTTTGTCACTAAAAAAAGAGTATATGAATACGTGTGTATGTGTTGACATATATACATATATTTGTATAAATGTGTCTATGTGTGTGTGTGTGTGCATGTGTGTGTGTATGTGTGTAATTCCTTCTTTCTTTAATCTCATTGGAATATAAAACTAATAGTGATATTTCTGAGTCCAGTGGTATGCATGATTAAAAAACTTCGGGGGGGGGGCAAACTTCCAAAATCCTTTCCATAAAAACTTGTCCTTTCATAATTCCATCAAGAGTACATTAATATTTACCACAATCTTGCCAACATTTTTCATTTTCTTTTTTGTCACTTTAATAATGAGTGTGTCAGGTGGTAACAGAGTTATTTTCATTTGCATTATTCTAATTGCTTTTAAAACATTCCTTTTTTCATGTGGTTATTGATACCTTAAATTATTTTCCTGTGAAAATTACATATCTATGTCACTTACCATTTATCTTTTAGGAATGGTCCATTCTTATAAGTTTAAATTAGTTCCTTATGTATTTTAGAAAAAAGGCTTTATTTCAAAAAAATCTTGCTATAAAAATTTCTCCCATTTCTTCCTTCTCTTCCATTTTTTTTGCTCAATTAAATTTTTGTATATTTTAAAAAATAACATTATCAAAATTGTCCAATTTATTTCCCAAGAACCTTTTTAGTTTTTCTTTCTTTTTTTGGGGGGGGCATTGATTGAGTTATGAATTCTGCTCCATCCATAGAATAACAATTTCGCTTACACTTTATTTTGAAGAATTCATGTTTGTCTTTGCAACATTTTACTTTCTCAAGGGAACAAAAATTACATTGGCCATTTCACATGAACAGGAATATAATTATATTAAACAGTTATTGGTAATATAGTTACATGTAATAGGACAAAAGTTGATTTATTCCCCAAATAACTAAGGAATTGTCTAGCTCTCTGTTGTTCAAACTGTTTGAATTGACATTTAACTGAAATGCAGTGAAGGACGAATAACCCTTCAATTCCCTTGTACATCAAGAACATATACATTGAATAAATTAGGACATAGTAGTTATGAAAGACTGCTCATATCTGCATAGACTGTAACTTCTATGATATAATGGATTCTCTATTATTTAATCATTATACCTTCCACATCTGACATTTTTAAACCATTTAATTTAGTAAATGACTTATTTTCTCCTTATGTTCTAGATTGTGTTGGTAGTATTTCTGTATCAATGAATTCACAAGATCAGTCGTAATCCTCTATCTCCTCTAAAGGTTGATAACACTGCTCTAATAAATATTTATTTAATTGAATTAAAATGGCATTGCTCACAAGAATATTTTCCTAGTGTACCCTGATACTCTGAGAAAAGTTTTGATTGTTGTAATAAGGGGGAAGATAAAGGAACTGAGGGGCAGTCAGATTAAAGACTGAAGAAATTAAAATACCTTTGTTTTTAAGGTAGTGCATTAATCATTGTAACAGACACAAACTTTAATCTTTCTATTTATAGTAACATGATGCTCCCCTGCTATTTGATTCAAGCACTGAAATGAAAACTTTGTAGGTATAATGGAAAGAAGATTAGATTTGAAATCAGGAGATAAACTAAAATTTATTTATTTATTTCCTTATTTCCAAGGTTTTTATGTATTTAGTGCTAGAAATGCTAATTATAATAATTTGTCAAGGAAAGGAAGCTAAGTGAATAAGCATAGAAAAGAAGCAACAGAATCATCCCTTGGTGCAAATGAAATGATGTCTTACTTAGAGAATCTTAAAAAAGTCAAAATAAATTTAATTCAAATGATTTATAATTTTAACAAAGTTGCAGGGCATAAAATAATTCTATACAAATCACAAGACTGTCTATATTTTACCAAAATCATCTAGGAAAAGTTATCAAGAGAAAATTCATTTGAACAAATACAGAATATATAAAATAGCTGGAAGTCTACCTACCAAAACAAACACAAGTACTATAAAAATACAACTATAAAATTCTCTGTAGAAAAATAGAGATGATATTTAGATGAAGTGGAGCCAAGATGGTGGCACAAAGCTAGGAAGCTCTTGAAGCATTTTTTTCCCGAAGAAACATCTTTGAATGAAACCTCTAAATAAATCCTAAAGACATAGAACCCCACCAAAAAAACTGAAACAGTTTTTCAGTGAGATATCTTGGAGGAACTTCAGGAAAAGGTTTTGCATAAGTGAAAGAAGAATAAAGTCCAGTGTATGTGTGAGAGCTGGGAAACTAGGTGGAGGCTTTTAACCACAATGGAGCTAAGATCCAACCTCGGCTTGGAGAGTAAGAAACTGATGTAGGAATGGCCTAATGTAAATAGATAGCAAATGGGAAAAACCTGGAGGGATGGGGAAAAGCATCCAGCCACCAGAAAAAAAAAAGCATAAACAAAATTTGTGACCCTATATCAAAGAAACAGAGGTCAATTGACAAACTGACCCCCCCCAAAATACTAACTACTGACAGCTACTATTCTGATGGGGGGGCACCATCTCAGAAGAGGAAAGCAGTGACAAAGTGCCTACATATGAAACCTTTAAGGGGTTGATGAATTGGTCTCAATTCCAAAAAGAACTCTTTGAAGAACTAAAAAGGACTTTGAAAACTAAAGGAAAGAGGAAGAAGAAAAATAAAAAAAATAGAAGTGATGCAGGAGAATTACAAAATTGAACTGAAGAAAGAAAGCTGGAAATTAAAATTAATCAACTAGAAAAGGAAATAAAAAAGCTAATTAAAAATAAAACCTTAAAAACTAGAATTGAGCAAAAGATTCTATCAGACAAAAATAAAAGGCTGAAAAAATGGAAGAAAATATGAAGTACCTCTCAGAAAAAAAAGACCAACCTTGAAAACACATCCACAAGAGAAAATTTATGAATTATTGGTCTACCTGAAAGTCATGACCAGAAAAAGACAATATCATGCAGGAAATTATCGTGAAAAACTACCCTAATATCCTAGAACAAGAAGATAAAATAATTCTTGAAAGAATTCCTCAATCATCCCCAGAAAAAAAAAACACCTCAAAATAAAACATTAAGAAATATTGTAGCCAAATTTCAGAATTCTTAACTACAAGAGATAATACTGCAAACAAGCAAAAAGAAGCAATTTAAATACCAGGGAGCCTCAGCCAGGATTATGCAAGCTTTATCAGCTTCAAACTTAAAGGAATGGGGTGCCTGAAATATCATATTCTGGAGGGGAAAAAAAATCTTGGATTACAACCAAGAATCAACTACTCTGCAAAATTCAGCATTAGTCTTTCAGAAGAAAAGATAGATTTTCCAACAAAAGAGAGTACTTTCAAACTTATGTGATAAAAAGACAAGAACTGAAAAGGAAAAACTCTTTGATTGAAATGAATGACCCTTGGAAAGGCCTAGGGAAGAAATATGATAAGAAAATCAGACGAACTTCAATAAAATTTTATTTAAAAAAAAGAAATTAGATCTACTCTTGATCACTCAGGGGCTACTGAATATGGACTAAGTGTGCATATTTCCAGATATGTTAAGGGAATTGAGGAAGAGGTAACACAGTAAAGGAAGGATACAGAGAGATACTATTCTCAAGTTTTTGCTATAGACTGAACCCATGGAAGAATTATTAGAGATAGAATAACATTACCCCTAGTACACATAAATTTTTTCCAGGTATTTTAGGTTATAATAAGCAATAACTAAATATTTAAAATAAAAGTTGCTAGCACTATGTCATTATACTAGTATGAATACTGGTCTCAGTTTCCTTCTTTTGCAAAATTACAAAGTTGAAGTAGATGATCCCCAAATATATCTTCTAGTGCTAAGATTCTATGATTCTTCAATCTCAGAGTTCAAAGGTTAGAAGTCCATAAACCTATGATATTTATACTGAGCTCAGAGAATTTGAATATGGATTCAGAAATATTTTTTACTATTACATCACTTGAAAGCCTGAGTTATTTCTTTCCACAGAGAAAGAAAATGAACTAGCTGTATGATATTTTTTGAAATGTTTAGAATACAGATTTGAATTTAAAATAGACTGTGAGAAGAATGTGTGTGAGAACAAGAAAGGGGGGGAATGAAATATTCTTGAGGATTTAAAAGAATTTTTTTCTTTATAAACAGATCACCCTTTTATCTAGGAAAACTTCAAACAGAAAAAAAGCAATTGTCTTTAATAATGGAGAGGAGCATAAATGGATTCAGAATAAGCCTATTTGCTAAGAAAGGCTGAGAAAATAAATAATGTGATACTTCATTCCCTTATTTATCATAATCCCTTCTTAGAGCATACTACAATTTCATCAATGACTTAATAAAATGTGAATAATATAACTTCAAAATGAAAAAACTCAAGAATTTGAAGTCACTGGAATCTACAAATTCTACTAAAATAGAGCTGTAATGATTACATAACACACTGAAAATGTATTATATCAGCATCATGTATCATGATCTATCTATTCTGAAAAAAGAAAACAAAACAAAGCATAGCTTTTACATTTTTTGTGGAATATTTAATTGAATATTGAATATATTTAACATCATTTTTAGCTAACAAAAGGTTAACAGATAATGTATTATTTCCAAGTCAGCAACATAAAATCAAATATATTATTGTTTCCTTTGCTAACCATTTTTTCTCTTTTGCTTAACAACCACAGTTTTCTTCTTTATAATGTTCAGTGCTCTATCTATCTATCCATTTATCTATATTAGCCTTTTCCTTATTTCCATTAACTTCTATATAAAGTAGATGGCAGTATGCCAAATAAGTTTACTCCAGAGCTATAGTAGACATCACCATTTAAGAAGAAAGCAAGAAGGTCAAAATGGTACTAAGAGAAAAGGAAAAAAGAGTATTGGACTGGTGGTAGGGTTTCTTTTGAAGTCTTCTTACAAGGGTGGATGATCGTGTCAGTTATATTGAAGAGAGCATATTTCTTAATATATGTGACTATGAGGTGCTTTTTTTTTACTCTGAAATGGTGTGATTCAATGAATAAATCAACAGCATAATGCTATGATTTAAACTGATGCAATCCAACTATCTTCAACTGAGTTACTTGAGTCTAAATGTTAACCTCATTTTGGTTAAGGGGACTTATGAAAATGGACTTTTAGGTGGACTTTTAGGAATGGACATTTTTGGGGCAGCAAGGTAGCACAGTGGATAGAGCAACAGCCCTGGAATCAGGAGGACCTGAGTTCAAATCCAACCAAGGAAACTTAATAATTGCCTAGCTGCATGACCCTGGGCAAGTCACTTAATCCTATTGCCTTAAATAAATTAAAAAAAAAAGAAATGGACTTTTTCCATTGTTATATAACTAGCATCAGACATGGAAAAATTTGAAGTTAATAGTCATTTAATTTGACATCCTCATTTTAAAGATGTTCTAGAAAGCTAAAATGACTTTCCTAAAATGACAGAATCTAGATATTATGATTTCAGATCATGTATACTTTCCATTATATGATGCATGAAATCTTGTTCTTTTTTTATTCAGTTATACTTCATAAAAAAAAGAACAAAAAAATTAAAATGATGGAAGATGTGGGGGAAAAGTTAATGATAAAAGGTGAATACTTTGACCTTTTTGCATTTTAATCAAGCTTCTAAAAATATTCAGTCACCTTTAAATTTTACAGAATAATAAATCTGAGATACATGGCAATTTCAACCAGTGGAAAATGTTGGCACAAATAATCTGTTTTATTAAACTTAATTTATATTTAGAATCAGAGGGGGAAAAATGAGCATTAACTAGCAATGTAACCAGTCTTGCATAAATCTCCAAAATATCTGTTTTTATAATTAAAAATAATTGGTTCTGCTGCTGAACTAAGTTCTGCGGTGTAATTAAACACATTTAACATATATTAACTCTATAAGCAATTTGCATAAATTATTCTGTTTAACAATTTTAGTATACACTAGGGGATACTGTGATTTTATCAATGTACTCTGTAGAATGAATGGATAATGATAAGGTTTAAAGAATTAAGACATAATTATTATCCCTTTAGCATCTTCCATATTAAAAGTGTTACAGGCTATTGTAGTAATTTCCTAAAATTACAGAGAATCATGCATGTTATTTTTACAAGTTCAAGTATCACCACTTTAACAAGTCTATGTGGCAATATTGTAAGTTGTCTTCAACACTTATTAGCTGTGCAATACTGAGCAAATCACTTCTATCCTCTGGGACTCAGTTTCCTTCATATCTAAAATGAGGATTTTGGTCTAAATGATTTCCAAAATGTCTACTTCCTCTAATGAAGTCTAATTCTATAAATCTTTATTAATTTAAATTAGGATTCTAAACAGAGAACAAAGAACAAAGATCAGAAACACTGGAAATCAGTTTAAATCATGTCCATAACCCAGGCTGATTTGAAATGTGACAAAATATTCAATTTTTCCTGAACTATTTTTGCAGTGTCTGTGTCTTAAAAGTAACATTTTAACCCTTCCTAAGGCTACTCTCATGGTGGTTTTAAGAATCATTCAGATAATGACCATTCTCTAAGAAAAATGATAAACTCAAACAAAAAGTATTTCTCCTTTAAGTATCAGATTTTCAAAGAACCTTTTTTAAAAAAAAATAAATCAACTCAGTTCTTTAGCTTCCTCACATCGAATTAAACAGTAATGCCTTGCATTTCTGACAAGTCTTTCATTAGAGTGTTTGAAGTGCTTTATACAGAGTTGGCTCAATTCTTCCTTTTTAGCCTGAAAAAGCAGTAGGAAAACCAAATAGTTCAGAGAGGTTAGAAGAGACACCCTCAGCTCCACTGTATAAGCCAACAAGTTAATCTGATATTTTATTATTTTTCCTTGTCCTTTTTATTTTGAGGCAACTAGATGTAACATAGTTGCCACTGGTATCTATGCTCCTGTCTAGGGAAGTGAAATCTTCTATATCCACTTTCAATACACTGTAGTATGCATTGTCTGTTTCCCATTCAGCACATGGATGAGAGACACACAACTTTACCAAATCTTTCCCTTTTATACTCTTACAAATAAAGTCTACAGACCCAATTACAAGGAATACTGTAGTGAATGTAAAAAGTATGATCCTTCATGATAAAAAATGTCATTGTAATAAACATGTAACAAATGCCTGCTACATGTAGAGGGCAATAATAGACTCTGAAAGACATGCAAAATTTATACAAGCTTATACTCTAATAAAGAAATAATATAAATAGGAATAACTATAATATATAATAGTTTCTAAATGAAATGGAAAATTCTGAAACAAAAATCTTGATGATATACAAGTGAATCTTTGGTCATCTGAAGGCATAAGGGAAGTGACACTTGACTTGAATTTTAACGGATGGTCAAGATTGCAAATGATTAAAAGGGATAAAAAGACATTCCAGGCAAGGTGAAAAATACAGTGAAAGATGCACAGAGGCAGAAATCACAGGTTCTATTTGAGAATAGAGTAATTTTGTTTATCTAGAGTATAAAGTATACAAAGGATAATCAGGAATAAGTAAATCTAAATTTTACCCCAAATATTTACTAACTGTGTGACACTGGGCAAGTCACTTAACACCTCTGAGTCTTACTTTCAGCATAGGCAAAATGGAGATTAAAAACAGATCCACATCTAGGGGGACCAAATGATAAATTATATGTAAAGAACTGTACAAATTTTAATGTACTATATATGTATATAGATATATATGTGTTCTCTCTCTCTCTGTCTCTCTATGTATACACACAAGATGATGGTGATGATGACTGAAATGGTAGTTATATCTGATTGTGGAGAATATTAAATATCAGAGTAATGGGTCTTTCCCTTTACTTACTAAGGCAACAGAGAATTACCAAGGGTATTTGAGTTGAAGAGTAATATGTCAACAGCATTCTAGCAGAATCATGTAGCATGAAGTAATTGTAGCATATCTCAGCAGGCCAGAAAACTGGTATTAATGACCTGAAATAGAAAACCTATTTCAATGGTCATCACACAGTAGAGGAATAAAAGTGGGTTGAATGAGTATGTGTCTTCCTTTGTATATATAAGGATAATATAACAATGATTATGATAATAGCTAAGTATCCAGTATTCAAGATGGCTCAAATATTGTGCTAAGTATTTTGCAATTATTATCTCATTTTGATTCTCACAAAAATTTTGTAGGGAGGTGTTATTATTATCATTGTTGCACAGATGTGGAAATTGAAGCATCATTTCACTAAGTGAATTATCTGAGGCTGGATTGGAGCTCAGACCTTCCTGACTACAACTAGGGAACAAAGTTGGAAAGGTAAAAATAATGAGAGGTAATTGTGATTCTTGCCTTTTGAAAGTAAAACTTTATATTTGTGAGGTAAAATCACTAAATTGTCAACAAGACATGAAATAGCAAAGAAGATGTGTCAATTTTCTTCCACTTTAGTAGTCACCTGCTAAATTGGCTCTGAACAAAGTATGAGAAGTGAAGAATAACCAACTAGATATTTATGCTGGACAAATTGCATAATTTATTAAACAAATATAAAATTCAATAATCATTTATTAAACATCTACCACATGCAATTCACTTTGGTAGGCATAAGGACAAAAATAAACCCCTTCTTTCAGGGAGGCTTGATTCTATAGAGATGAATCAACATGTACATAGAAAACTTTAAAAAGAAGAAAGTAATGTCTAGGAAGAAAGCACAAGACTAATAGTAGTCTGTTAAGAGAATCTAATTTCCTTCAATGGAAAAGGTTGGCCTAGAAAAATAAAAGGGTACATATGAAGAAGTTGAAACTAATGGCCAGTATATGGTAGTGGAAGTAGGGCAGTTGGCAAATCCTTTGTCTTGCTTTATGACCAAATAAGGCAAAGGTCAATGGAATCCTTGGGACTAGATGGGTCATGGATGGGATGAGGCATTTTTAATACTGCATCCTCCAATTTTCAGTCCCAGAACTCAGTTAAATCATTAGTTCTTGAATTTGATCCCAAGCTATTGGCTAGTGAAGAAGAGGGGGGCAGAGTACAAAGCAAAATGCTTGACAGTCAAGGAAAGTGTTGGAAGAAATATTGAGGAAAAAACTTTAGAAATCAAAGCAAAAGACTTAATGTTGAGTCCCAACTGTCATGTTATATGATTTTTGACGAGATACTCTATTTCCTTTTTCCCTCATCTCAAAAAAGGTACAATAATTCTTGTACTCTCTTAGAGTTATTACTAGTAATATATTTTGTAAATGTTAAAACAAATTAAGTAACAATAGGAGTTTAATAGGTTTGTTATCCTACCTTTGACTTCATTCATGTGGGGAGCTCCCGTATATAAACTTTGATGAACCACTGAAAATTTACAACTTAAAGTCTTAGAAAATTACCTGGAGGCAAATGACAGGTTTTAAGAATCCACTTTGTCAGCCAGCTAGTATGAAATGAGGGAGTCTTCCTAACACAAAGACTTGTTTTATATCTATTATGTCATGATCGTTCTTATATATTTATAATATAAATGGGACTGTCTTATCTTTGAAGTTTAGTTTGGAGGTAGGTAGGAAAGGCACAGAAAGAAAAATCTTACTCCCTGAGCACTTGCTCAAGGTAACATTCAATATCTTGGAAGTAAAGTGAATATAGAACTGGATATGGAGTCAGGAAGACCTGAGTCAAAAATCTGGACCGAGGCACTTATTAATGACTTGATCCTGAGTAAGTCACTTAATATCTAACTCAGCATCTTCAACTATATAATCAAGATAATAGAACCTAACTCATAGCTTCTAGGTTGTGTGGATCAAATTTGATAATATTTGTAAAGTATTTAGAGGCATATCATATGAGTGCTTAATAAATGCTTATCCCCCTGCTCAGTCAATACTTTTATCTTTGCAAAAGAAAAGTCAAGTATAAAAGTTTTACCTTTTTAATGCCTTTAGACACACAAATGAGGGGGTCATCTGTCCGTTTCACAGCAAGTCTACACTATGGCTCATACACTGCAATATTGACTATAATAAAACAGTCTGTGAGACTTCAGACACATAAAGTGTTTAAATTGAGGATACTATTATTATGTAAACCTGAGCATAATTTTTTTAGGTAATATAGTGAAAGGTTTACAGGGCACTTCAAGAGCTAAGAAATTCTAGATCTTCAAATTCTCACTTTCAACTGGCATCTTGTGTCCTATAACTATTTTATGAAGTACTAATAGACACATTTATAGTGGATCATGTTGCAAACTCATTAAACATCATCTGGTATAGTACTAACTGCTTTTTTTGTTGTTATCAAATAAACTTATGATACCATTCAATGGATTCTTCTCCAACCAAAGGAAAAAGAAATTATTGTGGTCTACAAACATATTTCAAGAGATATTTTATATTGAAGCAAAGATAGTGACTCAAATTTCAAAACAAGATACAAATATAACATTCATGGTTTGTCTTTTACTTTTAATTCAACTTTTCATTTTCAGTTTCCATTATTTTAGGACAAACTGAAAAGTGACATTTCTCACTGCTGTTCAGAGTGATTGTCACATGGGATGTTAAATTTTTCAAACTGCACTTAGGGACATATTGTAATGCTTTGTTTTGGTGTATCCAACTGTCACTGTTTTTCCTATGACCTTTCCGATGGCTAAAACACAAATAAAAACATATTTCATAATTGAAAAGACAACTTATCTCCTTGTAAAAGTTAAAAAACTGGTAATAATATCAAAGCTTTGCTGAGACAACTATTTTTACAGTATTTAAAATAGTTACCTATATTAAGAGAGAAAGAAATCATGCCAAAATTACTATTAGGCTAAAATATATGGAAAAATTACGACTTTGACTACTGCTTTCATAAAGCTAAAGATGAGCTGCCTAACTTTCACAACTATAACTATTATTAGAAGGTCCTTAGAGGTCAATTAATTGACCTCATAATTTGACAGATAAGAAACTTTAACTTCTAGAGACAAAGATACTTGTCTAAGAGTAAAAAGATATTAGGTGTAATAGGTTTTGATCATGGGTCCTTTATCAGATAAATCTAAAAACTCTTCCAGATAGAATTACTTCATGGAATTTCAGAATTTCTAAGTAATAGTCATAATAATATTTCATGAATATGAATGATTTTTCATCCTACAATTAATCAATTTTCTCAAAATTATGCAAAACTATTAGTTTCAAAAAAACTCAAACAATTCAGACACAACTCCAGATTGAACTTAATATCAAACAGAGGATTTATTTATTTTATTCTGGCAGTGGTAAGGGAGTCACTGGAGTTTGTTGAATAAGGAGGTGATGTAGTCTGATCTATACATACTATCTAATATGTAATTAATCTATAAAAGAAAATAGTCCCTTATTTCAGTTACAAAGAACCTTTCACTCAATATAGACATACAAATTATAAGACAAATGAATTATAAAAAAATATTATTAGGTTGAACTCATCACCTAAGAAGGGCATATAATATCAAGAAAGTGTGAATCTAGAAAGGAAATGGGCCAGTCATATAGAGAGAATGAAAGACAATATGTGTGCTATGCAGATTCTCATTAAATCCTAAAGGAAATAGAAGAAAGTTTCCAGTTGATTTGTTGAATTTTCTGTGGAAACCTTAAATAAAAACACAGGGGGTGGCTAGGTGGAAGTGCATAGATCACCGGCCCTGGAGTTCAAATCCAGCCTCAGACACTTAATAACTGCCTAGCTGTGTGACCTTGGGCAAGTCATTTAACGTTGCATTGCCTTGCAAAAAACAAACAAAAAATGAAAATGCAGATAAGAATTCTGTAGGAGGAAAGAATATGAATAGGTTGCAGTCTTCATAAGAGGTACAACTACCCACACTGTGTATTACAAATATCAGTCATTTTTCAATTATGTCTAACTCTTCATGATCCCATTTTAGGTTGTCTTTGAATTGAAGCTGTTTGCCATTTCCTTTTCCAGCTCATTTTACAGATGAGGGAACTGAAGAAAACAGGGTTGAGTGATTTTCCCTGAGGCATATAGCTAGTGTTTAAATCAGATTTGAATTCAGGAAGATGATTCTTCACTCCAGGTTAGGAGTTTTATCCCTTCTACTACCTAGCTGTCTAATTGTTCTAGATTGTAGTCTATGATTATATTTATATTTTTATATTATATAAATATATATTTAATCTATTCATGGAGGCATTTACTCAATTATTCAACATGTATTTTTTAGAATCTACTTTGTTTTAGGTACTATACAAATTAGAAATGTTCTAATTTTCAGAAATGCTATAGTATAAATAGTATTGATCAATAAACTGGGCAAACAAAAAAAAATATGAGAATTCGACTGCAGACTTGAATACTTGAACTATGTAAAAGTACTGTATTACTACAAAACTGAAAAAACTAAAAAAAAAAGTATGTTCATGACTGAGTCATAAGACAATGGACACCTTACCATAAGACAATCATAAAAATTAAGCAAATAAATAAACTTTCATTCCTTAGCATAGATTAAATGAAACATGAGATAGAATTAAGGAACTAGGTAAATTCTGAAAAGGGAAAAAGTTGAGAAAATTTGAGGTTAATGAAAATCTTTACTTCATGCTAATTCTAAAATATTTACCTGATACATTGGATGACAAAACCAGCAACAATATATCAAAAAATTTATTCAAGCCAAGTGAATTACATAGAAAGAAATTGTAAATAAGAGTCAAAGAATGAATCCAACAAACAGATCAGTTACTTTTAAAAAGTAATTTTAAAAGTATTAGGCTTTAAATATTTCATGAATGAATGAATTCTCTGACAGTATTTGACTAAAATTTAAAAAAAGTTTTAGAACATGCATTTCAGGTATTTTTTTTATTATCTCAGTCACTTTGTGACCCCATTTGGAATTTTCTTGGCAAAGATACTGTAGTGATTTGCATGTCCTTCTCCAGACCATTTTATGGATGAAGAAACTGTGGCAAAAGATGTTACAAATAGTTCATTAGTATCTGAGGTCAGATTTGAATTCAGAAAGGTGAGTTTTCTTGACTCCTTTATCCATTATGCCATCTAGCTGCCCCAGAATCTGCACATAATAGTTTATTCAATGGCCATGTCATAAGAAATAGAAGACTAAATGTGGAGGTATAAAAGGATACTGCTCTCAAAAAAAAAAAGAAAAAATGCAAAATCAATTTGATAGCTGCCCAAGAGCTATGGAAAGGCATTAGAAGATTTAATCAATAGTCAAAATATCCAGCAGAACATTTACTTTTCATATTGTCAAAATTAAAGTAATAAAAAATTAAAAAATATCAAGAGATATCTGGAAAATATATGCAAATCAAAATATTTAGATTCCTTCAATCATAAATTCAAAGTAAAAGTCAAATAGTCAAGGCAATATAAGAAGTTAAAAATAGCAAAGTCAAAAAGGTAAAAGGTATTTCTAGTTAATTGTTATGAAAAACTGTTAGAGACTTGAGAAACAAAAATTTTTAAAAAAATCAGAGGATCTATAGAAGCTCTACAAAAAAGGATGGGGAAAATTTCCAGGTATCATTATGGTTTTAAAAAGTCAACTAGATGGCGCAATGGATAGAGCATCAGACCTGGAGTCAGGAGTACCCGAGTTCAAATATAACCCCAGACATTTAATAATTACCTAGCTGTGTGGCTTTGAGCAAGTTACAGCCCCATTGCCTTAAAAAAAGTCATAAGGAAAACACAAGTTGGAACAAATGAGAAACAAAAAGCATGCCAATGTTCAATTAATATATGACAGAACAGTTGCATCAAGGAAGGTGACAAACCCTAATTGTTCCATAAAACCTAAAAGAACTTTGGGACATATTCTAAAATTATAGACTCAAATTCTTCATTCTGGAACATTAATTACTATTACTAATTTTACCAGATATTTCTCAGACATAAATCTTCATACCCTTTTTTTTTTAGGATTTTGTAAGGCAAATGGGATTAAGTGGCTTGCCCAAGGCCACACAGATAGGATATTATTAAGTGTCTAAGGCTGTGTTTTAAACTCAGGTACTCCTGACAACAGGGCCAGTGCTCTATCCACTGCACCACTTAGCCACCCCTGATCATACCTTTCTTAAAAATAGTATTACATATAACAAAAAGATAAAAACACTAGAGTTTCCTCCAAATACAGGTCAACTATATGTTCATATCTTTATATAAAACATTCAAATCTTATAGCCCTAAAAACTAATTTTAAAAATTATAGACACAAAATAACAATATTTTCATTATTCTTTGCTGATTCTGTAATTATTGGGTTCTACTAACAAAAGGATCATAGTGATTATACTGCATTTGTGGTTGATCACAAAGTCTTTCACTTGCCTCATTTATGCTTGGCAAATATATAGAAAAGATACAAGAATATTGAGAATGCCAGAGAATTAGATTTTCAAGTGGATAGCTCCTCTCTATTTAAAATATGCAAATACAATAATATAAAAATAAATTACATAAAATATGGTTTTTTCATGGAGCAGTTTAAGTCCAATTTGATTCTGCCTTGTCTTAAATCCATCATCATCTCTTCTAAACAGAATGAAGTATGTTTCCTATATAACAGTGACAATTATAAACATAACTAGCATTTATTTATTATCAAGATTTACAAAGTGTTTTACAAATACTTCATTTTATCCTTTCAGCAACCCTAGAAAGTAGGTGTTATTATTATTCCACATTCAACTCCTATTTTATACATAAGGTAACTTAAGTAGATGGATTTAGGGACTTTTCCCTTATAACAAGTATCATCAGATGTCATATTTGAAACCAACTCTTCTTGACTCCATATCCAGTACTCTATTCATTATACCACCTAAATTTTATTTTGCTTTTGCCATGGAAATATTCACTTCTTTTGCTTAATTCTAACTTTTAGGGAATTCTATTATTTGGATACATTTTACTACTTGCTGTCAGAAGATATTTATTCTCTTTGCTATTTTTTTCTTGAGCTTTTTACATATTTATTTATAGCTCATACAATTTCTTCTAGGTATTTAGGTAGTTTGTGTGGAAAATCCAACTTTTTTTCCATTGAGATTTTTACAATTGATAGCTATTTTCTTCTAGACTGAATTTAGGGACATTTTTGTAGCGATAATAATACTTAATATTGACCAGTGTCTTTGATTTACTCACCTCTTCAGTCTAAACTAGGGTTTTAAGCTAAGACCAGATTCTTCTTCGCTTTTTGGTAAAGTAGTCAGCACTGATTGTCTCACTTTGGGTCACCTGAGTTTTTGTTCTGATCTTCACATCCCACAGTCAAAATGCCTTTGCTCTTTGAGATTCAGAGCTCCAGGTCTTCCAGGCTCTATATGGCATCACAAGACAAAGTGCCAGAGACGATTAAGCCCCTAGGTACCTAAGCTTTCCTACCTGGAAAACTGTGGCTCCCACACTGGTCTCTGATCTTCATAATGGCTGCCAAAGTCCCTGCTGTGAGTTGTCAACCACCCTATGGTTTTCTCAAAATAGACTTTCACTTTTGTTGCCTTGAGACAGAGTCTTACAGGCTACAAAGCTTCTGTTCTAACTAGAAATCATGCTGGGAGCCAACTTGTTTTCCTCTGTTCATTCTGTCTTTTCTTGTGACCCTATTTCCTACAGCTAATGGGCTTCTGGTTGGCTTTTTGTGCAAATCTGGGGTTGAAGTTATCAGTTACTGTAGTTTCTCATTGAATTTCACAAGTTTTTTGGACTGATGCAAATACCAGCTTTTTATTTTGAAGAGGTATGTTATATTAGGGTACACTGGCTCCATTCAGACAGTCATCTTTTCCAGAAATCTCCACAATACCAGTTTAATTATATACTTTTGGATGCTGGTAAGAGATTGGCAAAACCATATAATAATTCAGAAAGTATTTTAACAAAAATTTATACAATATGACAAAGTAATGAACATTTCAGAGAGAAAAGAATGAGTGAGGAAGAAAGGAAGTAAGTTTTTTTTAGGAAAATAAAAAATAAACAGAAAATAGAAAAGAGAAGCAGAACAGGAAAAAACAAAAGAATTTGTGACAGGGAAGGATTATCTCTCAACAATTTTAAGTATTGAAAGTAATAATAGCTATCTACCATTATATTTGTAGAGTATTGCTGAAGGTGGTTTACTTCTGAATAGAATCTATGATTTTACTCAGTTCAAGAATGGAATCAAAAGGCCTTCCTTGGACATCACATGAACTGAGTCAATGATGTATGCATAAATAAGCACTAAGCAACTCATACTTACTGAGTTGGTTGGATATGTTTCTGAGAACTAATGGATTTATAATGGAAATTCAAGACTCAGCATTGCTGAAAAAATAACAAGAATTATCTTTAAGGAGTTTAAGGATCAAAAAGAATCAATTCTGTGCAATACATGACTACAAGTTGCAATAAATTAACACTTAGCAAATACTCAGCTAGTTATAACCCAGTGTTTAGTATTATGAATTAGAAGTTTGGTAGCTTTTTTCCATTTGGGTTTGTTTTTGTTTTTGTTTTTGTTTTATTTTTAATGAACTGAAGTGACCCATTCAACATATATAAATCTGAAAACAATCTGGATAACTCAGCCAATAACTGAACCTTAACTGAGAACTAAGTGACAGCATACAATTGTCTTTAAATAAAATTGAATAAAAATATTAGGAATATTTTAATAAATATCATCATACCAAATACCTACAAACTCAACATTATGGAACAAAAAGACTATCAAATATAAAGACCTATTAGGTGTCAAAAATGAAAATGGTGAACTAATCACCAGTGAAGAGGAAATTAGAGATAATTTGAATCAATTTGCTGAATTGTATGCTAATAAATTGGATAACTTGAGGGAATGGATGAATATTTACAAAAATACAAACTGCCCAGATCAACAGGAGAGGAAATAATTTACTTAACCCCATTTCAGAAAAAGAAATTGAAGAAACCATCAATATACTCCCTAAGAAAAAGTCTCCAGGAACAGATGGATTTACAAGTAAATTCTACCAAACATTTAAGGAACAATTAATTCCTATTCTACATCAATTACTTTTAAAAAATAGGAGAGGAAGGAGTTCTACCAAACTCCTTTTATAATACCAACATGGTGCTGATAACTAAACCAAGAAGAACCAGAACAGTAAAGCATAAACCAATCTAATGAATATTGATGCAAAAATCTTAATAACATGTTAACAATGAGATTACAGCAACTTATTACTAAGATAATACACCATGATCAGATAGAATTTATACCAAGTAGATAGGAATGGTTCAATATAAGGAAAACACTCAGCATAATTGAACATATAAATAGCAAAACCAACAGAAATCACATGATTATCTCAATAGATGCTGAAAAAATCTTTGATAAAATGCAACATCCATTCCTATTAAAAACATTAGGAATAAATGGAGTTTTCCCTAAAATAATAAATAGTATCTATCTAAAATCACTAACAAATTTTATGTAATGAGGTAAATTTGGCGCATTTACAATCAAATCAGGGGTGAAACAAGGATGCCCACTATTACCATTACTAATCAATATAGTGTTAGAAATGCTAGTTGTAGCAATAAGAAAAGAAAAGGAAATTGAAGGAATCAGAATTGACAATGAGGAAACAAAGTTTTCACTCTTTGCAGATGATATGATGGTTTACTAAAAGAACGCAAGAAAATCATCTAAAAAAACTCCTTGAAACAATTAACAAATTCAGTAAAGTAGCAGCTATAACCTGTAACTTTTTATAACCTATAAAGTAGCAGGACAAACCCACATATATCATCAACATTTTTAAATGTGAACATCAAAGCCAAGAGCAAGAGATAGAAAGAGAAATTTTATTTAAAGTAATTATAGACAACATTAAATACTTGGGAATCAACCATCCGAGACGAACCCAGAAACTGTATGAACACAATTATAAAGCGCTTTTTACCCAAATAAAATCAGACCTAAATAATTGGGAAAATGTCAATTTCTCAGAGTTAGGTTGAGCTAATTATAATAAAAATGACAATTTTATCCAAATTACATGACTTATTCATTTAAGTGCCATACCAATCAAATTGCCAAATAACTCCTTTACCAATTAGAAAAAAAAGTAATAAAATTTATCTGGAACAACAAAAGGTCAAGAATAGCAAGGGAACTGATAAAAAAAATGTAAAGGTAGGTGACCTATCAGATCTAATACTATACTATAGAGAGGTAGTTATCAAAACTGCCTGGTACTGGTTAAGAACTAGAATAATGGATCAGTGGATTAGGAGAGGTTCTAAAGAAATGGTAATAAATGCCTACAGCTATCTACTCTTTGACAAACTAAACGACATCAGCTTCTAGGATAAGAACCCACTCTTTGACAAAAATTGTGGGGAAAACTGGAAAATAGTGGCAAAAACTGGACATAGAAGCACATCTCACACCCCATACTAAAATAAGGTCAAAATGGGTACAGGATTTAGACATAAAGGATAATAGCATAGATAAATTAATGGAAAGGGGATAAATTTATGACCAAACAAGAATTAGAGTATATTATAAACTGCAAAATGAATGATTTTGACTATATTAAATTAAAAAAAATTGAACTAATAAATTCAATGTTGCCAAAATTAGAAGGTAAGCAGATTGCTGTGAAACAATCTTCACAACTAGGAGTTTTGATAAAGGTCTCATTTCTAAAATATATAGAGAATTGCATCAGATTTATTAAGTTACAAGTCATTCATCAATTGCTAAATGTCCAAATGGTATAGACAGTTTTCAAATGAAAAAATTAAAGCTATATATAATCATATGAAAAAAATGCTACAAGCATTATTTATTTGATAAATGCAAATTAAAACAACAATGAGGTATCATCTCACACCTATCAGAGAGACTGAAATGAGAAAAAGCAAAATGGTCAATGTTGGAGACATTTTGGGAGGATTGGGACATTGACGCATTTCTGGTGGAGTTGTGAATGGGACTAACCATTGTGGAGAGCAATATGGAACTATATCCAAAGAGCAATAAAAATGTTCATACCCTTTGACCCAATAATTCCAATTCTATGTATATATCCAGAAGAAATCATAAAAAATGGGGAAAGTCCTTCATGTTCCAAAATTTTCATATCAGCTCTTCTTGTAGTGGAAAATTGGAAATTGAGGGAATGCCCATCAATTGAGGAATGGCTGAACAAGTTATGGCACATGAATATTATGGCATATTATTGTTCTATAAGAAACCATAAATGGTCAGACTCTAGTGAAGCAAGGAATAACTTACAGGACTTGATGCTGAGCCAAGGGAGCAAAACCAAGAGAACAATGTACACAACAACAACATTGTGAGATGATCAACCTTAATGGGAGCAGCTCCTCTCAGCAGGCCAGAGAGCTGGGACAATCATTAGACCAGCTATGGACAATGTTTTCCCCATCCAGAGGAAGAAAAACAAAATAACAAAACAAAACAAAAAAAAAGAAAAAACTAACACCTCTGAATCTGATGGACACATTATAAAAATTATCTCTTATTTATCTTTATCGCTTAATCCTAATTCCTCATACTGAAAACGACTAATATGTAAAAATATTAATCAAAAATATGTATGTACAATGCTAACTTGACTTCTCACCACTGAGGGGAGGCGGGGTGGGAAGGGAATGGAAGGAAATTTTGTAACTTAAAAATATACATGTACATATGGATGAAAATAAATAAATAAATAAGTTTTAAAAATGAAAATAATAATAATAATAATTTACAAAAAGACCTATTTGAAGAAATCAAAATATTATGAGAGTGGAATGAGGTACAATTCATCCCTGTGTCCTATCTGTTACTATCATTGTACAAAAGATGATTTCAATGAGCTTACAAAAGATGAACAAACAGTTATTATTCAACTATCAAAGTAGGTATTTTTTTTACCACTTTTGCAAAAGGCTTTAGAAGAATAAATGTAAAAAAAAATAATAAAATCAGGCTAGTCCCAAGACTATTTCTATTTTGACTTCATAAAAAAGAGAGAGAGAGAGAGAGAGAGAGAGAGAGAGAGAGAGAGAGAGAATAATGTAGTAATAACTAGCAGTTACGTAGTGCTTTGGAGTTTGCAAAATGCTTTCTCTCTATTATAAGACTGTGAATTAGATATGCTATTGAAATCCCTGCTTGATTATAAGCTTATGAGATGACTAAATGTCTTTTGAATTTTGAGATTTTTAAAAATTGAAGAGATCTAACTAGAATGTGTGCAACACAATTATAAATTTGAGGAATTTATGAGAGGAAATGAGAGGGAAATTGAGGGAAAAAATAAAGGAAGACAGTGGGTTTAAAAGGAATGTTCATGATCAGTATTTTAAAATAAATAGTCCAAACAAGAAATCAAAATGTTTCATAAGTTAAAGAAAGATTAATTCTTTGTTAATTCTTACTAAATATGCCTTGGGAATCTCTTCTAAAAGTGGCAGAGATTTCATAGACAGAGGGGAGACCTTGAAGTCAGGAATGATATGGATTCAAATCCCAACTCTGACACACATTTTCTGTATGTCATTTAATAAAACTTCAGTACAATTGCTTAGGTCAAGGGAGTTTCCTCACCAGAAGTTCCCTATAAGGTCCAGACCAAAATTCATACATATATATGTGTCTGTATATATATATATATGTGTGTGTATATATATATATATACATATCAAATATATTTATATATATTCATATTGTGTGAATAGATATACATATTTGCATTGATTTTCTAAAATATATTAATCACTAGTGTCTCCATTTTAGGTCTGGTCCTTATAACCTCTATTGAAATATTCAAAAAATCTTTCTGCAAATTGGCACTTTCTAAGTTCTGACATATTAGTCTCCTGCTCAAAAACTTTCTGTGGCACCAAAATGACTATGTAATACAAAATCCTTTCTGAGACTTGTCAATGATATACTTTTAAGGCTTATTTCATTCAATTTCCATTCTAGTTAAAATAGATTATGAGTTATTTCAAAACTAATAAATGCTTGATAATTTCTGACTTTTGCATATTTGCACAGGTTGTGCCTCTGATGTCTAGAATATACTTATTTTGAACTCTACCTGCTGAAATTCTTCTTATCTTCAGAGCAGAATAAGTACTATCTCAATCCTTGAAGTTTTGCCTGATTCTCCCAGTCAAAAGGGGTCACTTTTTTTCCATAATTTTTCCATTAGCTCTTTCTCTCTCTTTCTCCTCCACATTCTTCCTTGTAGCATGTCTATTTTTATAGATGATGTAGGCCCCCTTGAAAAGACAGTATCCTCCTTGAAAAAAGAGGTTTTTGTTTTGCTTTTTAATTTTTCCCCCCTTCTTTGTCCAATGTTTACTTGAGGGCCAGAAATACAGAGTTAGGGCCTGAATATGTAATTTCATGTAAAGAACACCTAACTGAGGAAAACCCCCTACTTTCTCTGAAAATTAAAGAATGAAAGAGATTCTAGAGCAAAGGTGAAACCAAAAATGATTAAAGATAAAGAAAATATGCTCTGAAAATATTAATGGTAGCTCTCTTTCTTGGGGCAAAGAACTAGAAATTGTGGGATGTCCATCAATTGGGAAGTGAACAAATTGTGATATGATTGTAATGGAATACTATTGTGCCATAAGAAATAATAGGGTCATTGATTTTAGAGAAACATGGATGGAATTGCATGAAATAATGAAGAGCAAAATGCATGGAACCAAGAGAATATAATATACATTAAGAGCAATATTGTTTTAAGAACAACTTTGAACTACTGTCATTTTGCCCATTATACATACACACCTCCCAAAACTTGGAAGGAACCTATGAAGACACTACATTCAGCCAGAGAAAGAACTTACAAAAAAAATGTATGGAAAGATTCTGTGTGTGTGTGTGTGTGTGTGTGTGTGTGTGTGTGTGTGTGTGTGTAAATATTTGTGCCTAATGGTAGCCATCTCTAGGGAGAAATAAAAAATGAAGAAAAACCAGTTACATGATAGCTTAATTATATATTTAAAAGTAATAATAAGTTATGCATAATATATTTTCAGCTTCATGTGCAATCAATCTTTTCAAATAAATTCTACTGTCTTATGGAAATGCTTATTTTTTCATAAATTAAAAATAGACAAAATTTTTAAAAAAGGAATTATTAAATGTTTTTAAAAAAAGCTATAAAGTTTACAATGTTAAATTGAGATTTTTTTAAATCAATATATAACTTCCATGGGGAGCTTAATGTACAGTTTAATGGTCCCCAGTTCTATTTGATTTTGCCTCCACTTACTCTGAACACTGAGAAGTCAACTGACATTCAGTATATATTAAAGATGTGACTTTAATGAGGTTTTCTTAGCTCCAAGGTCAATTCTACATCACCATACCAGAGTTGATTGCACATTTAGCTATGGTCAGATAAATTTGGGCATTTGATAAATATTTATTGGATTAAGTAACTATATTAAGAGAGATTCAGAAGCAAAGTCTGCAAAGAGAGATGGGGAAAATTAACCATGTGAACTTTTCCTAGAAGGGATGTCTTACTTCAAAAGAAAGCTTGTTTCAAAAGGTGGGCTCCTTTATAACCAGCTATTCTGAAAAGCCAAGGGCAGAGATGATCACAATCCTTTCTGACTTTGTAATTCTCAACAGTGTTGAGAAGAAAGACATTAATATCTGAATGTTTCTTCCTGTTTAAAAACAAACTTTATAAAATTGTGAGAAAAGACAGTAAATGATCAAATTTAAGTTTGGTTTTCTTCCTTTTTTAAATTTTTTTCAAGGTAATGGGGTTAATTAAGTAAGTAATTAATGACTTGCCCAACATCACACAGCTAGGCTGGATTAAGTGTCTGAGGCTGGATTTGAATTCAGGTACTCCTGACTCCAGGGCCAGTGCTCTATCCACTGTGCCAGTTAGACATCCCAGGTTTGACTGTCTTTTCCATTAATTCTAAATTATGGACTTGTTAGTCATATTTCATCATTTTAAGTGATTTAACTACTTTAATATTGTTTTGTTTGTGTGTGTGAAGAAATATTCAAAGAAAACAAAGATAGAGGTAATATTTTAATCAATGTTTTACTTGCTTGTTTGAATATTGTTTTTGTTATTGTTAGTGAGGATGTTTAATAATTTTCTAAAGAAAATTTTTTAAAGATGTGTTTCCTTTGTTTATATCTTGATTCATTGTCAAGTAGTCTCCTAGATATTATTTTTAGTTACCAATTTCAAGATAAACCAGCAAAAATAAAGCAACTAAGAAGAGAGGAAAAAAAGGTAAAGTCCAGAAAGGACTAGAAAGTTCTTTTTTGATTTTCTCCAGTTATCAGTGAAGAAAATCTCACAACCTGTTTCTTTATACAGAGTGCTTGATTCTGTTAGTCACTCTATATCTTCTGCACAATGACAAACTCCAGTTGTCTATGATCAATTAAAACTGTCGTTAATATTTCTGAGGCTTTGTGCTTGCATGAAGTACACAGGGTCTCTTGAGCTACTCTCACCCCAACTTGAACAGGCAGGCAGGCTGTTTAACTATTTGTCTTCCATGCACTGGGTCCTACAACAGGAATATAGGACCTTTTTTCTAGTTGGATGGCTATATATCACCTATTATATTTTGTTCAACAATTAATTCACCCCTAAAAATCTCCTAGATTTATTAAACTTCAAGTCCGGTTTCTAGCTACCAGGGCAGCACCGACCAAATGGTCTATGGGCATTCCATGCACCTGCTGAGTGTAGGGGCATCCCAGAAAGTTGTTTTTCCACCCTCATATTATATAGCTAATGAGACTCTGATGATAAACCTCTCATGATTGTATTCTATTGATATCAATGAGTGATACAAATTTAATTAACTTTTAGAAATTGTTATTTATGTGCATACCCTTTGATCCAGCAATATCACTACTGGTTCTATACCCTGAAGAGACCAGGAAAAAGGATAAAAATATCACTTGTACAAAAATATTCAGAGCAGCTCTGCTTGTGGTAGCAAAGAATTGGAAATCTAATGAATATCCCTCAATTGGAGAATGGCTGAACAAATTGTGGTATATTATGTTATGGAACACTGTTGTTCTATTAGAAACCAGGAGAAATGGGAATTCAGAGAAGCCTGGAAGTATTTGCATGAACTGATGCTGAGCAAGATAAGCAGAACCAGGGAAGTTAGGTGGTGCAGTGGATAGAGCACTGACCCTGGAGTCAAGAGTACTTGAGTTCAAATAAGGCCTCAGACACTTAATAATTACCTAGCTGTGTGGCCTTGGGCAAGCCACCTAACCCCATTGCCTTGCAGAACATTATACAATATAACAAAAACATTTGAAGATCAATGTTAATGGACCTGCTCATTTCATCAGTGCAACAATCAGGGATAATTTTAGGGTATCTGTGATGGAGAGTATCATTTGTATCCAGACACAGATTTGTGGAGTTTATACAAAGACCAAAGACTATTACCTTTAATTTTTTTAAAAAAGTTATTTTATTATGTAATTTTGCTCTCTCATATTTTATTTTTTCCTTAAGGTTATGATTTATCTCTCAACACATTCAATTTTGATGAATGCATAGCATGGACACAATGTAAAGACTATCAGACTGCTTTCTGTGAGGAGTGGGGGGAGCAAGATTAGGGGAAAAATTGTAAAAATAATTTTAAAAAGAAATTGTTATTTATTATGGTCTTATGGTTGTTCCAAAAGATCCCCACCTGGCTATATAGTATCTAGAGGAAATTAGGCTCAAGAATTAAAAATGTACATGGAAAGGGGTACTCACAACTCCAGGAAGACTTTTTACTGGACTCCTTAGTTGCTCTCTTTAAATATTGTATAGCTTTTGTGCAGGATTCTATAGAGCTTTGGATGTACCTATCTTAATCCATCTTGTCTGTTCTTAATTTCTAAAGCAGATACTGCCATCAGCTACTATTGTCCTAGGGGAAATGCTATAGTATAGACAAAGCCTCCAATTCCAGATCTTTCATGGTTCTTCCTCTTTAGCCCAGGGGAGAAGGAGATCTAGGGTAAGACCAAGATACTCTCCATCCAGATCCAAGAGTTTTTTTCTTAGGGGAAATTTTTCTCTCTAACACAAGAAATTAATCCCTTAGATGTTATACTAGCTCTTAATTTTGTAAGACTCCAGAATAGGACTAGTCAATCCAAATATTTGCTGTGTAATATCTTTCCAGTTAATCCAATGGCTTTTGAGGACCTTCTGCACATTTTTAATATCTTTTTTTATTGATTCAAGAATGTTCTCACTAGACTATCAGGAGGTAGCATATTATCACTTGCTTTACACTGAGTAAGAAAATTTATCTTACAAAAAATAACTCCACAAATACAGAATATGTAAAGATTCTCAAACTACTTTTTAAGTATCATACAATAAAACATCACAAAAATCCTACTATATGGATGTGACAAAAGGACTGTTCTGTTTGATGTCTCCCCTCTAATTTATCTAGAAAGTTAGGCTGGACTAAAGCTTGATTCAAGATCATTCCTATGACTTAGCCCTCTTATAATCAAGACAAAGGATATACAATGACCTGAAGATCTAAGGAAGATAGTAAGCCATAGTAGAAAGGGGGATTTCAGTAGAAACACTATTTCTGATGTAAACAGACTATATTATTTGTCTTTTTTATCCCTAATTTTCTTTTGTATAAATGAGAAATCACAATAATAATTGTACTTACTATTTTGTGAAGATAATGATAATATAAATTACTATAGAAATGTGAAATATTAATATTTTCTATAGCTCATGTGACTCAGTATTTTGGCTGCCATTATAATGACATTGAATTCTTTTTCTTTCTCACAATTAAGTTTTTGATTGTTTTCTTATGACCAGATATTACCTAATCCTTATCATGGCTGAATACCCATCTAGGGACCCTCTTCTTTCTGTAAAAATCTTTCAGATTTTTAAATATTACCTGCATCAATCCTCCCTGAATTATATGAGACTAATGATGAATGATAATCAAAAGATTTCTGTTTGTATTTCATAGTAGGCACTTATATGCTGGTTGATTTATTTCACCAAGTTGTGAAATAAAAGAAAGATCAAATAAGGGATAGAACTGCTACCTAGAGGGACTGGGATGATAACAGATAATTATGAGAAAATTGAACAAATCAAATCTTATTTTAGCTTTTTTTTAATTCTGAGAATGATATTTTTGGCATAGCACTATTCTAAACATACCACCAAGAGATAATTCAATATTTCATGCTAATCTACAGTATGGAGCTTTGGGTAAGAAAGGGTTCACAGAGAAATTTAGGGACTGCTTACCATCAGGAAGGAAATCTCCAGCTTGTGATATGGAAGAGAATTACAAAAATCAATTTCTATCAGAGATTCTGTGGTCCTTCTCCGCTTCCTAGCCATTTGAATTTAAGTGTGAATGTGAGAAAAAGCTGCAAGAACTTCCAAGGTCTGAGAAAAAGAAACCAGACTCCCCCCTCCAAAAAAAATCTTTCTTCAGTGCCTTTAACAGAAGACAACCCTAATATGATCATTTCAGAAGATATTAAAAAGATAGGGCTGGAATTATCAAAATTTGGATCAGATACCATATATTATATGATAACTTCTTCAAGAGCTGTGGTCTTAATCATACAAGAAAGTACATTTTTTTTTACCTAAGGAGAATAAAAATTCACAACCCAATCTGCATTTTTACTTACACATTCTATATCAGCCACTGAAGAAAATGAATAAATGATTGCTGGAAACACTAGAGGTTTCTCCCATCTTGTCACAAATGAATTTAATCAAATTAATTAAAAAATACCAGATGACTAAAAGTGTGTGGGAATTAAAAAAAGGAACTTTAGCAAAAATATGAGATTTTGATATAAATTATATAGATATTAGTAAAAATAGATTGCTTTGTAATTGAATGGTACTTATAGTAATCTTGGAATTATTTTATGATCACTAGATATTCATTCAGTCCACAGCAAGGTACACAGTCATTATTATTCTAGGTATGTCTGACTTTTATACAGACATATGATAATTTTAATACATATCTTGTAAAACTCAGCCTAGTCATACTTTAAACTTACTTTGGAATGGTAATTAAAGTATATGTGGTACATCCTGATAAAGAAATTTTCTGATTTGCAGACGGACCTTTCATCAACATAAAGTTATCTAATTAAATTAGTGATCTTCTTGAGCATTAAAAGTTTGAGTAGTCAGAGATTGTGATTAAGCCTTAAAACATAACAGGACAGTGTTATTTCACCCTCTGCAGTAATCTTAGTATTATTATATGAAGTATTTACTATGGCAAAATGCATTATAGTAATTTAGAATTGAGAACAGAGAAGAGAGAAGAGGAGAGAAAAAAGAGGAGGAGAGGGAAAGGGAGGGGCAAGAGAGGAAAAGAAAGAGAAAAGAAGGGGGAGAATTGGGGAAAAAAAGAAAAAGTTTGGAGGGGAAAAAGAGAGGAACAGGAGGAAGATAAGAACTTCTGTGTGTCCTTAAACCTAACAGAGGAGGGATAGGGACTAGTCCTGGAATTTCATTGGTGTGAGAACTTTCAGTTGAGAAAACTTGCTATTCCAATTCAGGTTGGATCTTTTCTTGAATATTATAGGTTTAGAGAATTGCCTAGAACAACTATTAAACTCAGTATGTATAAGGACTTAAACTTAGATCTATCATTTTTAGAGGACCTTCTCTCTCAATTCACAATACCAAATGCTCTCTGGGAGAGAACTAGGATTAATTATAGATCTGGGTTTTTTTCCCCACCTTGGGGAAACACATTGAAAATTTATTTTGAAAGGAGGTGATCATCTGATCCAGACATCTTCTAAGTATCAGACCCTGAAAGCAATTTCTTTTAAGAAAAGCAAGAGGAAAACAAAACCATAAACAGACAGAACCCAACACTATTCTTGTCCTTTCTTCACAGTTTTCTTCCTTACAAAAAATGGACATTGCTAACATTGACCTCCCTATCCCTACCCCAGGGTTAAAAATTCATTGAATACTAGAGATAGATTTATTTATTTCGTTATTCATTCATTCATTCATACATTCATTCATTTGTTCATTCATTCATTCATTCATTCATTTATAGGAATGTCTATAGAGGTTTGTGTGCAACCTACTCAACACAGTGAACTATTCAAGGTTCCCTAATACCTAGTAAGGACTTATAATTAATTTATCTTCTCAGAAACTAAAAATACACATTTCTCATTCTATTTTCAGAATCTATCTCTCTAATTTACTATGAAGAGAAGCATACAAATAGAGAAATAAGAATAAAGGAGCATTAGGTCATAGACTATATTAGCACTGAGATAGAATAGACAAGTAAGCCTTAGGTAAGCAATTCTTGATTAACTACAAAGGTCAAGTTTAAATGTCAAGAGGTTTAGCAAAGTATAATGACCATATTAGATGGCTCTTATTATCTCTCATTTTTTTCTTTTAGTATGTCCCATATTTCAGAAAATTAGAATCACAGATTTCCACAGTTGAAAATTACCTTAGCAAGCCATCTAAACCAACTTGCAACAGCCTAAAAACATGCCTACTTCATTATATCCGTGGTTATTCAGTCTCTGAAGCCCGCTAATGAAAATTATAATACTACTTTCCACTAAAACCCATTGATTTTCTTATTTCCAAGTCTAAATTCATCTCTTTATCAATTTCCTTTTATTCTGCTCCTACTTCTCCAAATCTGTGCTTTTCTATCTATCTTTTTCATGGAAATAATCAATGAAAACAACAGGATGAGTTTATTAAATTTTCAATGTAAGATTATTATGAAATATTCAGTAATGATTTTCAGACCTCTTTCTATTTTTAGTATAACTTTCTTATCTTTTTTATGCCAACTTACCAAAAATCAATGGATTTGCTAGATAAATTTTATATTTGGGTTGGAAAACAATTAAATTGATAGTAAAAGGAATATATTAAAAGCTATACTAAAATTTTAGATTATACACAAAGAATGAATTCAAACTCATATAAACATATATATATGTGCAATTTTCACAAAATAAACATATACATTTTCTTAATTTTAAAATAAAAATGAGTCCTAAATATTTCACAACTACTTTCATGCTAGAACTTTTGATTTCTAAAGTATATGTGGTCATTAATTAGAAATAAAAAATTCTTCTATTAAGAAAACAATATTTTTATATAGAAGGTATTTTTGATTATTCTTGAGTAGGAAAATTTTTGTATTCATGCATTATGCTTATTAAATATAATTATGATGAAATATTATTCTTGAATAATAATTTTACAATTAATTAGGAATTTTTTTAAAATTCAAATTTAACTTTTTAGTGTAACTTTTAGAAATTTAACTATGAAGGACTATGCAAATAATAAATCAAGCAAATAATGTCAGTGAATTAAAAATTTTTTTAAAAATCTAAGTGTCTATAATCTTTTTCTTTCTATTTTCTCTTAAACTATTTTTTAAATATTTTTTCTAAATGCATGTAAACATAGTTTTTAACATTCATTTTTGTAAGATTTTGAGTTTTAATTTATTCTTCCTCTCTCCCTCTCTCTCTTTCCTGCCCAAGATGGCAAGCATTCTGATATAGGATACATGTTCAGTCATTGAAATGTATTTTCACACTTGTCATATTGTGAAAGAATAAACAGAAGAAAAGGAAAAAGCTACAAAAAGAGTGAAAATAATATTTTTCCTGCATTCAGACTCCATAGTTCTTTCTCTGTATATAGGTAGCATGTTTTTTCATGAAATCTTTTGGAATTATTTTGGATCTTTGTATGCTTAGAAAAGCTAAGTAAATCAGTTGAACATTGTACAATGTGACTACATACAAGTTCTTCTGGTTCTGCTCACTTCTTGTTTCATCAATTGATACAAGGTTTTCCAGGCTTTTCTGAAATCTACCTGCTCATTACTTGTTATATTATTTCTTCTTAATAGTAAGTATACCATTCATTCATATACCACAAAAATTTAGTAATTCCCCAATTGATGAACATCAACTCTGCCACCACAAAAATAACTGCTATAAATATTCTTTATAAGTAGATTCTTTCCCATTTTTATGATATTTGGAGGGTCTAGGTTTAGTAGTAGTATTCTTGGATCAAAATGTATACACAGTTTTATAGACCTTTGGGCATAGTTCCAAATCAAATTCCAGAATGATTGGAACAGTTAATACCAAAAATGCTTTAGTATACAATTTTACCACATCTTCAACATTTACCATTTTCTTTTTCTGTCATATTAACCAATCTGATAGGACTGAATAACCTCAGAGTTGTTTTATGGACATTTTTCATGTCTATAGATAGCTTTAATTTCTTCATCTGAAAACTGCCTATTCATATCCCTTAACTATTTATTAACTGGGAAATGACTCTGACTTTCTAAATTTGATTCAATTCTCCATATATATAAGAAACGAGTCCTTTACCAGAGACACTGGCAATAAAAATTAATTCATGGTTTTCTGCTTTCCTTGTAATCTTAGTTACACTGATTTTTGATTCTGTATGTGTACATTTTTTTATTTAATGTATCAAAATTATCCATTTTGCATTTCATAATGTCCTCTAACTATTGTTGGGCCATAAATTCTTCTCTTTTTCCATATATCTGACAGGTCAATATCCATTTTGACATTATTTTGCTATTGATCTCTGTCTAGTTTCTGCCATACTATTTTTCAGTTTTTTCAGCTATTTTTATCAAATAATAAGTTCTTATTCTAAAAGTTGAAGTCTTAGGAGTCTTTAAACACTACATTACTATAATCATTTACTACTGTACTTTGGGTACCTAATCTGTCCCACCGATCCACCACTCTATTTCTTAGCCAGTACCAGACAGTTTTGATGATTACTATTTTATAATATACTTTCAGATTTGTAATGACTGTGACACATCCATTTACATTTTTTTCATCAATTCCCTTGACATTCTTTACCTTTTGCTCTTTTAAAGGAATTGTATTATTTTTCTATCGCTGTAAAATAATTTTTACTAGTTTTTTTGGTATAGCAATGAATAAAAAATAATTTAGGTAGAATTTTCATATAAATATGTGTGTATGTATTATATGTTTAATTAATTCTGCCTAGCAATTAGCAATTGAAATTTTTCCAATTGCTTTGAACTGACTATACTTGTAAAAAAGTGTTTTATAATTTTATTCAGATAGTTTCTAGTTTGCCTTGGCAAATAAAATTTTAAATATGTTATACTGTGTTTAGTTATTCTATTTTATTTTTTATTTGCTTCCCACCCCCTGCAAAGGCAATGAGGTTAAGTAGCTTGCCCAAGGTTACAAAACTAAAAAATATCAAATGACTGAGCCCAGATATGACTCAAATCCTCCTGGCTCCAGACCTGGTGCTCTGTTCAATACCCAACTTACTGCTCCCTGTCTTCAGTTATTTTAAATGGAATTTATCTCTTGATGCTGAGTTTTATTGGAGAAATGACGATAATTTTTGTGGGTTTCTTTTATAAATGGTGACTTTGCTAAATTTGTTAATTATTGCAAAAAGTTTTTTTTTTTGTTTTTGGCTGATTGTCCAGGATACTATAAGTATAGCATCATATCATCTGCAAAAAGTGAAAGTTTTATCTTATAATTCCTTCAATTTATTTTCCTTCTCATTGCTGAAGGTAAAATTTAAATACAATGTTGAATAATAGTGGTGAAAATTATCATCCTTTTTTGATCTCTGATCTTATTGCAAAGTCTCCTAGTTTACCCCATCATATATACTGCTTGTTGCTGGTTATAAATAGATCCTACTTATCAAGTTAAGGATGGTTCCATTTGTTCCTACATTCTCTAATGTTTTTTAATAGGAATGGGTACTGCATTTTGTAAAAAGGTTTTTCTGCATCTTTTGAGATGATTATATAATTTCTCTTGGTTCTGTCATTGATATGGTCAATTAATAGTAATCATTTTCTTAATATTGAATCACCTCTATATTGCTGGTATAAAATACATGGTCATACTGTATTGTACTCATGAAAAATTGCTGTAATCTCTTTGCTAATATTTTATTTAAAATTTTTGCCTCAATATTTATTAAAGAATTTGCTCTATAATTTTATTTCTCCATTTTGGCTCTTCCTGATTTAGGTATCAACATCTTATATGCATCATAAAAGGAATTTCGTGGGTCTCCTTCTTTCTCTGTTTTTCCAAAATTGTTTCATTGTCTTTTTGTGGATCCTGTCACTCCAGAATTCTTTTACAGTCTCTTGATTTAACATTGCTTCTGAGGGAAATGGGAGAATTCAGGCAACTTCCTAGCTTCTCTTCACTTTCTTGGCTCCACCATATTTTATAATAATAGAATAGAGTTTTTCTATTCAATATCTACCAACTACAAGAAGATACAAAGTAAGAATGTAGTAAATTAAACAAGGATTGGCTGTGTATAGGTAAGGAAAAATGTTAAGTTTCATATATTACAAAAATGTAAATAGAGTCATAGTAAGCAAATTGAGAAATTTTCATGCAAAAAATTTCCCCATTGACAGATTTGAATGTAAAATACAACTTTTGATTCCCCCCAATTCTTGTACATTTCTGTTATTGTTGTTGTTGTGTATCATTCAGTCATATCTGACTCTTCATGACCCCAGGGGTCATAGAAAGCCTGGTCCTTCTGTCCTTCACTACCTCTCAAAGTCTATCCATGTTCATGCTGTTTGTTTCTAAGACACTATATCTATTGATCCCTATTTCCTTTCCTTTCAATCTTTCTCAACATCAAGGAATTTTTCAGTCAGTCCATATAGATAGATATATGTGTGATATATATATATATATATATATATATATATATATATATATATGTATACTATACATATATATTCAGAGTCCTGTATCCTCATATATATGTATATGTTTGTATAATTCTCATATATATGTGTGGGGGGGGGTTTGCAAGGCAAATGGGGTTAAGTGGCTTGCCCAAGGTCACATAGCTAGGTAATTATTAAGTGTCTGAGGTCGAATTTGAAATCAAGTACTCCTGACTCCAGGGCCAGTGCATTATCCACTGCACCACCTATTCGCCCTCTCATATATTTTCAATTAAATTTGACCATCCCATAAACAGTTTGAAATAATTTCTTTAAATATTGACTAATTAAGGGGAGGAGGGGTAAAAAATTGACTAATTAGATCTCCTTGCTGTTCAAAGGACTCTCAAAAGTCTTCTCTAGCTCACAATTTGCAAGTTTTACCTCTGTAGCATTCAGGAATTTTTAAAGTCCAATTTTCCCAGTCATACATTGGTACTGGATTTTGCTTTTACTTTTTTTGTTTGTTTTTTAAAAGACAATAGGGTTAAATGACTTGCCCAAAGTCACACAGCTAGTGATTATCAAGTGTCTGACGTCACCTTTGAACTCAATTCCTCCTGATTCCAGGGCCAGTGTTCTGTCCACAGTGTCTCCTACCCACTCCTATTGTGTCCTTTACTTTTTTACAAAGATTTTCTTCTGCTTTCATTTAAAAATGATAAACAGGATTTTAGTTCTAGAACTAGAAGACAGCTTATAGGTTATCTATCTCAGCTTTTTCTTTTTATTAATAAGGGGGGAAAGGAATCTGGGGAGAACAAGAATCTTGTTCACGTTTATGTAGAGGAAGCTGGTGGTGCAGTGGATAGAAATCTTGGCCTAGAGTCAAGAAGCTATGAGTTCAAATTCTGAATTAGCTAGTAGCTATGTGATTTTGGTCAACTTGCTAAATATATTTGGCTGTTTTCTTAAATGTAAAATGAATAACTTTATCAGTTGTTGTAAATACCAAAGGAGATAATATTTGTTAAAAAGTATTTGACACAGAAGCAGCTAGGTGACACAGTGAATAGAGTACCAGCCCTGGAGTCAGGAGGTCCTGAGTTCAAATCCAGACTCAGACACTTAATAATTACCTAGCTGTGTTACCTTGGGCAAGTCGCTTAACCCCATTGCCTTGCAAAAAAAAAAAAACTAAAAAAAAAGCATTTGACGCTCTGGAAAATTTACTATGAAAATGCTTATTCCTGTATGGGTAGTTGGGGACAAATTTATGATACCATAAATTAAAAATGGCCAGTTTTCTTTTTTTTTTATCTTGAACTTTTAAAATATATTTCAACAAATTATTAATTGGCTCTTTTTATATCTCAGTCTTTATCCTAGTGTTAATGTTTAAATCAAAAAGTCATTTGATTTCCTGATTAAACATGGCAAACTTGTAAATTGAAAATTGATATCTAATGGAAACATATGAAAAAAATCTATATTTTAACTTAAAAATCAATGAACACTACAGTCTCTGAATTTGAAATTAGTAAGTTAAAATTCAATGATGTTTAACATAGTATTGATAAAATTATACTTATACAGTCAAATATATCCATTTCTTTATTTAATTGTTGTAAATGTAAGAATTTTTTTTTCAAATCTTTGTTTGTTTTGACATTAAGAACCTTGAGTTTACCTGTTTCACAAACTCCTGACATGAAACTCCTGCCTTTGATACAAATACTCTAATAAAGTAGATTGGCAACTTTTCTACTACTTGCAATCCAGCAGACTTTCTTGGATTGATTTAGAAATTAAGTGTTGTATCAGTGGTTAAACAGTGTATGCCACATGTGGGACTTGAAGTTTTCCTGCCTTCAGGGCTATTCTCTAGCATCTAACTTGGGCTAACTTGTTTTTGACATATCTTTCACTATTTCCTGTTTCTAGGATTGCTTACTAACAGACATAGCCATTAAGTAATGCCTAGAATCAAATTTGTTTCTCCAGTGACTAAAATGGAGCTATTGTCGTGACCAGAGTTATTAGGTTTAAATCAGTATGACAGTCTTCTCTACCAAAGCTGACAAGCCCTCAGTGCCCTTCTGTTGTTACTCCCAGATCTAGCTTTTTATAGTTCTAAGGTTCTCATGTCCACATCTTATTCTTCCTACTCTTCCATCCAGTGGACCTTATTTATGTTTTTTTAATTAAAATCTCTCCTTTTTTTCTAAATTAGCAAGCACTTCTTTTCTGTTACTCCTTCTTACCTGACTTGAAAAAAAACAACAAAAACCTTTTTTTTTAACAATTCTTTTTCTATTGTTAAACCATTCTTATAAGATCTATTCATAATCCTTCAGTTACTTTGCAGTGAGATATTTGGTTCCCCTCCACACTTAAATTTTTGCATCTATTTTCAATACTTGGTATCCTTTCATCAATGAAAGATTAGATCAGATTGGCTTTCCTTATTTGTAAGAAAATGAGAAAATTAAATGTATGAACATACATTTATTTATGCATATATAAATATGCATGTACACATATACAAAGTATTTATTATATTCTTTTATCATATCATACATTCTAAGCCACTTCTGATACACTTGCTAAACATATACTTATATACATATGTATTTGTAAAAGATAGTCTCTGCCCTCAAGGAGCTCACAATTAATAGAGGAAACTACAAGGAAACAGACCTTTGCAAATAAGCAATATGCAAGATAAACAGGAAATAATTAAAAAGTGGGAAACTATTAGAATTAAGAAGAGTTAAAAAAAAAAAGACTTCTTGTATAAGATGAAACTTTATTTGGAACTCCTAGGAACTCAGCATAGACAAAAGGTAAAGATAAAGAGAGAGGTATTCCTAGCATGGGGCCAGTCAGAGAAAACCTCTTGTCTCAGATGAAGCCAGAAAACCATTATCACTAGATTGAGGAACATATGGCAGGGAATAAAATTTAAGAAAATTTATGCCTGCATAAAAGGGTAGACATTATGAAAGGAGAGATGGAGGCATATTCAAAAGATGTTACAAAGGTTAAATCATTAGACTTTGACAACACATTGGGTACTGGTGGTGAGAGACAGGCATCAAGGGTGATACCTCCTTTATAAGCCTGAGAGGTTAGGAGTATAGAGAGAAACTGTAGAGAGAAACATCAGGAATATGATATTTCTCTCTGTAGGAATAGTAAACTTGGAATGGGGAAGGTTTAGGGTAAAAAAATAATGAGTTCAGTTTTGCAAACATTTACTATAAGATGTTCATTGAACAACCTGGTTGAGATGTCTGAAAGGTAAATGTAAAATTGGAAGTCAGCAGAGAGATTAGGGCAGTGTTATAGGAAGAGATGATATATACATTGATAATTGATGTTATAATCAAGATAAATACTCTAGAGGAAGAAGTGAAAAGGGTCCAGAACAGAGCACTTATAGACCTGTATGAAGATCCATAAAAGGACATGGAGAAAGAGCAGTCTGACACCTAGGAGGAGAAGCAAGAAAGAATGGTTTTCTAATAGCTTAGAGAGAATTTCATGGAAAATAGGGGGATCAGAGTCAGAGTTTAAAGAGAGAATAAAGACTGAATAAAGGCCATTTCATTTGGATTCATAAATTTCTTCTAGCTCTGACATTCTACTCTTTTATGATTTATATTATAATGATCTTTTATAAATGATGTCACATTTCTCAATTCTCACTGTCACTTCTAAACTCTTCTTCAGGAATCATTCAGCAACCTTTTCTAGGTTAATTTAATCTGGATTGATAATGCTATATATATCTTAGATGGAAGTGGCTCCTATTTTTTCCAAAATTTATAGAGTCTATATTCCAAACTTCTTTTCCTACTCTACCCTAGCAACAGTTCTTCAATATACATTATGATAGCCTCACAAATATCTTCAATTAATCTAAAAATGTATATTCCAAGCTTTTTTCCTACTCAACCCTATCAAAATTTCTTCAATATACAATATGATATCCTCTCAAATATCTTCAATTAATCTAAAACTTTTCTCATTTTATAAAATGTTACTTGTCTTCAACCACACAACAGTCTTGCAATACTCTTGATATAATAGGCTTTTCCCTCAGCAGGAATATGAAAGAGATTTATTTACCACTTGAGGGGAGCCATAGTTCTTTGTCTTCCCCAATCAACTCTCATAGCTCCATTATTCCCACCATTCCCACCATGTGCCTGATGTCCATTGTCAGCCAACTCTTGGCCTGACTATTCTCCTGGTTTTTGTCTATATACCTCCTGATTTTACTTCTAAAGACCTCTTGGCCTTATCATCTGCCCTGATATTATACTTGCCTAATTACCACCTTTCTTCTTCATCTGTCATGAATTCAATATGCACGTGCACTCTCCTTTAAAAAGGTGCTGTATCCCCAATTGGACTGGAAATGCCATGTGAGCAGAGGCTATCCCAATTTCCGATTTGTATCTTGGATGCTTTACATATCACTTTATATATTTGGCTCTAAATAAATGCTTTTTCATTTCATCTCCCTGTCACAAATGTTCCACAGAATGTTGAGAATTCTGAAATTCCTTTACTTGACAAAAACTTCTTGTTTTTCTTCCAAAAGTCTTACCTTACCAAAACAATTCTTTTCCTCACCTGGACCTTAAGTAACTCTACACATGCCTGCTTTTCCAGTTTGTCATTCAAGAATCTCAAATGTAAAGTTTATCAGTTCAACCTTTAACTCTTATTCATCTCCTAGATCCAATCAATTGCCAATCCCTCTTGATGCTACTTTCACATCTCTCACATCTTTACTCCACAAATACTCATCACCTCTCATCTGAACTATTTATTAGATTCCTATTTCAAATTCAGCTCTCACATAGTTTCCAAAGTGATATTCCTAAGGCATAGATGGGTCTGACTATGTCATTTCCTTGTTCAAGAGGTATCCTACTACCTTTAGGATAAATTACCAACTTCTCTACTTGCTATTGTAATGTTTTAAAAACTGCATCCAGACTGCACATTACTCCCCTTCATGTGCTCTATAAACTACTCCAACTATTTTACTGTTCCCTCCAAACCAGTTTCTATTTCTTTACCTTTAACTTTTTTGTCTCCCATTTCTGAAATATTTTCTTTTTCCTTCTCACATCTGCTTAAGTGAATCTCTAGCTTCCCATAAAGAACAGATTAGATAGTATTTCTTACTAAGGGTCTCCCTACCACATGCTGTTACTCTCCTCTTCCCTAAAAATGTTGTTTTTTATATAAAATGTAAATATTTATTTAAAAATAACATTATGCATACATATATATTTTATTATATATATTATATATATTATTCACTATATATATGCATATACACACACATAGCATGTATGTTGTATTTGTTTATTCTCTTGGTCACTATAAGCTACTTGAAGTTAGGCACTGTTTTGTTAATTTTTATGTATCCCTAGGATTTTATGTATCCTTAGGATTCAGTGCAGTATTTGTTGCAATGAAATGAATTTTTACCATCATTCCTTTTAGATTTGAAATTAATTTGTTCTCTACAGTTTCAAGTCAAAATCAAGCTTTCCTAACCTCCAGTTCTGAACCTTCTTCCTCTTTTCACATAGGCTTCTGAAGTTGCATTTAAAATAACTCTAAAGTGACTTATTTTTCTTATTATTAATAGTTATCATATCTATATCATGGGCGAGAGGGGTGGAGAGCCTCCATAATCTGGAAAAGTCACATAAAAATTTTTGACCCTCTTTAACAGACAAATCTGACTTTTTTTCTTTTTTCTTTTATGGGGCATTTTTAATACTTTATTGTAAAATTTGGGTTAAGCTGACCTTTCCAAAAAGTTTCTTCCCTCCAAAAATCTTTCCATATCATTTCTTATGGGGGAAGTGGCAATGTGGAAGGGATAACTGCATCATTGCTTTTAATTGGTGTGTATATACTGTAAAAGGTCTTTATGTATTGTTTAGTGGAAGGACCATTATAGCTATGACTTTTAGACTATCCGTAGGGTTTTTTCCTTTTGTTTGGTTGCTGTTGTATTGTTGTTTGTTTTTTAACCAGACCAAAATAAAGTCAAGATTTTTCTGAAATGACTGAACATTTCTAGTCTCAGCCACACCAGAATATTTTATCAATATTTATCTGCTAGTTCAGTAACCTTCTATTATGAATAACAAATCACATTTACATTGGATTTTTAGGTAGCACAAGTAATTTCTTTCTTGTTTTGCAAGTTAGAAACTAAGGTTCAGATAATTTAAGAGACTGGTCTGTGTTCATGAGAATCAAGGTCAAGTTCCATCCTTTTTCTGATTCACAGTGTAAGAAACATTCCTTCCTCCCTAATCTCTCATCCTTTTTACTCTCACCTGCATTTTCCTTATTATAACCCATTAGAGTTATTCATGTTCATAGCTTATCCCCTTAGAATATATAGTTCTTGGTGGCAAGGTCTGTCTCATATTTTATTTTGTATCCTCAGTTCTGATAACCAACCTTTTTACAGAGAAGAATATTAATTTAATTGCACAAAGCTATTACCATGAAAAAAGTATTTTCCCCTTTGAATAAATATGTGTACATCATCAATAGTTTCATGAGATTGTTTTTGTTGTTTCCTGCTTGCTCCCCCAACCACCATTTACATTATAGATGGTATATTTTGCATTCTTTTTAATTTAGTTCCCTCAGTATTCACAGTAGTACCAGGGCAAAGATTGTTAAAACAGAAATTCTATAATTATTATTTTAGTTTTATGTAGCAAGGGAGGGCAGGATATTTGAAATGTCTTTTGAAAAACTCCCTATTCAGAAAAAATGATAAATCCCAAACCACTCAAGTGTTGCCCATCTTTACTAATAACATTTCCTTACAAATAACAAACAGAATATTTCAGTAGTTCAAAAGCTAGCATATTACTCCTTCAGCAGGAAACGTGAATATTTTATTTTCATAATCCCTAAAGCATAATCCTGCTTTGTGTTTCCCCTTTGTGAAAAGGGGTACTTAAAGCTATGATACTGAAGATGAAAATCTCTTAATTTTTTTTCTTTTTAGATTCCCAAATAATCCTGAAGAGTCCTGGGTGTTCTCTTAGGAATTTGAAGAAATGGTGTTTACATTGTGAAGTAATTATATCTCCATTTTTCTAAATTATTGAGACTGGGTTTACAGGACTAAATTTTGCATTTAAATTTTAGCATTTCTTTGATTTCAAATCAGCTATATTAACAAGAAATAGACTTTTCAAATGTAAGATTTTTCTATTAATCTTGTGACTATCATAGTCTTATACTTTACTACTTATACCAATAGGAATTTTAACCACTAGGTATTGTGGATATAGTATAATGCTGACTTGGTTTAGAGTTGGATGACTTGAACACAAATGCATTTACTGGTTTATTAAACATGTGACTTCAGAGAAGTTGACTCTTTGGACTCAGTTTCCTCATCTGAAAATGAGTTGTTTCTTCTAGTCAAACTCTTGGGTCCTTTCTGCTTTTAAATTCCACACTGATATTATCTTCCTTATTTATAATCCCCACTGAACACTTAAACACGTATGTAAGAAGGAGGAGTTAAAAGATTGTTTTTCACTTTAACCCTGCTTTTAACAAATAGTTGAAGAATGATAACAATAGCAACAAAGATGATGACAATAGTGACAATGACAGCAACAGTTATCATTTACATAGCGCTTTAAAGTTTGCAAATGTTTAAACATGTTATTATCTCTTTGGCTCCTCATAACAACCCTGAGAAGTAGATACAAATATTGTCCTCATTTTATACATGGAGAAACTATAGCAGACAGGAGTCAAAAAATTTTCCAATCACTTGGCTAGTAAGTGTCTGATACACGATGTAAACTCAAGTCTTCTTGATTTCAAGTCCAATTAATGTACTACCCATTTTGCTCTGTATCACTTTGTGACCTTTGTGTGATGGGATAAATTACTTAACTACTGTTATCATTGCCTCATTCAATATTCTGAGAATATAATTGAAGCTAGTTGGAATTCTGCAACCATGGAAGAAGTTTTCATAACAAGAGTTCTTTATCCCAATAAAAATGTAGGTCTGGATAAAAATAAATATGTAAGCAATTCAGTAACTTCAAGGAGATTTGTAAATAATGCAATTGCTAGTATTGTCTGGCAGATAGCATTAAGAATATTAAACATGCTGTCAATTACTTGCTCTCTATTTTTTTAATGAATATGGTTTCCCTCATTTCCATCTGTGTTAAATTATATGTGTTTCAGTAATTGTCTCTTTCTTGTTTGACCTCCCCCTGCTTCTACAATGCCCCCTTACTAATCAATTCTCTGAATGGCAGCCTATGTAGCTCTTCACTTCTGTATTCCTCAGCCATGGTAAATAACATGGGAAAATGTATGTGTGAGGTATTATAGCAGGCATTATCATGTTCCTCAAACTCAAGCAAATAAAATAAAGTTTACAAAGATTTCATGAGTTTCCAAAACAGCAATAATGAGGTATAAACAAGAGAGCAAGCAGCAACATTCTGTTGCTATATAGGGAAAATGAAATGTGTCATGCAATGATAGGCAGTACTTGATTTTCATATTCATAGAAATAATATTGCAAATGAAATTGTGATAAAAGATAATATTTTCCCAAAAGAAAACTATCATGGTTGGGGATATGATCTTGACCAAGGACTTTTATCATATTAATCATGGCTATGGTCAAAATTATATTTAAAATTCTAGGATAAAATGATCATAGTTCTCTCAATACTCAAATGAACCTGATAAACCTCTGATGTTGATGTTCTCTCCAGTGAGGCTGATCACACTGCATCCCTGCCTGCCCATCCTTTGCATCCTTTGTCCTTATTCTTGTACAAGAATTCCCTATTGCTCAAGAGACCTTATTAACTTTCTCTTGATATCCTAAGGATGGATACCTGGGGAGCATGTGAACTAGCTGTTACCATTACCAGTTCATCTTTTATAATCTTACACTCTTTGATAACATTTTTAAATATGGACCTCCTTTATAATTACTAATACCTATTAATTATGTTCTAGGAACTATGCTAAATACTGAAAATACAAAGAAAATACAGATATCATCCTAGCCTTCAAGAACATTCTATTAAGCGTGACAATATGGTTCCATTTTAATAATAAGCAAAACATATATAAAATACATAGATAATTTGGGAAATGCAACACTAGAAACTAGGAGGTTAGTAAAATCAGCATAAAAATATTACTTGAATTAAGTACAGAAATTTGTACTTCAAAGAGGAAGAGTTCAGGAGGATTGGGGCAGGGTGGGGGGAATTCCTGTCAGGTGTGAGGGACAAATGCAAATGCAAGGAGATGAGACAAAGACTGTCATGTATGAGAGGAATAGTAAAATCTAATCTATTTGGAAAGAAGAATGAGTAAAGGGGAATATGTGTAACAAAACTTGAAAAATGGATTGGGATCACATTGTGCCTTAAACACCATACAGAGGAGTTTTTATTTTCTGATTATACAGATAATATGGAACTGAAGTTCATTGAATAAAGAAGGGATGGGGACAAATGTGGGCTTTAGGAAAATTTCCTTTAAAGCTCAAAAAGGATAAAATAGAGTGAGAAGAGATGAGGAAGGAAGGCTAAGCAGGATGACATTGAGATAGGTGAGAAGAAAGTTGCTAGAGACTGAAGTGGTGCCTGACTGAAGTGGTCATGTGAATAAAAAGAGGTGACAAAAAGATAATGTGAAATTATAATTAACAAGGCTTAAATAACTGAATATAATGGATGAATGGAAGTGAGGAGTAGACAATGATTCAGTCTATGTACTGGATATCTGGGACATTGATGGTACCCTTTAACAATAATAAGAAGATTCAGAATGCTCTATTTTGAATATGCTGTTAAACATGTGGAGTTTAAGATTGCTATGGAATATTCAATTTTTTCAAAAAAATGGTTAATTTGAGAAGAGCAGAGCCAAGATGGCACCATGAGGGCAGGATTTCCCAGAAGCTCTCTTCCAAAAATGTTCCAAAAAGTTTAAAATTATGACTCAAGTAAATTTTCAAAAGACAGAATCCACAGAAAGAGCCAGTGAGGCAATTCTTCAGTCCAAGGTAACCTGGAAGATCATGGGAAGCTCTGTTCCATGGAGTTGGAGGGTATGGCAGAGTAGCCAGGATCACACCTCACCAGACTGAAGGAGTTCCAGCCCTCTGCAAACAGCCTATGGTATGTCTGGATCCCTAGGCATGTTGGCTCATGGCAGCAAAAGTAGTTTCCAGACCTCCTAACCCAGGGAGTAACAAGCACAACTTGGAAGATCAGCGAGGAAACCTCTGCCAGAGTGAACTAGAAGCCCAGGTCAGCATGATTCCAATTCCAACCCCCAGGTCAGTCCTGGCCCCAGGAAACAGAAAAAGGCCTTTGGAGCCACCCAGCAGGAAGTACCCAGAAAGGTAAGGGCTTGTGGGGAGACTATTGAGGTCTCTCCTCTGTCTCTGGTCCAGGACTCTGGTGCTTTGTCCATATTCAGCCTCTAGTTGCAGACCAGAACACAGGCAAAAGGGCAGTAAGAGTCTCTCATAAAAGGCTGAAAGAAATGAAGTCCTTGTGTGTGTGTGTGGGGGGGGGGGGGGGCGGAGTGATCCAATAATACTCAAAAACTTTGGAAGCATTTCAAAACCACGGTACAAGTTGGGGAATGAGTAAAGAGAGAAAAAGAACCCTGACCATAGACAATTACTTTGGTCCCATGTATCAAAACACTCACTCAGAATATGACAAAGTCCAAGCTTATGTATCCAAAGCCTCCAAGAAAAACAGGAAATGGTCTCAGGCTATGGCAGAGTTCAAAAAAGATTTTGAAAATCAAGTAAAGGAGGTAAAGGAAAAATTGGGAAGAGAAATGAGAGCAATGAAGGAAAAACATGAAAACCAAATCAGCAGCTTAGTCAAGGAGATACAAAAAATGCTGAAGAAAACAACAATGTTAAAAGCCAGTTTGGATCAAATGGAAAAAATAGTCCAAAAATTAGCTTAGGAGATGAATACATTAAAAAGCAGAATTGACCAAATAGAAAAAGCGAAAAGAAAACTCTCTGAAAACAACTCCTTCAAATGTCAAATGGAGCTAAAGGAAGCTGATGACTTTGTGAGGAAACAAGAAACAATAAAATAATACCAAAAAATGCAAAACTAGAAGAAAACATGAAATATCTCATTGGAAAAAAACAACTGACCTGGAAACCAGATCCAGGAGAGACAATTTAAAATTGGGGGGATACCTTCATTTTAAAGAATTCCTACAGGAAATTTGCCCTAAGATCCTGGAAGCAGAGGAATAGAAGAGAAAGTGAGAGAATCCCCTTTTTCATCTTCAAAGAGATCTGAAAAAAATAACCGCCAGTAATATTATTGTCAAATTACAAAGATCCTAGGTCAAAGAGAAAATATTATAAGTAGTTAGAAAGAAACAATTCAAATATGGTGGAGGTACAATCAGGATTACACAGGACTGAAGAGCATACACATTAAAGGTTCATAGACTTGGAATATAATATTCAAGAAGGCAAGAGAGCTGGGAATGCAACTGAGAATCAACCACTCAGCAAAACTGAACATCCTCTTCCAGGAGAAAAGATGGACATTCAATGAAATAGGGATATTTCTGACCCTGTTGAAAGGGTCAGAGCTGAACAGAAAGTTTGATCTTCAAGTACAGGACTCAGGTGAAGCAAAGAAAGGGTATATTAGAAGGGAAAATTATGAGGAATTTAATGATATCGAAGAAGTAGAATGTATAAGAAACAATCCAACAATATGCTATTTATGAGACATACTTGAAACAGAAACTCACTCACAAACATATACACAAACAACCAGAGTAAAAATAAGAACTGGAGCAGAATCTAATATGCTTCAGCTAAAGCAAGAAAAGGTAGGGGTGGTAACCATGATCTCAGGTAAAGGAAAAGCAAAACAGACAATTAAAAGTGTTAAGCAGGGAAGCAAGATATTACTAGAAAGATCATAGAAAATGAAATAAATATGTACCTAATGGTTTAGCATGCAATTTCTTAAAGGAAAAATTTACTGAATTACAGGAGTAAACATACATAAAAACTATAAAAGTAGAGGACCTCAACTTTCTCCTCTCAGAACTAGATACTTTTAAACATGAAGTAAATAAAAAAAAATAATGTAAAGAAAATAAATAGTATCTTAGAAAAGTTTGACATGACAGAACTCTTGAGAAAACTAAATGAGGAAAGGAGTAGACATTTTTCTCAGTTGTATATGTCAACATCACAAAAAATTTTCAACTTAATAGGGCACAACAGTCTTATAAGCAAATGCAAAAAATAACAATATTAAATGCATCTTTTTGGGAGCAAAATGTACTGAAATTACATTTAATAAAGGGTCAAGGAAGCAAAGGGTAAAAGATAATTGAAATAAAAATTATTTAATTCTAGAGAACAAGAGACTAATTGAAATTATTTTTGAAAATTCAATAATTTCATTGAAGAGAATATCAACAATAAGACAACATTCCAAAATGTTTGTGATGCAGCCAAAATAGTGCTCAGGGGAGAATTTGTATCTTTAAATATATAAACAAAAGGAAGAAAGGACAGATAAAGAAATTAAGTGTGGAGCTAAAAATAAACTAAAAATAATAAATTTTAAAAAACAATTGAACACCAAAAAAATGAAATTCTGGAAATTAAATGATTAGTAAAATAAAAAAATGAATTAATAAATAAAACCAAGAGGTGTTATATGGAAATAAAACAGATAAACCATCAGCTAATTTGATTTTTAAAAATAAAATCAAATTAATAGTATCAAAAATGGAAAGGGGGGGGTGGCTAGGTGGCTTGGTGGATAAAGCACTGGCCCTGGAGTCAGGAGTACCTGGGTTCAAATCTGGTCTCAGATATTTAATAATTACCTAGCTGTGTGGCCTTGGGCAAGCCACTTAACCCCATTTGCCTTGCAAAATCCTAAAAAAAAGTGGCATTGAAAAATGAAAAGGGGGAATTTACCAACAATGAAGATGAAATTAAAGCCATTATTAGTGATTTTGTTCAGTTAAATGCCAGTAAAACTGATCATCTAAGTTAAATGTACAAATAATTACAGAAATATAAATTGCCCAAATTAACAAAGAAAAAATAAAATACTTAAACAACTTCATTTTAGAAAAAGGAATTGAATAAAAACTTTGATATGTCACCCAAGAAAAGATATCCAGGATTAGATGGATTCACAAGAGAATACTGTCAAACATTAAATAACAATTAATTCAAATATTTTATAAACTATATGGAAATATATGGAAATGAGGAATTCTTTCAAATTATTTTTTATGACACAAGGTTTACATAAAGTGCTAAACCAAGGAGAGCAAAAACAGAGAAAGAAAACTCTAGACCAAGTTCTTTAATACATATAGACCCCAAAATAAATAAAATACTATCAAGGAGATTACATGACTATATCAAAGAGCAAACATTATGATAAGTTGAAATTTTTTACCAGGAAATGCAGCTCTGGTTCAATATTAGGAAAACTAGAATCATACTTAACTATGTCAGTAACAACAACAAACAAACCCAAAATTCCAATAGATGCAGAAAAAGATTGGACAAAATATATTATTTTTATTGAAAGCACTAGAAAGTATAGGATAAAAGTGATCTTTCTTAAAATGAAAGAAATATCTTTCTAAAATCAAACATAAACATCATTTGTTATGGACAATAACGTGAATTTTTCTCAATAAGTTCAGTAGCGAAAAAATATGTCCATTATCACCACTACTATTCAGTATTGTGCAAAGAATGCTAGCTATAGCAATAAGAAAAGGGGAAAAAATGAAAAAAATTGAATAGATGAGAAAATTAAATTATTGCTCTTTACAGGTGATATGATGGCAGACTTAGAGAATTTTAGAGAATAAACTTAATAAACTAGTTAAAATAATTAACTACTTTAGCCAAGTTGCTGAATATTAAATGGATTCATAGAATTCATTAGCATGTCTATATATTAACCAACAAAATTCAGCAGCAGGAGATAGAAAGAGAAATTACATTTGATATAACTGAAGGCAATTTAAAATACTTGGGAATCTGGCTGCCCAGAAAAACTCAGGGATTATATGAAGACAACTACAAAGTTTTCACATAAATAAAGACAGATCTAAACAACTATAATATTATTTGCTCATAGCTTGAACCAGTATAATAAAATTGACAATTATAATTTACTTATTTAGCCCCATATTACTTAAAGTGCCAAAGAATTATTTTATAGCACTAGGAACAAATAAGATAAAAGGAATTTGGGAGAAAAAATAGTCAAGAATATCAAGGGAATCTATGCAAAAAAATGTGAAAGAAGGTGGCCTAGCAGTTTCAGATTCAAACTTTACTACAAAACAGAAATGATCAAAGCAATATGGAACTGGCTAAGAAATAGAGTTGTGACTCAGTGGAATAAATAATGTATGCAAGAAATAGAAATGGTAATCATAATATATGTTTAATAAACATAAAGATCCAAGTTTTGAGGACAAGAACTTATTATTGGAAACAAATTGCTGAGGAAATTAGGAACAAGTTTTACAGAAACTAGATATAGTTTAATATCTAATACCTTATACTAATGTAATATAACATGAATGAATGATTTAAATGTAAAGCAAATTAGGGGAGCATAGATAAATGTACCTGCCAGATCTATGGGTAATGGAAAAATTTAGGACCAAACAAAAGGATCAGAGGAAAGCATAAAATATAATTTTGATTACATGAACTCATAAAAAAGCTTTTGCATAAATACAGGAAACTAGAAAAAATTATAACAATTTTTATCTGATAAAATCTCATTTCTTAAATATATAAGAAATATATATTTATAAATAAATGTCATTTCCAGGTTGATAAGTGATCAAAGAATTTGAAAATTCAGTTTTCAGAAGAAGAAAACAAAACTATCATTAGTCTGTTGAAAAATGTGCTAAATCACAATAAAAATGCAAATTAAAATAAATCTGATACTATCAGATAGGCTAACATGGCAGAATAAATGACAAATATTGGAAGGGATGTGGAATATTTGGATCAATAATGAACTATTGGTAGAATTGTGATTGAGTGTTACTATTCTAGAGTATATAGGTGATGTTCACGAAAGACTAGTACCTCTGGTGTGAGGCTTGTGGAGCCCTTTCCACCTTTGATGTCCACTTGAGTGGTATTCATCTGTGGCTACAAGAAAATGTAGCATGCCCAATGGCCATACCTTGATGAATTGTTTCAGCAGAACGGTTAGACTGGGTTGAGATGAAATGAAAGGATCTCAAACCCCTTGGTGAGTTAGAGAGATTGTCTAATTCAAGCATTTGAATTCTTACACTGGAGGAATGGGTGAATGAGAACAATTGGTTCCAGTGGCCATGAAAATACATGAATTGTAGAGCCCTTGGAGCTTGGTTAGACACTGAAGTTGCCAAGGTCATCCACTGCATCATCACTAGTTGTCTTGACTCTGTCTTGCCATTGAACCATGACGATGGGAAAAGACAGTGAGGCTACATTCCCTAATTGATAAATGGTCAAAGGATATGAACAGACAGTTTTCAAATGAAGAAATTAAAGCTATAGATAATCATAGGGAAAAAATGCTCCAAATCTCTATTTAAAGAAATGCAAATTGAAAAAAAATGAGGTATCATTTCACACCTATTAGATTAGCCAAGATGAAAAAAAAAAGGGAAGATGATAAATGTTAGAGAGACTGTGAGAGAATTGGGGCATTGATACATTTCTGGTGGAATTGTAAACGGAGTCAACTTTCTGGAGAGCAATATGGAACTCTTCCCAAAGAGCAATAAAACTGTTCATATCCTTTGACCCAGAAATTCCAATTCTAGGTCTATATGCAGAAGAAATAATGCGGGGTGGGGGGAATGGGGAAAGTCCTATGTGTTCCAAAATATTCATAGCAGCTCTTTGTAGTGGCAAAGAACTGGAAATTGAGGAGATGCCCATCTATTGGGGAATGGCTAAACAAGTTATGGTTCATGAATACTATGGAATATTATTGTTTTATAAAAAACTATAAAGGGCCAGACTCTAGAGAAGCATGGTATGTTGAACATAGTAAAAAAAATAATTCAATAACAGTGATCAACTATGAAAGACTTAGCCACTCTGACCATGACATTGCTCTAAGCCAGTTCTGAAGAACCAATGATGAAAAATGCTATCACCTCTCTAAAGCAAACTGATAAACTTTTGAATACATATTGAAACATTCTCTTTTCACTTTAGTTTTCTTCTATATTATATGGGTTTTTTGCATTTTTGCAACATGACTAAAGTGGAAATATGATTTGAGTGCTGTCATAAGTGTAATAATATCATATTCCTTGTCTTCTCAGTAGGTAGAGGAGATGTAGGAGGGCTGAAGAGAATTTGGAACAGAAAAATTTTAAATAATTGGGGAATAATTAAATAAAAATATTGTTTGAAAAATAATCAGGAACACTATAAAATGCCTCAATTTGCATAATTAATACAGTTGTCATCATATGTAGTAGAACATAAAGTCACTATGGACACAGAATTAGTGATTATCAAACCATTCTTCTTAGGGAAATACAGAATTAGAAACCTGAAAGTCCCTGGTATTTACTTTAGTTCTTTCCAGAGAAATTTTATGTACAGATTGACAAATTTAGAGCTCAAAAAGAAAAAAAAAGATTATTATTTTATATGCAATTGGGAAATATTTAATGAAATAAAATATATTTTAAATTTGAACTCTATTGATATAGAGGGAAAATTGATTGGTCAAATTGATATTAGCTGCTGAAATATATTCTGAGGAGTACACTGGATGGAGGTTTATGACAATCATATTACAGGAAACCTCAAACTCTCACTACCCCTGGACTCCTGGAGGAATGCAGATGGTTTTATACTAAGATGTGTGGGATCAGAGTGAGTCCATAGCCTATTTGCACTACTATAATAATAGCTAACTTTTAGATAGATAGTAATAGATAATAATAGATAACTTTTTTTCTAGAAGCATAGACTGTGAAAGAATGCAAAGATAAGAGACAATAACTGGAGGAGATAGTTGAGTATAATGCAAAGTTGTGAGTTTTTTGTCTTTTTTTTTTAAGGATGGGGGAGACCTGGGTCTTCAGAGAAGAAACTTCTAGATAAGAAGAAATAAAATATCTTTCCTTATCTAGTGGGTCATTTCATTCTGTTTAGAAATACTTTCATGGTTCTCCTATCCTGGAAAAATAAAGCAAACAAAAAACAAAACCACAAACCCTTCATGTATTCTTTTTTTCCTTCTATTTCTGTAAATTCCTTGAAAAAGCCATCTACAATGGGTGTCTACACTTTCTCTTTTCTCCCTCTCTTCTTAATCCCTTACAATATGGTCTCTCACTTTATCATTCCACAGAACCTATTCTTTTAAAATTATTATTATTAATTATATCTTAGTTGCCATATTCAATCTCCTTTTTTCAAACTTCATTTTTCTTGACCTCTCTGCAACTTTTGACCTTATTGGTCACTCTCTCTTCCTTGATACTCTGTCTTTCTAGGTTTTAAAAGGAATAGGAGATGGGTGAATTATGTTTGTATTAGACTGGGTAGGAATGAGATTGATTTGAGTAGGACTTAGGGGTTTTTGAATAATCATTTAGGAATGATTTAGTAGTTACAAATTGCTTAAATCTAAGGGGATGAGACTAGAGCAACTGAATTACAAAAACCAGTATTCTAAGAGCAATCAATAGATAATAGGAGTACCACTAAAAATATGTTTTCTAAAATAGATATGCTAAATTAACATTTTCTCTTTGAGTTCTTATGTACTTCAGGAGCCACCATTTATGTATTTGTGTATATGTGTAAATGTATTTATACATTCATCCATTCATTCATAGAAGCAGAGAAGATCACAGTAGTACAAAGCAGACTTTCCTGCTGAAATATATTCTGAGGACCACACTGGACGGAGGTTTGTGACAATCATATTACAGGATGGAACAATACTCTCCTCTCTTTTGGGTCTTTTCCCACCTATCTGACCACTCCTTTGCCTCTTTCTGCTGGTTCCTCTCCCTGGTCCTTTGCTTCTCCTTCAATACCACTTCAGTTGGTAATATTATTAGCTCTCTATGCTAATAATTCTTAAATCTACTTTTCCTGCCCCAATTTCTCCTCTGATCTCTAATCTCCAATTAGCTTTCAGATAGCTTTAAGGATGTCCAATAGATAGCTTAAAATCAATAAGTTTAAAACCTTGTTAATTATGTTCCCCTCTGAATCTTCTTCCCTTCCCCCCCATCTATTTCCTGATTTCTAGAGAGAATAACACTTTCTTCACAGTCCCTCACTCCCTCTCATCAGCTCTTGCCTAGATTATTGAAATGGCCTTCTGGTGTGTCTGTGATCTCAAGTCTCTATTCTAAATCACTTCCCAATCATTCATTAAAGTTATTTTACTAAAGCACAGATTGATAATGTATCTTTCCTACTAAGTAAATTCTAATGGTTTCCTATTGCCTTCAGGATCAACTATTAAATGCCATGTTTGCATTCAAAGTCCTTCAAAACCTAGCTCTCTCCTACTTCTCACAATTTCTTTCTTTTTTTTTTGCAAGGCAAATGGGGTTAAGTGGCTTGCCCAAGGTCACACAAATTTATTTCTTCTAATACCATATTCCACTGGTCTCCTCTCTGTTCCAACAGCCACTCAGTCTCTCAAATTCAGGCATTTTTCCTCCTCTCTCCCACATTTGAAATGCTCTTTCTCTTCCACTCTGCCTGCTGACTTCCTTAGATTCTTTTAAATCCCAAATAAATTCCTACCTAATACAAAAATTTTCCTCATTCTATCTTAATTCCAGTGCCTTTTCTCAGTTAATTACTTTCTTTTTAACCTGTATATTGCTTACATGGATACATTTATTTTCTCATTACCTCCTCCATGAGACTATAAGCTTCTTGAGGTCAGGAATTATCTTTTACCTCTTTTTGTATCTGCATTTAGCATATGGATTAACAAATAGTAGGCATTTAATAATTGATAGACTGAGTAATGTAGTGGAAAGTGATAATGGCAGGAGGAGGAAAAGCAAGATAGAAGATGAAAGAAGAAAGGCCTCTCTTCACCAGAGATCAGAATAAAGTAGAGAATAAAAAATAATCTCAAGATATTTCAAGATGTAGAAAGAAAAAAGAAGGCATTCACAGTAAGGCAAAGGTGATATCCTTAGTTAGAAACCCTAACCATAATCCTGCCCTCAATGGCTACTTGATAGTCATTATATTCTAGTAGAAGATCAAATGGTGTGGGTTACCCTGAAGCAATGAGTCCAGAAGTTGGAAACAGTGATCAAGCAGTAAGTAACAGAGGTGATGTCTCATTAGAGCACCACTAAACTGAGATGAGCAGGTCATAGGAAAGCACATGCTTAGCCAAGATGACAAAACTATTTATTAATCAGTGCCAGCAGAAACTGTGTATGTGAGACCACTGAATGCTGTACATCAAGGTAAGCAGAGGTGATCAAAACAATCTTCTCAGCAGTGATGCCAAGACCAAAAGGAAGCAGCTTAAGTGAGGACAGTATGCTTTGTATTACTGTGATCTGCTCTGCTTCTATGAATGAATGAATGCATACATACATTTACACATACACACAAATACATAAATGGTGGCTCCTGAAGTACATATGAACTCAAAGAGAAAATGTTAATTTAGAGTATCTATTTTGGATAACATATTTTTAGTGGTACTCCTATTATCTATTGATTGCTCTGAGAATACTGGTTCTTTAATCCAATTGCTCTAGTCTCATCCCCTTAGATTTAAGCAACTTGTGACTACTAAGTAACTCCTAAGTGACTATTCAAAAACTCCTAAGTCCTACTCAAATCAATCTCACTCCTACCCAGTCTTATACAAACACAATTCATCCATTCCTATTCCTTTTAATTAATTTTTACTCAACAAATCAAATCAATAATCATTTATTAAGCTCTTATTCATGCATCAAGTAGGATGCTAAATTCTTGAAATGAAAATACAAGCAGGAAGAAAGTTACTGTCCTCAAGAAACTTACATTTTAATGGGGGAAAGTTATACATGAAAGAAAGCTAAAAATAAAGGAGGAATGAAGTCACAGGTAAGGTAGAAAAAATATGGAGGAGACTCAAAAATGTAGTCTGAAAAGAAATGAAGGCATGGCTCATTTTTATATCCTGCTTAGATTAGTTTTAGAAAACAACCAGTCAATCAGAAGTTCCAGGGGTGGAAGATGCTTCTAATATCTGGATCATCATTGAAATCAAATTCCAGGTTCAAATTCTCTTCTTAAAAAAATGTTTTTGAACTTTTCTGCCAACAACTTCCACTTTCTTGCTTTAGCTAAAAAGCACCATCTTTGAAAATATTTCTATTCCTTATCAGTTTTTTTAATTTTTTTTAACTTCCCTGACTCAAGAGAAGGAATTGACTTGCAGTTTGCTCCCTATTCATGATCCTGACCTTATTTTTTTTTAACTATGACAATCTCTCAATATTTTTGCCTTAGATTATAATTTTGGCAATTTATGTCATTCCCCCTTTATTTTTGTTGTTATTTGCCACCTACCCATTAATTTCCAAATTTCCTCAGTAACTACTTGTGATCTACCTTTCATCTTAGTCTATACCAACATGCACAGAAATTCATTATTCAGTTAGAAGAAACTTCTGACATATAGACAACATAATTTCTCAAAAACCTCTTCCAATTACCTCCACTTTTACTTCTTCTACCCATCTATCCATTCATCCATCCATCCATCCATCCATCCATCCATCCATCCATCCATCCATCCATCCATCCTTCATGTTAAAGCTAAAACTAATCCCCCTTATGCACAGTTATGGTCATTTTGCTCCTCTGTTGAAAATGATCTGTCGATGATCTACTATATCTCAAAAAATACAAAAAAGTCCCCAAAACTATAAAATCCTATATCTGCCTTCAAGATCCTCCTCAATCTACATAATCATTAAAACTCTCTAAGCTTACCTCACACCAGTCAGATTGACTAATACAAAAGAAAAGGTAAATAACAAATGTTAATGGGAATGTGGGAAAATTAAAACAGTAATGTGTTATTGGTGAAGTTGTATCCTGATTCAGTCACTCTGGAGAGAATGTCCAAAGGGTTATTGATCCATGCAAACCCTTTGACCAAGTAGTACCCCTAGTAGATCTATATACCAAAGAATATTTTTAAAGAAAAAGTTTATGAAAATATTTAGAGCAATTCTTTTAATGGTGATTAAAATATGGAAAATGAGGTGATATTCATCAACTGGAGAATGGCATAGCAAGTTTTATATATGGGTGTATATGATGGAAATTTATATATTGTACTTTAACAAGTTATGAGCAGGATGCTTTCAAAAATACCTGGAGAGATTTATATGATTTGATGCAAAATAAAACAAATAGAAGTAGGTGAACATTGTACATAATAATAAATAGAGGTGTTATATGGTAATCTGTTATGAATTACTTAAGCTATTCTCAGAAATACAATGATCAAAGTTATTGTTCATCTCCAGAGGAAAAAACTGGTAGATAGTGAATGTAGATAAAATATACTTTTTTTATTACTTTCTTTATTATTTCTTTTTTTGTCATTGTTTTCTTTCACAAAATGACTTACCTGGAAATGTTTTGCAGTAATTTACATGTATAACCTGTGTCAAATTACATACCCTTTCAATGAGCAGGGCAGAGAGGGAGGGGAAAATGTTTGGAAATCAAAATTGGAAAAAAGTATGTTAAAATAGTTTTTATATGTAATTGGGAAAATATTAAAGATTAAAGAAAACTCTCTAGGCTTACTTCCTAATACTAGTATGCAATTATTCTACACTCTACCTTTCAAAATAATTTATATTCTCCATATTAAGTCCTTTACTTTCAAAATTATTTGTCTTGGTCTTACTGGTCCCCATGCCACAAGTGATTTCCATCTTGCCTTTCTCAGTCTGTCAAAATCCAACTCAATTACCACGTCCTCCATGAAGCCCTTCTTACCTGTCTCTGTCATTTATAACTTTTTATGCTGGTCATCACATACCACTTAATTTGCAATTATTTGATATCCTTTACTAATTATTTATTCATACATTTATTTGGTTTGTATTATGTATCTTCATCCTCTGAAAACTCCATGAGAAGATGAGCTAGGTTATATAAACTTTGTCTCTTACCAAGAACATCCATCACAGAGTTTTCCACAAGGAAAATGCTTAAATTTTTATTAAATAAAATTGTCAAATTAAGTTCATTTAAATTCATATTTAAAAGAACTAGCAAATTTAAATGCTTAACTAACATATACTTAAAGGAAACAGATTTATTTAAGCATTTTATTTAGTTTTTTGGGGGGGAACAGAATCTTTTTCAGGAAGAAATATCATCTTTCTCAGAAAGTTCTAAAGGACAGAGCATGTGATTTCTACTTAAGATACTCTAAAATAAATGATCTTTTTGAGGACAGAATGTATTCTGTGGATAAGAGATTTGACAGAATAAGAGATTTGAACTAGGTGGTTCTAAACCTTTTTATCAATGACAATTGTAGACTCAAGAATTTTTGCATGGCATTTTTTTTTTTGCTTTCTTGGCAAAGACTACTTAGTATGGTTCTTCAAATTTAGCAGTCAGGATAGTTATTAATGGATATAATTTAAGAATAACCTAACTCTAACTAAGTATATCTTGGCATTTGTTTTCAAGGGTATCACTCATTCTTAGCCTTACTAGTATTTCTTAATAATAGTATTTCTAAAGGTGACATGGACAAATATTTGCTTTGAACAGACATTTTTAAAATAAATAGTAGAATTGTACTATATGGCAAAAGTCAAAAGCTTCACTACTACAATCTCCTTGAAAATATCACAATATGAAAATAAAATATCCCACATTAGAAATAGCTTAATTAAAGCTTAAGAACTTTTTTTAAAAGATACCATTACTTCTATTCTTGAATTGTAAAATAAAAAAAAATGCCCAGACTTTCATTTCATGGACCATTAACTTCTCTGTAAATCTCCATTTTGTTGTACCATCTGGACCAAGATCAAAATACATTTATAAATCTTTTCCAGTTTCAAAGATGCATTTTATATATTTTAAATAGTGTGTTGATGTGTATATTTTTACAGGTAGCTTTCACATATACATAGTTACTTAAAAGAGAAACTGCATAAGGTAGTGAATAAAAATGAGTTTTCTGACTACCTAAAATGGAAATAGATTAGTAGAAAGTTTAACTAAGATAATTGTAAAATGAAAACATTATTTTGCCAGAAGCATAATAAGAAATCACTTAATAAAAGAACTGGAAAAAAATCCATTCAAAACACTCTATTACCTAGCCCTGAATTATAAAAAAATTTGCTCAAAATTGTACTTCATGGACCATTAGCCACTCAGAAAAAAAAACTCTTCTCTCTAAACAGAGTCTGACCACAATTATCTTTTAAAAACCTTTTTTAAGTAGAAAAATACTTTTCTACTTAAACTGCTTCTAGTCCTTAAGCATGTTAGTTGCCTGGGAAACAAAAGAAGATTGTGTTGCAATAGGAGGAATTCATTTAACCACCATATTACCTCCACAAGCCATTTTCATCATTTCTGTATTTTAGAAGTCTTCAATAGAACACTTGACTACAGCCAATTGGATTGTTACTGTATCAAACTTTCATTATAATGAAATGGACCAAATACACTTTCAGAGAGTTTAAACACAGAGGAAAAATCCTCCCAGCAATATGAGTACTGTCATTTTCTTGAGAGTCTAGAGAAATCTATATGACTTGGTGTTTTTATTCAATTCTTTAATCCATTCTTTAGAAACACTACCACAGAGCAGGAATCACATTGTCCATGCTTTGGAATTACATTAATTCTTCCATAGACCTGATGTTACAATGGAAGAAGTCTCCTAAACTTGTTTTTGAACGATAGCATGATTCTGTCTCAAGTGAGTTAGCCTTAAGCTTTCAACCTCCAGTAGTCATAGCCCCAGGCATGTTGATATTTTGGATAGTTCAAGACATACTTTTTTTTTTTTTTTTGGTTTTATTCTCCAAGCTCACCAAATGCTTGGGATGAGATGTACTCTAAGTCCAATTTAGCCTTGTTGATTCTTGTACAGATCTTTATAAAATAAAATACCACTGAAATGCATATGCCTTCTTATCTTTTACTCTACCTCATCTATTATTTTCTATTGAATGTTAGGCCAGATTAAGCACTTTTCTCAGACTTTAGTGGCATGTCAATTGAATAAATCTTTATTGAATGCTTCTTATGTGTACAATGTATTTTGTTCAATGCTAGGGATACCAAACCAAAAACAATTTAATTCCCTGCCCCCAGGGAACTTCTGAAGGGATACAAAATATACATAGCTGTACAGATAAAAAGAGGATAACCTGAGGAAGAGAGAGAGCAATAATAACTAGGATGGGAGGGATGATCAGAGAGAATTTCCGTACATGGTGGCACTTTGAACCTTAAACAAGCTGAAGCTGAAAATATAGATGAGGAATGTGCATTGTAAGAATGCTATAGAGCTTTTGAGAAGAAAAGGTGATGAGAAATGATATGCTATTTTCAGTGCACTGCATTTAATTTAATTTCTGAATACAGAATAGACCATGATGAGGTGCAATATAGCGAACTGGGCAGCGAGGATCTGGTTTTCAGAATATGCATAGATTTGCCCTTTGTAGGGATTATAAAGAGCATGTACAATATCTCTGATCTTCTGTCAATCCATCATCTGGAATTTCAGAAACTGATTTCCAGCCATGAGAAACCAAGGGACTAGTAATATGTGATGCTAATTTTTTATAGCCATAGACATACCTATAGATGTATGTATACATGTATACATGCATATATAAACACATACATGTGTGCATCCTTGTGTGTGTGCATACATGTGTGTGTGTGTGTGTGTGTGTGTTAATCTGCTTGGTAACAGTCAGAAGGTATAATGACTCAATAGGAATTCAGTTTTCATAGAAAAGGTATTAATTGATGATTTCTCTTATTCTTCTTTAGAAACTTCCAAGTACTTTAACTTCACATCTAGCAACTGTATATCCCTGGGCATATGATCCCTCTTTCTTTCATTATTTTCTCCTTCTTGAACCTAGGTGAATGAATATTTAGTGATGTAAAAGCTTAAAAGCTATTAGAGGTCCTCTCAGCTAGGGGTAGCTACATGTACTATTGATAGAACACCAGCTCTGGAGTCAAGAGGTCCTGAATCAAATTTGGCCCCAGTCACTTGACACTTACTATGTGTGTGACTTTGGGCAACTTAACCCTTATTTCCTTACAACCAAGGCCATCTCCAGTCCTCTTGATTCATATCTGATCCTTGGATCCAGATGGCTCTGGAGAAGAAAGTGAGGCTTAGCACAGGACCCCCTTACTCAAATATTGCATGGCATGGCATCCCCTCCCTGATGCCATGGTCTTCTTTGAGATCAGAGGACAATCAGCAGCAGCAACAACTTGATTTGGTAGCAGAGATCAGAACCAGAGCTAGCTGGGTTTTTTTTTATTTCTATACAGAATTTAGCCAAAGAGTGATTTGACTCACATAACTGATTTGTCAACTGATACTATATACTTTAAGAAGATAGACCAGTTGAACAAGAGGTCTTGTCTTGAAGCTAAGTTGTTGGGGATTCTTAAAAGAATAAAATTTACCAGGGCCAGAAATCACCTCTTGACCTATATGTTCCTTAAATGTTTAATACCAATTTAATGTCAATTTTCAGCCCCTATCCCCAATGTCCTTGAATGAATGCAGGAAACTATGTCCAAACTATCTCAGTTTGGAGGTGTTTTTTGTCTTTCTATCTTTTGGCTAGTACTGCTTGGTAAATATCTCCTTATAAAATCTAACTGATATCCGCAGATTGATGAATATTGGGAGAAACATACCACAAAAGCAATACTATTAGAAATCCTAATCCTTCAATATTATTAGATGATACAACCCTGAATGAGAGAAGCAGTTAATTGCCCTCTTGGAATCTTGTCTGCCATTGCAAGGAAGTGTTTGTAGAGTGACCCCAGAGGATGTTAGAGTCATTTGAAATTAAACTATAAAAGTTACATTAGTGGACAGGTCATGGACCTCTCTGTTGTCATAGTGTTTTTAGTAAATAGAACCTTGCTCACTGGGGGAAATTTATCTCTGAAATGAATTTTCCAGAATGCATAAATCAATAGTGTGGTGAGGTCAGTTAACATGCTCTCTGATTAGGTTAATATGGGAAGTTTAAAAAGGCAATATGAGTCTCACGGGGTTGTAAGAGCCAGGCCAGCACTCATACAACAGGAGTGACAGGGAAGGGAGGAAATAGCAGTTGCACTAGGTTTATGGCTAATGTGGATGAAAATGGTGAAGGTAGTGGAAACAGAGATATTGAAGAGAAATATAATCAGTGAGGATATGACCCTAGTATCAGTAGATTCCAGTTCTTTTGAGGTCAGCATTCTATGGACTTTTCAGAGATCTGAAAGGGAAGTGATAATAGAAATCTTTGTATATTAACATCCTATACAGGTACATGAATGCATTGTCTAAGTACTTTGTCTATTTCCCTGGAGAGACAGAAGGATTAATGAGTGGATTAGCTAGGAGACAAAAGGAGATGGAGTCAATAGTTAAAAAGCAAATTATTACTACTTAATTCCTTATATTTTACCTGATGGTTTTGTTTTTAATTAAATGTCTTTTACTCAAATGGTATGTGTCATCTGGAATTCACAAACATAGGTTTGGTGTGGACTTAGATACATGAATTTAAACATATGCTGACTTAAAGAACACATTGAACTTGATTGTATTTGAGTTGTATAGGACACATCATTAGCCTGGGATCTCTGGTAGGTAGGAAACATTACAGAAAGTAAGATGTCAGCGATAAGTTTGTTTTTAATCCTATGATCCACTGGGAGTTCCTGATTCATTTCTTAAATCAGGAAACTGGCATAAACTCATGTTTTATGATCCAATTCCTATACAAAACTGGAGTTTCTAATTAATCAGTACATACTATTTATTTAAATGCTATACATACTTAAAATCCTCCCTAGTTACATTTAAAAATTATGCTTCATTACAAATGATAAAAATTCATCTATGGTTTATGGTTTGGCTCAATATATTTTTCACCAAAAAAGAAAGAACAAACAGCAAAATTTTCTGAATATTTGACAAATGCTCTCAAAAGAAATATATCCAACCCTTTCTTTCTCTTCTCAATGCCCCTACCTTTATCAGCTTCTAGCCTGAATTTCTCTTATAGCCTCCTAACTGATTTTCTAACTCCAATCTTTTACTTTTCTACTATCTCCTTAACCTTACTAGTTCATTTAAACTTCTAAGTATCATTGTAAAGGAAGCCATGTAATAGTTATTTCTAGAAATTTGGCAACATATGTTGATAAAAGAGAAATGGGACATTGTCAAAGACTTTCAAGAAATTGTGCAAAATTGTTGCTGCTTTGTAAAATTAATTAAGGGTTCAATAACATCCTATCATGTGTGCAAAGACTGCAAAAATCATTGCAAATTGTGAAAAATCACTCAATTCTATTTTTAATGTATTTTTATCTTGCTCATCATCATCAAAAGTTTACAAATAATAAAAAATACATTTAGATACTATTGGCAGAATTACAAAATATTCCCCTAGGATGCAAATTACTCCCTGGGAATTCAGTGAACTCATTGGAAGCTAGGTGCTCTTCCAATTCACCAGCAAATTATTTTGCTCTGACCTTATGAATCATTTCCAAAATTCATTAGGTCTATAGCATATTCATATTTAATATTCAGCACACATTCAAATACAGAATATTTATATTCTGTAAATTTGCATTGACCCATACTACCTATGGTATTTCTCTGAGTCTTCCCCTTTAGAAAGCTGGTCATTTTTTAGTTGTTCCTTTTGCCATGAGGTAAAGGGAACATAGGAATTTGTTTGCTGTAGATACACTTGGGTCATGTCTGAAGTCAAAACGTTTTTCACATTGAATTAGTTTTTGGTGCCTAACTTGATAAGTATCTTCTGAACGACTAAAAGAATTAGTTATGTGTTGAATTTGACTTGATCATTAAGATAGCTAACACAAATCAACCATTTTTTAATTTAATGTTTCTCTTCACATAGATGTACCTTTAGAGTCCCTCATGATTAAACCCAACCAGGAAAGCAAGAACAAAAGGAGAAAGAAAAGAAATATGCCAAAATATGCCCATATATAATGATGCATTTTTTCACTGCTTACTTCCCAATTGACCTACTGATATTTTTCTATAGCTGAACATATGACAATATTCTTGTTATGCTGGTTTGAAGTAATGTACTGCTTTGGAACTTAAATGTTGTCAAACTTTATCATAGAGTTCTGAGAAACCAATAGCAGGAAAAGAATTAAACATATCCACCTAACCTATAATTTGATATAATCCCTTTAAGCAAAAAATTGCTTAGCAAATATTATATGCAAATTACTATACTAGGTGCTAAGTATAGAAATAAAACACATAAAAGCACAATGTTTTTTGCTCTTAATGAATTTGCCTTCTAAGCTCTAAAAATAAAAGGTATTCATTATATAAAGATGGTTGGTACATTCTTATGAAGAAAGTGGCATTGGAGATAATTCTTAAAGGAAGATACAATTAAATTTGGAGAGTTTGGAGACCAAGAGAGTATATTATTGGCAAGGAAGATAATCTACAACAATCACACAGAAATGTGAATAGGTTAATTTAGGCATGTAAATGATTTGATCAATATATTTGACAACCTTAATGATATTATTAACCTTTAAGAAATTAAGTATTCTATTTGGATCTGGTTCTCACCAACAAAGAAGAATTGGTTGTTGAGGCTAAAGAAATCTTAGAAGTGAGTGACTTCTCAAAATGGAAGACAGAAGAAAAGAAAGACAATTGTAGTATAATAAATAGACTGGTTCTGAGTTAGAGGACATGGGATTTCATGGGCTGATATCCTAAAAGAAAAGCAACCCAGGAGTGATATTTAAAAAAAAAACAACTAGGAATGAATTTCTGAAGACATGGAGTTAAAAAAATCCCATGAGTAAGGAAAAAAACATATAATTAGAATATAATGGTGTATATACAGGGAACTAATAACCAACTTGTATTTTTACAAGGAATCTCCAAAAAACGAGAAGCAAGGTTAGGAAATCTATGATGAATACTATAATAATGTCAGTAATACTGAACTTCCTAATGAGCTGACACTGGTGAATAAAAAAAGTACTAGAACTTCTATACCCAGGGTAATTGCTAAAAAAAGAAGCAAAAGAAATGAAATTTTCAACATGGAAGAAATTATAAAATTACCCTGGAAATAGTAGGACTCAGAATCAACAGCATGTCACAAAGCCATTACTGGAAAGTTGTCCATTCAGAGAAATTGAAAAATATGCTATCTTCTAATTTAAAGGAATTTTTTTATTCTACTTGCTAAAATTAGTTATTAGGTAGCTGGGTGGTACACTGATAAAACTGAGGACTTGAAAATCAGTAATCTGTCTTCAAAATCTACCTAAGATATTTACCTAATGATCTTAAACAAGTTAGTCAACCACTGTTGGCTTCAGTTTTTCTCATCTGCAAAATGTAGGTAACAAAAAATACCTCTTTCAGGTTACTAGGCAAATAGAATTAGGTAATAGATATAAGGCAATCTGAAAATTATAATGCTGTATAAATGACAGCTATTGATATTTATCATCATCATCATCATCATCATCATCATCATCATCATCATCATCATCATCATTGTAGGTGGTAGCCACAGCTATTTTTCTTCATATTTAGTATTCAAGAAGCCTGCACTGGCAAGGTGAAGGTAGATTTGTAATACTTGTAGCTTACGGTTAAATTCTTTATGGGACTGGTTTTATGTGGTGATTTTTTGAAATGCACACAAAACACTCAAAGGAATAAGAAAAAAAGGAAGAGGGTGAAGATGAGAAAGATGGAGGGCAGCAAAAACAGGAGCAAACTCTGAACTCATTAATTGAAGACAAGAAGGAAAGTGGTTACTTTAGTTCATTTACTCTCTGGACCTAAGATCACCATCATTTATGGGAAAATAAAATTCCCTGAAGTATCACCTCCAAATCCAATATTAATCTGGGCAGAGACCATGTTGTGAGGTATCAGAGAACTTAGAGCTAGGAAAGCAGACCTGCTGGTCCCTGCAGGGATCTGGATCCCAGAGAAATTTCTGTATTCTGCTCATGGGTCAACTCAGGACACTTTCCACTGAGACCTCTTACCAAGCTACCAGGCTCTTGCCTACAGGAAAGTCTGAGAAGCAAGGTTGGCATAATAAAGATTTAAGGCAAAAATAAGACCTCTATAACTGGGAGATCAATTCACCCACCATAAACCACAACCATCCAGCAGGGTTAGGCTCTTAGGTTCTTAATATAATAGACTCAGGTCCACTTTGATCAAGATGAAAAAAAGGAGCCCTTCTTAATCTACCACTGCTTCCTAGGCTGGGTTGTCCCCTCATATGGTAAAAAAAAAAAAAATAGCTATTGCAAATGAGGTGCTATTTGTCTGGTAATAGGATAGGATACTTTACCCATGAATGAGCTTCCCTTGACATCCCCAGTAGAACTGGGGCAAATGCGTGTGTGTGTGTGTGTGTGTGTGTGTGTGTGTGTGTGTGTGTGTGTGTGTGTATACATAAACATATATACATACCCACATATACATATACATATACATACATATATATATATATATATGTTTGTACATAGTTGCTTATATTCTATACCTCTCACTAGACTGTCAGCATGGATTATCATTTGATTTTGTCTCTCCTATATTTACTATCTGGCATATAATAGCTATTTACTAAATTCTAATCAACTTGATGTCAAAGTTAAATATGGAGAGAGGAAGCAAAAATCTCGTTGTCCATAGAGGTTCGAGTCAACCTGAAGACTTGCTTGCTCAGGTACTGAAAGAATTGTCTTTTGTGATTGGAAAGTAAAAGATAGAGGAGGAGGAGAGTGGAACTGATATAGGATTTTGATTTCCAAACTCTAGCAACATCTATAAGTGGGAAAAAAAGCTTCAACTATGACCCCAGTGAATAATATTATCAACTTTCATTTGTACATAGACTTTAAAGTGTTCAGTGTGATTTCTTGACAAGACTGTAAGGTTGGCCACTTAAATATTGCCAGTTACTGATATTTTCATATTCCAATTGAGAAAACTGAAGAGCAGAGAAATTAAACAACTTGTTCATAACCATACACTGAGAAGTATCTGTAGAATTAGAAACTAGAGATCCTGGAAAGTCTTGACTCTCCATTAAGACACATTGCTCTGAAGGGAAGAACTTGATAGTGATGATGATGATAAAAACTTATTAAGTATAATAAAAATGAAACAAATTATATCCTTTCTTTTTACAACACTGATGTTCAGGGCAATAAAATCGAAAGCAAAAATGATAGGGGCCTGAATTCCCTTTCTTGTAGAATACTTCAACCTACAGATTGATATCTCAAATACTCATTTCTCAGTTCCTCAATCTATACAAAGAGATAGTTACTCCTTTGATACCACTATCACTCACAAGTGCATTCAACTTTTAGTTTCAAGAATATCACAATTCTTTAAATGTATCATAGTCTTTTATCATTACACCTCTCTCTAGTCTTTACCCTTTCTAATGCTACTCATTCTTCTCATTACTTTTATCCATGCTTCAGTACTCTCATAGATTATCACCTAAGATCTACTGACTCAACTCCCATTCATTTCCAATCTTGACCAACTGAGAAAAGAAATTAACCCTGTACTATTGACTATTCTTGAAATTGGGGGGGGGGGGTGCAATTAAGCGGTGCAATGGAATTAAGAGGACCTGAGTTCAAATTTGACCTCAGACACATGGAACTTACTAGCTTTGTGACCTTGGACAAGTAGCTTAATGCTGATTTCCTTGCAGCCAAGTCCATCTCCAGTCACCTGATTCATATCTGGCCATTGGACACAGGTGACTCAGGAAGAGAAAGTAAGAATAGTGACTTAGCACAGCACTCCCTCACTCAAATCCATTTCAACTGCTTGTCATGGAATCACCTCTCTGTTATCATAGTCTTCTTTAAGAATGAAAGACAATTGGGGGAGCTAGGTGGTGCAGATCATAGAGCACTGGCCCTGAAGATAGAGTACTGGCCCTGAAGTCAGGAGGACCTGAGTTCAAATGTCGCCTCAGACACTTAATAATTACCTTGCTGTGTGATGTTGGGCAAGTCACTTAACCCCATTGCCTTGCAAAAAAAAAAAGCAAAATAAAAACAAAAATAGAATGGGCAATCATCATTCAATTCTTGAATCACACTTTCCTCTCCTCCAATAACCCCATAAATAATTAATCAAGAAGTATTTGTTCAGTACCTATACCATGTGACATCATCATTTTCATCATCATAGAAATAATAATATTTATATAGCTCTTAATATGCTGCCATTCAATGTGCTAAGAGCTTTATGGATATTATTTCACTTGGCCCTCACAAAAAACACTGTTATCATGTGATGAAGAAACTAAGGTATAGAGAGATGAAGTGACTTGTCCAGTGTTACACAGTTAATAAGTCTCTGAGACTGGATTTAACTCAGGTCTTTGTCAGTTCAGATTCAGTGCTCTATCTATCCATCCACAGTTTTTGTATTGCACTATCTACTGGATATATAAGAACATAAAACAATCCCTATTTACAATGAACTTAGTTTCTAATGAGTGAGGCAAGTACATTTAAAAATACATATGGCAAAAATATAAAATTTATAAATAAAACATGTACAAAGTAAAGGAATACATTGTAGTTTGACAGGGATTACTGGAGAATAAAGAAAACCATTATGCAGATATATTTTATAGAATACATATGTATCTGATACATATATCCATATTATATATATATATCTGAAGGAGAGGTCAAGAAGAATACATTCAGACATGAGGGATGTCATTGCAAGGACCCAGAGACAGCAGATAGATAGTCACCTGTGAGAAACTGAAAGAAGGTCATTTTGTTGAATCAGAGTAGGACAGGAAATAATGTCCCAAGGCTGAAGAATGCTTAAGAGTTTTAAAAGCTAAACAGAATTTCCATTTTACCCTACCTACAATATGAAGTCATTGGAATTGGCTGAATAGTAAGTCACATTGTCAGATTTGAGTTTAAGGAAAATTATTTGCCGGGAGAGTGTTGAATGGACTGGAATAGGAAGATTCTTGAGGCAGGAAGACCAATTAGTAGCTTGTTGTAAAAAATGGAGTCGAGAGGTAAGGAGGGACTAAACTGAGGTAGTAGGTGCGTGACTGGAGAGATATGTTCACATGAAGGAACCATTTAGAAGGGGAAAACTATAGGGTATATGGACAAACTCCAGTTCTGAATTTCTCCTGTCAACTTAATTTGCTCCTACTTGAGTGTTCCCCAAGAAAGCTCCCATTTTACACTAGCTAATCTCAACTGGGTCCTGATTTAAGCAAAGTAGTATTACAATTATTCTTACCTGATTGATTCCCTCTTCAATTTACCACAGCAGCTTTTCAAATTTCATAAATAAACCTGTCATGCTTTTCTCCTTCACATGAGGAAACATTCATGTATACACACACATGCACACACACACACTTTTGCTTAGTTCAATCTCCTCTCTCTCTTTTCATTTCACATTCTTCTGATACTATTCTTTCTTAATCATGTTTTAATTGCTAAATATACTACTTCTTCACTTATTCATCCTCATCTATTCTGACTCCTTTCAAATTCACTCACTGTTGACTACATTCTTCTACTGAATTTTTTTCATTCTCTCTCTCTCTCTCTCTCTCTCTCTCTCTCTCTCTCTCTCTCTCTCCCCCTCCCTCCCTCCCTCCCTTCCCTCCCTCCCTCCTCTTCATTCTTTCCCTATCACTCCATAGTTCTCTTGTGGATCTCCTACTTCTTTGATTATTTTCTCCTCAGTCTCCTTTGCCAGATCTTCATCCATATCATATCCCTAATTTTAGGTGCTTCCCAGGTTCTCTCCTAGTCACTAGTCTGCTCTTTTTCTGTTTGTATTCTTTTATTCAGGTTATCTCAACAGCTCCCATCAATTATCATCTCTAAGCTATTGATTACCAGATTTATTGAGCTACAATCTTTCCTGAGTGCTAGTATTGCAACACAAACTATCAATTTGAAAATTATGAACTAGAAATATAGGCATCTCAAACTCAAACAGAATCAAAATTCGAAACTTAATTGATTATTCATCACCACACTCCATACCGCCAAACCCTTTTCTCTTTCCAACTTTTCAATGACTATTTCTGACTCCAGTTACCTAGATTCACAACTTCCAGCATCCCCTACTCCTCTCTATTGCTCCTCCACATGTTAAATTAATCAGCAAATCTTTTAGTATCTTTCTCTACATCTTTAGCATGGCTACCTTTTCTTGACTCATACAAGGCACTAATCCATTTAAGGCCTTCATCACTTTTTTGCCTGTATTATTGAAAGAACATGGGTCTGCTAGGTGGCGCAGTGGATAAAACACTGGCCCTGGAGTCAGGAGTACATGAGTTCAAATCCAGCCTCATACACTTAATAATTATCTAGCCGTGTGGCCTTGGGCAAGACACTTGACCCCATTGCCTTGCAAGAAATCTTAAAAAAAAAAGAAAGAGCATTCTAATTGAACTTCTGCTTCAAGTGTCACCAATTCTAGTCCATATCCAACCTCCACATCTTTGCCAAAGTCATTTTTCTTAATCATATTCTATAACCTTTAGGATGAAATATAAACTTCTCTGTTTTTCATGGAAAGATCTCAACCTAGCCTCTGTCTTTCCACTTTATATATATATATATATATATATATATATATATATAACTCCCATTCATGTACTTTGTGATTCAATCATATTGATTTACTTGATTTTCCTCCAATTTAATATTCCATCTCTATTCTCTGCTTTTGCTTTGTCTGTCCCCAGTCTTGATTGAAATTCTCTCTCATATTTAGCATCAAGACTCAAAACCAGTACTATGATGGGTCAGTGATACTGGAAGTCTTTGCTGTTCTCTTCCTGTACTAATGAATTCTCTCTAAAGTAATTCAGCATTTATCATGCATATACTAATTAATGTATGCTTTGTCTCTGCCATTAAGATGTAAGCTCTTTGAGAAAATGCAAGGATTGTCCTTTATTTTTTTTTCTTTTTCACCATAATACGGTCACCTTAAGTTCTTCTAAATACATGTAACTATCTGCAACCAAATAAAAATTGTGGAAAATGATTCACAGATACAATATTGATTTTTCTAGATATTATTTTAGACATTGGAAAGACATGTGTAGAAAAATGGGGGTGGAGCTTGGGAAAGAATATTTCAATTCCAACAGGATGTCAAAGATTAATGACAACACTCAGGGGTAGATATAACAGAGAGATGAAGTACTACAAGTAGGGCACACTTCCAAAGTACTGTAGTCCCAAATTTAAGGGAGAAGGGAATGAAAGGAACAAAGGTCAGGTATGGATGAGAAGTGATACTCAAAGAAGCAGAAAAAGTCAAAAGAATAGATGAGATGGTTAAAGTTAAATCACAAGAATCAGAAGACAAAAATAGCAAAGAAAACCTAAATTACCACTGTTATTACCTAATGAAATTGTCTAGTAATCAGGATTACTTTGGATGAATTCCCTTAACTGAGCCCTGGGGTATAATGACCTAGCATACTGGGTCATAAAAGAGAAAGCAATTTGGAAATAAGGGACCTGAAGGTGAACTACTATGACCAAGAATCCACTTCATTTTCAGAAATGTTATCATAGTTTTCAAGATTATAGAAAAACTAATCAACATGACTACATAGCGGGGAAAATGTCCATTTATGGTTTTCTTCCATTATGTAGAATGGGAATTCTTCAAGATTGTAAACATACCTAATGTTGTTTTTATTCAAGTATATTTTAAAAATATTTTTATCATGAAGTTCTTCCCAGAATTAGAGTAGTAGAATATACCATTGCTTATTTATGATAACATAATTAGACAATTTCATTGAAGATATGTAACATATAATTTAAGGCATGAATTTTTGACTGAATATTTGTTTTGATGGAAAAGGTAGACAATAATCAAAGTTCAAATTGACTAAATCTGTATATTGCTAACCTGAACAGTAAATTTCAAAGTTTTATAAATCAGGTAAAAAGATAAATTTATTGCTTGTATAGCCTCCATAATAGTTTCATACTTCTCTATTCCATTCTTTTTGTAAAAGACAGTCAAATAAACATTAATCAAGTGTCAAATTTGTGCTAGGTTTTGCTATAAATTTGCTATAAATGCTAGGGATAAGAAGAAATGCCAAATGAAAATTCTTGTTCTCAAGGAGTTGACAGTCTGGAGGAGACAACTTACATACATACATACATACATATATATATATATATATATATATACATACATTGAAAATAATCAACAGAGTAAAGCACTAAACATCAGGGGGATCATAAAAGGTTTCTTTTAGAAAGTGGGATTATTATCTGAAATTTGAGTGAACTCAGAGAAGACAGAAGGTTGAGATTAGGAGGGAAAACACTCAAAGCATGAGGAGCAGTCAGAGAAAACACATGGAGCAGAGAGATGAAGTATCTAGTTCCATGGAGAATAAGGAGATCAGTGTCACTAGAAAGAAAAGGATATGGGGCTGTATTATTAGTAGGTATATAAAGTCTAAGAAGACTGGGAAAGTGGCAGGTTTTTGTTGCAGGGGGAAAATCCAGTCATCTAAAGATTCAGCTAGAACATGAAAGAATTATGTAAAAGTCCAGCTCTGACCCAGAAGAAATTTAGAGACAAAAAGACTCATTTAAATATTGCTGTGGTATATGTAATATATCTGAAGTATAGCAGAAGTTAAGGGAAAGAAAGATTAAAGGTAGGAAACCAATGATTGGTAGGCAACCTAAATCTAAGAACCTAAACCACCATCATAAGAGAGGTAAGGAAAGGAGTAGGAGCAATATCAAAAACATGAGCCCCCAAGAGAGGATGAAATATAAGGATAATAATAAAATCAAGAGAGGTTAGGTGGGGAATCATAATTCCCCCAAGGCAGGCTGCCCTCCCAAAGGCAACTCAACAGAAGAGTGAGCAAACTTTTAAAGGGTCAGGAAGATAATTTAGGTAATTTAGACATATGTTAATGGAGCAGTAACTCAAGAAAGCCGAAAAGAGGTAATTAGGGATAAAAAGATAGGGGTGGTAAATCAAAGACTTAATCCTTTCAGGCTAAGGCAGAAATCCATTGTTTTGATGATAGTGGCATGTTTTGAACCTGGGGGCAGGAATTTACAAGGAATCCTTACCAGAGCAAGGTTCTTTCCAAAAAGTTCATTGACTTTATATCACAGGTTAGATAATGGGATGAGGGGTGGGGGTGAGGTCACTGTTAATGTAGGGTACTTGGTCAGGCCAGAGGGAAAAGATTAATTATAAAACACATTTTTTCTGTTCAATAGTTTCCCCTACTTCATTATGAAGGACATTGAAGATCAGATGATTTTTATAGTTGAACCTGGAGGCCACAGTGAGCCTCTAGAATTGTGTGTGTCTGTGTATCTGTGTTTCTGTGTATCAGATTATATGAGGAATATAGAAGTGTTTGGCTTCCACAAGAATGTGAAGGGAGATTTGTAGTTTACATTACAAAGACTAGCCTCTGCCTGTATTAGTACCTATTGGCAGGTATGTGAGGGTAAAACAAAAGCCTTAGCCTCAACCTGATCAAAGTCTGAGATTAGATCAGGTCTGACCCTATTAGTTCTGAGTTAACCTAGGGTCTGCTTGCCAAGGTCAAAGAGATTACTGTTTCCTCCCCTATGTATAAAGAGCAGGACTGGGAAAACATGGAGGAAAATGCATCAATTAGGTTGTGATTCCAGTAAATGGTTAGCATGGAAGGGTTAGGAACTAGTCTTTCAAAATGCATACAAGACCTAGCATTTCCAAGATTTGGTGCCCCTCTCCCCTTGAAAGAGTTGGCCCTTTTACTAAGATGTCTTAATAAAAGCTATAATCACTCTAGACTAAGTATTTATGAGCTATTTATAACATATTATAATTGTTTTGTTTTAGACATAAATTTATGATTGTATAGAATTGTTTTTTTAAATATTTCTAACCATGTAAATACCTGAAGGCAGGAGTGACATTACCTACTTTATATAACAAAAGGACTTAATATTAGCTACGCCCAGATCTTCAAACACTAGTACTTTCTAAAGTATTAATCAAGATAATAAATTTTATCTGATGAAAACCTTTTTTTTTAATTCTTCTAAAATGTTATGGTCATTTAGCAGAGAATTGTAAAAAGACTCTGATCACAGGAAAGGGAAAAGGTTTTATTGCTAAATACACTTTTTCTTTTTGAATGGAAGCTTCCATTTATCAACTGAACTGACATTTATTTAATTGCTAACTCTGTTTAAGATACCTTAGAAATGAATTTTGTATATATTCAGGTTGTAACTAGTTTATGGTTGAGGTTAAATGGAAGGGTGGAGGTAAGAGGGTAGGTTGACTGAAGTAACTGACTAGACCAAATTAGTACCCTGAATTACTAATTCATATGAAAGAGTTATGAGGTCATAGGTCAAATAATCATTCAATAAATTTCCATTGAATAACTCAATAGACTAACGGTATATGGAAAGGACCATCATAATGCAAATAAAGTTGATTTATTTAGTATTTGATTGTCTTTATCTCTTATGGTGCCCTTTGGTCAGAGGGCCTCCCAAGAAAAGTGTGATGGTAAGAGGAAGGAGAGGGAAGAGGTGAAGGAGAAGGAGGAGTAGTAATAAATAGCAGCATTGCCCAACTGGCACTGGTCTGTTGTATCCCCTACCTGGGCAGTTACTACTAATCACTGATTGTTCCTCCTTTGTTCTCAAAAAGGTGGATACTCTGACTAAAAGAATATGAATTTTGATTGTTTGTATTTCTCATTTTTTCTTGGAGTTTGGAAATATTTTTTTCCTTTCTATTTATTTTATCATTTTAAAAACCTAGGACATTTAGCTCTTATTTCATATCATTTTCATTTATTTCTTGAAATATAGCTCTGAAAAACTAGAACAAAGAACAAAAAAAGTTGATCTCACCTCTTCTTTCTTTATTCTCACAGTGTTTGACTATTATTCAATTTCCCAGATTAGACAGAATGTTAAGGCAAAAATTCAAATTTATAGTTTTGTTGAAAAAATATGAAATGATGGGCTGTTATTTGATTACTGGTCATTTTAATTTAAATGACATTCAACAATCAATAAGTATATTTAGAGAAATGATGATTACAATCTAGACTTTTTTGAGGTAATTTTTGAGGAAAAGAAGAATAACTTATTATTTAGCAAATGAAGGAAATAAGGTTTAAAGCAATTAACTGATTTACCTGGTTGACCATGTGATATCAAAGTTAGAACTCTTGCCTTCAAGATATCTTCTATAATAATGCCATCAAAATAGATATCTGTTATTCAATGGGCAAGGGATATGGTGGAAAGAGTTTCTCAAATCATTCTTCCTTGTTGGTGAGGATTAAATTATATAATGGAGATAAACATTTTGTAAACCTTAAAATTTTATGTAAATATCAGCTAACATCATCATCTCCACTCCAAATGTTCAAAGGGATGATTTTTATTCAATCTGTGGTAGAGTTTTTGAGCTTATATTGGTCTAATCAGTAAAAATCAGGCATCCTGTACTTTGACCCCAATATAATGATATCATTTTGGTCCTCTTTGGAGTCCATTATTATGGTGTAGAATTTCAGTATTGTGATAACTTAATTCCCTGAATCTTTTACCTCAAACTTTCTGAGCTAAAGTTATGTTTACAGAGCCAAAAGGGTGTTGGTAAATGTTTAACAACTGTGTTTTGAAATGTATGCACACCCACAAGAACTGGCATGCACTTTTCTTAAGACTAAACAATCAACAAAACAATAAATCAAGGGAAGATTTGGAGGGATGGTTGATTTCCAAGGTGTAAATCCTCCTACTGAAAATTTAACAAAAGTCTTTCTCAAGCTTGGGAGAATTGGCTCCAGGAAGCTTCAGCTCTTCCCCCACACAGTTTCTCCATTTCACACTCAGGATGTGTGATTTAGAAAATGGAATACAAGAAGATGGATTGCTATTCTATAAAACTAGAAAATCACACTGATTTCATTTTTTCTCCCAACTTCTTTTCCATGGCACAAGGGTTCTCTAGTTTGTTTTAAAAATTTATCTATAGCAACCCCTAAAAATTGGGTTCATAGGCAGTCTTGTAAATACACACGTGCGCGCGCACGCACACACACACACACACACACACACACACACACACACACACACACAAACAGGAAAAGAAGGTAGATGGAGTTCACAAGAAAATTCTCTTTAGTCTTCCCATGAAGAGAACTACTTTGGTATAATAAGATATACCATATTTCCCCTTGTATAACACACACCTTAATTTGGGGGCATGAAATTTCAAAAGAAATATTACATAAAGGCATTGAACTCAAGATTTATTCATCATAAAATTCATACAACTCCTCATCACTATCAAAACTCCCATCCATTAGCTTGTCCTCATCTGTGTTTGATGACAACTCATTGTCTTAGGAGAAGCTCTATCACTCTCCTCCCTGTGCTCTGGTTTGGAGTTGACCACATACACTGCCTGAGAAAGTCTTGTGCATTGCCACAGGCTTAGTTCATTCTGTTTCATGAGCTTAAGGCACCAATTGTTTCTTCCATTGAAATCAGTAGCTTCATTTTCATCAGCAATTTTTATTGCCTCATGCTAAACCATCATTGTGGACACAGGAATTCCAATGGCCCTTTGCTCTTTTATCCACCTCTTCAATTCCCTGGCCAACTCAGTCCATTTGGCAGACTTGCGTCTCATGGCCTTCTGTTATGGTATTTTCAATTGGGTTTCTTGTTTCTGGAGCCAGTCTTGGATTGTTTTCTCCGTTGGTGGAGGATCAAATTGATGTTTAGCAGCACAATTTCCATTCACTTTTACAAATTGGACCACTTTGAACTTGAATTCAGCACTGGATGAAATTTTTCTGAGACAATTCTGGGTAGAATATGGCAAAATGTAACCTAATATGCCAGTAACAAATGTGAAACAATGAGTTCAAAGATAAGAATTATGAAAAAGTGCGAAATGCATTGTATAAGACATCCCTAGTTTTTAGACCCCACATTTTTTTGGAAAAGGATGTGTCTTATACATGGGGAAATATGGTAAGTTTTTGGTTTCTTTGTTGCTATGTGCATATAACTGGTATGTGCATATGAAATATTTCCAGAAATATTTCAAGAACTTTTATTATTATATCCACCCCCAAGGAAGAATAGCAAAGATTCCTTACTTCTACATTCTTCTAACCATACTAGCCTTTTGGGAACAAGGGAATGCAATGTGAGCTCTGAGATTTAAAGTTAGAGGTCATGGGTTCAAATCCAGATCTTTTACATATTTTCTTTAAAATCTTTTGCACAGTCATTTTACCTCTCTGACTTTGGTTTTCTCATTTCACAAATGAGTTGGTTGGACTAGATGACAACTAAGGTTCTTTTTTTTCTGTTATATATGGGAAGTGCCAACTAAGAGGGAAACAGCAAAGAGGAAAATAATACATAGGATGTTTCTGAATTACTTACACTTAGGTGAAAAAGTCATAACTAGCCTTATGAAGATAGAGAATGAAACTGAAGTCTGGAAGGCCTAAATTGAAATCTAACCTCAAAATGTACTACAATTTGCTCTATGACCCTGGACAAATCATTTAATCTTTGACTGTCTCATTTTCCTCAATTGTAATTTGGATAGTAACAGAACTGACCTTCTAAGGGCTGTTGTGAGGACCAAATGAGATATTTGTAAAGGACTTAGAAGAGTGTCACATAGCAAATTCTTTTTTTGTTTTGTTTTGTCTTTTTTGTTCTTGCTAGGCAATGGAATTAAGTGACTTGCCCAGCAAAGTAATTGCACAGCTAAGTAATTATTAAGTGACTGAGGTCACATTTGAACTCAGGTCCTCCTGACTCCGGGGCCTATGTTCGACCCACTGTGCCTCCACATAATAAATTCTTAACAAATCCTTCCCCCTTTTCTTCCCTCCCTCTTTAATCTTAACTATATTAACTTCTGTTTCCTTGCTGAAGAAGAAAAACCTAGCAGGAAATACAATTAACTAGTAGGAAACTCCAAATAATCAAAATCATCTCACTAGAAAAAAATGGACATTTCTGAGATTATTTTTATTGATACTTTATTTTTCCAAATACATGCTATGAAAGCTTTTGAATATTCATCCATATACAAATATATATATGTATATACATACATATATATAGATATATATATGTATATATATATATATATATATAAATAAGTTACAAATTTCCTTCCATCCTCCCTTCTCAGTTACACTCCCTTCAGATGCAAACAGTCAAGTTAATTAAACATAACACATTTGTGTTAAAATGTATTTAGTCATTTTTGGTATGAGGAATTAGGATGGAGGGAAAGAAACACATCAGCGATATTTTTTTTAAAGTGAGTGTAGTGTTCATCAGCATCTGAGGGTTTTCTGGTTTTGTTTTGTTTTGTTTTGTTTTTCTTTCTCTGGACAGGGATAGCATTGTACATAGCAGAACTAATGGGTTTCTGCTCTGAACTACTGAGAGCAGTTACATCCATCAGGGTTGATCATCTCACAATGTTGTTGTAAATGTTCTCTTGGTTCTTCTCCCTTTGCTCAGCATCAGATCCTGTAATTCATTCCATGTTTCTCTAGAGTCCAACCATTTATGGTTTCTTATAGAACAATAGTATTCCATAGTATTCATATACTATAACTTGTTTAACCATTCTCTAATTAATGGGCATTCCCTCAATTTCAAATTCTTTGCCACTACAAAAAGGGCTGCTATAAATATTTTGGAAAGTGTGGGACTTTTCCCATTTTTGATGATTTCTTCTGGATGTAGGCCTAGAATTGGAATTACTTGGTCAAAGGATATGAACAATTTTATTGTTCTTTGGGCAAAGTTCCATATTGCTCTCCACGTGTATGAGATTATAAAGCACTATGATTAAAGGTAGAGAAAGGAGAGAGGAAAATGTAAGAGGCAGAGAAGTGTAAAAAGATGATCAAACAAAGCATGGAAAGACAAGGGAAAGTTTCCCTTTATCTCCAAACTGTTTTATCCTACTCACATCTTTAAAGCACTTAGAAAAATATAAGCATAGGATGTAATAGAATAATGGTGTTGTAGTCTTTCTTTTCTTGTCATTTTTTGAGTCAGGAGAATGATAGTTCCTTGGAGGTATATTTGATACTGAAGTGAGAAAAGAGAGGAAAGGAGAATGCAAGAGCTGGAGATAGAGGACCAGTGAGACAAGAAGAAGGAGATTATGACTATCAGTTTATATCATAAAGACTGTTAAAGGCAACTAATTCTAGCGAATTTTCTTTATCCTATCTAAGAAGCAGGATGAAATAAAAGGGCACATAGGGAATACAGGATGGGGACACATGTGCTTCCCCATCACACTCTTTACCTGAAAATGGGAAGAGAGGGTGATCAGATATGAATAATCATATTTGGGGGCCAAAGCTCTGGATACTTCTGTTTAGTCTGGAGAATAATAGGTTGCTAGTTCAAGTGTTTCCATTTTACTCCTTTTCATTTGTTAAAAAAAATAATAATTCTGTAATATTGTGAATTGCTAGCTTATAGGTCAGGAGTCAATTTATTAGGGCATCAAGAAGACATTTTCTCAGGTTTCTTTAGGAAGGCAGGTAGCATATAAACCAAGGGAAATGGCACCCTCCTGAGGGTTTTCTCTTTGTGCCATAAAAATATCTGGCACTAAGGTTATATTTATAAGATTGTAGTACTTTTGAATTTCTTGAAAGTGTCATTTTTTTCTTTTTAAAAAGAGTTGTATTACTCACAATAAACTTTAAGAATTCATTAATTTCCCTCTCATGTAAATTTGTTTTATCCATTCAATAAAGAAAATCTTTTAAACATAATAGAAACATTTTTAAAACTGCTCCAGACATCTCCTTTTCCCTTGAAATAGTTCTATAACTTATTTTTCAAAAACTAATAGGTAAGTATATTCTCATACCATTAATGGTAATGTTTTTTCAAAATCCATTCACAGTGAATCAAAATTAAAATAAAAAAAACCCCTGAAATAAGTCTGTAAAAATCAGCTTTTGAAATTTGCATCACTCCAGGCAGACTTAAAACATCAAATGGAATAGTGATGAAAATTTAGAAAACTAAAAAGGATTCTGTCAAACCTTTCTTACATTAAAATTTTAATGGCAATGCTAAATCAGTCTAGTTTTAAATGACTGAACTAGAACTTTTATTTGGATGCTGCTAATTAAAACCTATTCCCCCTACTCTTTAAAAAAAATTGTCCTACTTTCTTAGACAGCTAAGAAATACCATCTTTAATTTCATGGTTTTAGGAGCTATGTGTTCTTGTTGATTTAAAAAAAATAATAATAATACATCATATTGTCAGTATCATAATCTCATACCTGAAACAGGATGAGAGAGAGAGAGAAAACTCTTCATGACCATCATATGCAGGAACAATTACATATGTGTGTGTGTGTGTGTGTGTGTGTGTGTGTGTATAAAATTTGATTCTTTTTTTTTAGATTTTTTTTTTTTTGCAAGGCAAATGGGGTTAAGTGGCTTGCCCGAGGCCACACAGCTAGGTAATTATTAAGTGTCTGAGACCAGATTTGAACCCAGGTACTCCTGACTCCAGGGCTGGTGCTTTATCCACTGGGCCACCTAGCCGCCCCATGATTCTTTTTTTTAAAGAGTTTCCTACTTCCTTTCTTTATATTTGTCCCTCAGTTTTGTCTTATCATTCTTATTTACCTTAGTGGGAAGACATGACCCTCCTTCCCAATCCCTACCATGATGGAGCTTCTGTTTATTATAGTTTAAAATTTAGTTATATGACCCATTCTTCCCATTTGTCTATCAAAATTTCCTTTAAAATTTGACTCTGAAATTAATATTTCAATTCTCTAAGGCTTCCTCTCTTCTGTATCACCTTTATGTTCATAGATTATATTTGGAATATTTTTTTAACTTGTAAATGTGCTTTATATTATTTTCTGTCATTTTATATGTATCTATTGTTTTTCCTACCTCTGCTGCAATTTACTCTAATTCAAGAGCAACATTTTCTGTTTTATTTACCCACTACTTGCATGTCAAATACAGTGATCTACGTAGAGAAAGCATTCAATAAATGTTTATGGAATTGAAATGAATGGAAGAATTTCTGGAGAAATTGACTGGCTTAATTTTCTTCTTGAGTCACAGAAGGGATTATTTAGAAAGTTTTATAGGTCCAGGTTCACTCCTGATGGGTTAACTGCAATTCCCTTGTCTATCTGTCTCTCACAAGAATTTACAATTTCCCCTCAAAAACTGTAGAAGACATGTCTTTTTTTTTTCATTTCCTTATCTTACTCTTTTCTCTCCCCTTAGATTTATTCAGTGATTTCTTTCTGGTAGCAAATTTTAGGTGAATAACTTTCTCATACCTATGCTGATAGACACATTAGTTTTAATTAAGAATTTCAGAGAATTGCCTAGGGGGTAGTTAGGGTAAGTAATTTATCCAGTCATACTCTCAGAATATGTCTGAGGTAAAATTTAAAACTATGTCTTCCACACTCCAAGATTAGGTCTTTTTCCATTCAGTTTATCCACTATTTTCATCTAGATCTCAATTTAAAAGAGTGTATCAATTAAACACATTTTATTTTACAAGTAATATATTTTCTTCAGAAAACTTTTAAATTACTTTCCAAAACATACTACTCTTCTTTATTATTTATGTTCTACAACTACAATTACCTCTTTGAAATAAATGCTTATTATGAAAAAATCTTATGACAATTTAATACAGAATCACTGAAGTATTTTTATTTCACTCTGATATCTTATATGACCAATAAAAATTATTACTAAAAGAAAAGGCAGAAATCAGTGATCATAGCTTGTGGTCATAATATCATTATTGTACATAGTAATAGCATAATCCATCAGTTTCATTTTCAATTATCCATTGACCCTTGTTTCATAATGATAATATAAGTATTATGAAAACAAGAAGAAATTTCTTTTCATATTCTTAAAAACCCACAGAGAAATGCAAAAATCCACATCCATCTCTGTCTCACTTTTACATGTTTGTATATCTCTAGTTCCTAGCACAGAGACCATACAGAATAATAGTTACTTAATACATGCTTACTTCTAAATGCATGTCCCTTACAATCTAGTTCCTTAAAGAATTCTACCAAAGTAGAATTTCATTTTTACAGGAAACTTTTTCTAATCCCCTCAGCTGATAGCGTGCTTTCCTTCCCAAACATTTTTTTTTGCCTTGAAATTATTCTATATACAATAGCTAATATATGTATATACTATGTGTTAAAATTGTTCTAATCATTTGCAATTTTGATATTATTTGATCTTCACAACAAACCTGAGATGTAGGTTCTATCATTATTCCCAATTTACAGATAAGGAAGCTGAGGCAAATAAGGTGAAGTGAATTGCCCAAGGACACAAATATAGTGAGGCAGTATTTGAATCTCTATGCTTCTAATTCCATGCCAGGGCACTTTCTCTACCATACCACCTAGGAGCCTCCTGAAAATATTTAATACATATTTAAGTTATTTGTTTACTTCTAGAAAGGAAACTGAATGCCACGGGCAGAGACAGCTTCATTTTTGTCTCTCTATGCTTAGTACCTGTTTCAGGTAGTAATATAGCAGTTATTATTATTGTTCAGTTGTTTCAGTTGTGTCCAACTCTTCATAATGCAATTTGCAGTTTTCTTGGTAAAAATGCCAGAGTGGTTTGCCATTTCCTTATCCATCTCATTTTGCTGATCAGGAAACAGATTTAAATGACATCTCAGGGTCACAGAGCTAGTAAATATTTGAGGCCAGATTTGAACTCAGGAAAACAAGAAAGACTGACTTCAGGTCCAATTCTATATATACTGTGCCACTTATCTCTTCAGATAATGTAGTAAGCATTTAATGAATGTTTAATGACATTGTTAGTTGAGATATATGTTCTCTAGTAGTATTTCATCTTTGCAAATAAATCCTATCATGTTCACCATTTTTGCTTTTGCAATCCCATTTCATTAATAATCTAGCTGTTGGTGAATATGTCCTATCCAGTTGGAGTCTGGAAAATGAAGGAATCTGAGGGTCTATTCACTATGGAATTACCACTGGCATGAACTTGTTGGTACCAGTAGATGATCCAGTAATATAAAATTGACTAAGTTTCACTCAGGATAAATATCAATGCTAAAATTGAGCAATATTTACTAAGTGTATTTTAGGTATAAGAAATAGACATAACTGATTTTCTGTTTTTAAAGACTAAAGAAAAAGGGAAAAAGAGAGGAAAAATATTGAAAGAGAATATTTTCATATTCTTTTAAGGAATCACAAGTGACCAGGCCTTGTCATGCGAGCAAAAAAATCCCTTTGTTCAACTTAGTCCTTTTATGATACACTGATATCTATACCAAAAAAAAAATGACACTGAAGAATTTTATGTGCATCTATAACAATCCTTTATGAATTTCAGACCTGTTGAAAGTTATTTAGAGCTGATATACTCCTGCTCCCTCAAGTCCCCTGAGGGTTTTAAAGGAAATTACACAGCAGTTCCTTAGATAACAGCTTCAGGATGTTATTTCAACAAGAATACATTTGGAAATATACATGAGAATCCATTAAGCATCAGATTAAAAAGTTTAACTTTTGACATAAAGAAAATAGCAGGTCCATCAGAAAAAAATATTCATGGATTTTTTTGTATAGCAAGATTTTAGGGAAATACTTTGTGATCAAAACCAAATTAAGTCTTTTCCCTTACTGCACTGAATATCACCTAACACAAACAAAAGTTCTATAAATAATGTTAGTTCCTGACCAAAAAACAGTCATTTTTTCTCCCTCGAATTTATACAGGTTAAGAATATTGGGAATAAATAGTGTTCTCTTTGCTTTTTAGAAAATATGCTTTTGACTTCTTTAAATCTTTTACAATTGCGACTTGGTGGATATACCCTATCCGGTTGGATTCTGGAAAATGAAGGCATCTGAGGGTCTATTCACTATGGAATTATCACAGGCATGAACTCGCTTTGTTACTATTAAAATGGAAAATGTTTACATTTATCTCACTAGGAGTGTATTTATTGGGTATGTGCTTATTGGGAGTGGTTGAAAAATTGTACTAATAGCTTGACATGATCTTCCAAAAGGAGGATAATCTCCATAGAAGGCATGTTCAAGAGAAGATGATAAAGTATGTTGGAAAATAGCTTAAAACTGAGAAATTCCAAGGTGACCAAATTTTACTGATTTCTCAGAAAACACATACATAGATTTATCTTGAAGACCTCTTTTGTATCTTAGCACAGAGCCTTTTTCACAATAAGCCAATAAGCATTTAATAAATACATGTCAAATCATACTGAAGGAGAACATAGGGCATTGAATGCCTACCCTTCTCTCTCTCTCTCTCTCTCTCTCTCTCTCTCTCTCACACACACACACACACACACACACACACACACACACACACACACAAACACACAGAAGGCATAGTCTGACTTCACAGTCAGAAAATAATTGATTACTTTGTTGTTTTTGTTTTCTCCATTAGGAATGTTCAATTCTTTCTGACTCCAATGGAAATTTTCTTGGCAAAGATACTGAATGATTTACCATTTCCTCCTCAATTTTATAAATGAAGGAACTTAGACAAATAGGGCTAAGTGATTTGCTTCAGGTCACACAGCTAATAAATGTCTGAAGCCAGATTTGGACTCAGGTCATTCATCTACTGTGTCACCTAGTTGGACTGAATGGTCTCTGAGATGATTTCCAGAGGGCCCTATGATTCTTTGACCTATGAACCATGAAGATTTGAAGCAAAGATACCAACATATCAGGAGAACCTTTCTAGAGGATTTACAGGAAGATGATTCAGTTAGGATAAGAAGCCACGGCTGATTTGTACCATTAGATAGATGACTCACAACAATGAGATCATAGATCCAAATAAAGAAATATATAGAATTCAATTATATATATATATATATATATATATATATATATATATTGAATATAGAATGAATATTATTTAACCATATACAAAGTATAAGACTCTGTGCCAGGTGCTGAAATTACAAATACAGAAATCAAACAGACCTGCTGTCAGGGAGCTTGTATTTCCCATGCCTAAATTTGATCAGAGTCAAAAGAGAATTGATGACATTTTTTTTACCCCCAAACTATTCTTTCTCTTCATTCCCCTATTTCTGTCTAGTATCCTTTCACTTTTCTAATCATCAGACTAATAATCTAGCAGTCATTCTCAACTCTTCTGTTGCTACCAGTTCCCACAGTTAATAAGTTGTCTTCTTATTGATTCCACCTTTTCAACTGCTCTCCTATCCATCCCATTTAAGACTTCTGAGTCTTAAAGGAAATCAGGATTCAAAGAGAACAGATATGGCAAAAGCAGAGAGATGTTATGAATGAGGAACTGCAAGTGAGTCAATATGGCAGGATCATAGAGTTTGTAGAGAGAGTAGAATGTAAAGATAGGAAGGAGCTGTTTTGAAAAGAATGTTATATGTCATAAAAAGGATTCTTTATTTGATCCTTGAAATAAAAGCAAGCTACTGGATATTATTGATTGGGAGTGGGAGGGAGGGTAACATTGTCAGATCTATGCTTTAAGAAAATCATTTTAGTAACAGTGTGGAGTATGAAGTAGAAATCAGGGCTATCCAAAACATGGCCCATGAAGCTGTGCTACTGCAGAGTCTCACTAAAATGGCAAATCAAAATATATCGTCTATTGCTTCAATAAAAAAATTTAAAAATAAGGTTGGATAGCCCTGGACTAGATTGAGGAGAAACTGGGAAGGGAACAATTGGAAGGCTAATGAAATAGTACAGGTGTGAGGAGACAAAGGATTGAAACTGAGGTGGCTATGTCAGTGAAAAGAAGAGAACACAGAAACAAGAAGTTGAAATATTTAGGAACTGACTGGAATGGGGTAAGAGTTGTGAACCCTAGCGACTAGAAGATTGGTGTTGCTCTCAGAAATCTCAGGGAAATTCTGAAAAGGTTGAAGTTTGGGAGTTGGGGGTGAGGTGGAGAATAAAGTTCTATTTTGGTCACATTCATTTGAGTTGCAACATCCAATTCAAAATATCAAACTTAAATTGACTACAGTTCAAGAGAGGTACGAGGACTGGAATAAGAAATCTGGAAATAATCTGTATATAGATGATAGATAAAACATTTAATGTGCTCACATTACACACAAATATTAGGGAAGTAAGAATGTCTATAGGAATCAAGCATTTTCTTATAACATTTCTAAACTGAAGGTAGAAATTTTTTCTACAAATGAAAACCTAAAAGGAATCTCAGAAGCAATTCTATCATTTTATAGTTGATTAAAAATTCACTGACAATTTGTTGATAAAGATTAAATTTGATTGTATTCAAAGTACTTTGCATACTATATAATACTATAGTATTATATAGTATATTATAGTATTATAAAATGTGAGATATTGTTACTTCAAGTCTATCTCCCCCTCTATTATGATAAAATAATTTGGTTATACTTAGCCCACTTATAAAACAACAGAATCTAATTGCCCTCAAATCTCTCATTACATGGGAGAAAAGTGCTATTATTTTCTTTATCTAATAAATGAGAAAACTTAGTCTGAGGGAGCCTGAATTAGTTGCTCCAAGTAGAATAGCTAATAAATATCCAAGTCAAGATTCAAAACTCAAGGTTTCCTGACTCCCATTGTGGTGCTTTATCTCTTAGCCTGTTGAACTTCCATCCATTTTTAAATCTCCAAATTAAATATCACCTCTTCTACAACAGCAAAAGGGTTGAAATGGGAAAAAAGTTCCAAATCATTAGAGATAATATATAAATATAAATTAAGAAAGTTTAATATTCTAACCCATCAGATTGGCAGGGTGCCAAAAAAAAAAAAGAAAGGAAAGTGACTAATATTAGAGAAGTTATAGGACAAAACAATCACTCTAATGTCTAGTGGGAGAAGTTCTGAAATGATCTAAGTATTCTGAAAAACAATTTACAAATATTCTCTCAAGGTTATAAATTTATGCAAACCCTTTGAACAAGTAATGCAATTACTCAGTTTATTCTTCAAAGGAGGTAAATGATCCATATGTTTAAAAATATGTCTAGCTGCTCTTTTTATAATGCCAAAGAATTGAATAAAAGGGTAGGCATCAAGTGAGATATGTTTGAGCAAATTACAATATGTAAAGTAACAATGCTGTTGTTTCAGAAGAATTATGAAAGGAACTGTTTTAGAGAAATATGGAAAATCTCATATAAACTGATGTAGAGTGATAGTGAGCAGAACCAGGAAAACCATTTATATAATAAACACATTGCAAAGACAAACAACTTTGAATTACATAAAAAAACTCTTTTTAATGCAAAGACTAAGCACAATTCCAGAGTATTAATGATGAACTATGCAATCCATATCCTGACAGAGAGGTGATAGACTAAGGCTGTAGTTATGGATATAACTAACATGGGAATTTGTTTTGCTTGACTAAGCATGTTTGTTTCAAGTATTTGGTAGAAAAGGAAGTGGTTAAGGACAGTTTCCCCTTCATTCCCTTCCTAAAACAGAACAGAATGAAGGGCAGGAGGCATCATAGACAAGGAGGGCAGCTTTGTAAAATTACTTAGAAAAGCAAGTTTTACATAAGATATTTGAATGGTATGTGAGATCTCATTCTGTTCTATAATATATATGAAAATGATCATTTTAGTTAGTATTTGGTAAGTTCATAATTTTAGAGACAAACATCTTGAAAATGAGGAAGTTTGACTAGATAAGGTCACAGGTCTCTTAAGATTTTATCTCTTTCTTAGGATCCCATGTAATAACAGAATGCTAGAGCTAAGGAAAAAAAATCTTAGGAATTTTTTTTTAGGTTTTTGCAAGGCAAATGGGGTTAAGTGGCTTGCCCAAGGCCACACAGCTAGGTAATCACTAAGTGTCTGAGGTCACATTTGAACTCAGGTACTCCTGACTCCAAGGCCAGCGCTCTATCCACTGCATCACTAGCCACCCCTGAAATTTTCTAATTCAACATCACTGTAAAGAGAATTGTAAATAGATTTGCCCACTGTAACACTGGTAAAAGTAGGGCTTGGACTTCAAATCTGTTATTTTTAATTTTTTGATTCCTTGACCACTATATTCAATTCAATTCAATTATAACCACACTCCTTTCCAAATATATCAAAAACCATTAAGCAAAGTCAGAAAATAAATTCAAGAAAGGTTCAATACATACTTGTAATGGGCTTATATAGATAATTGTGGACTATTAGGAATTTTACCAATTATCAGCTCTGTGTGTTTCAATTTTTTTATGTGCTAGGTTCAGTTTAATCTTAATAAAATTATACATGCCAGTTTTCTCATGTCAGCATGATTGATGAAAAAAGTTATCCAGTTGTAATAAAAACAAATAGCTTTTTGGGAATTGCAAATAAATATTATCAAAAATTGTTATTAATATAGCATTAAATGGTTTATACTTTTTTATTAAAATAGTCTTATGATTAAAGTAAGGACAGTATTATTATTCTTATTTAATATATGTGACTGAGAGACTTTTCTCATAAATCCCCCACATACTATCAGGCTACAAATTTATATAGATATATTCTCTGCTTTCAGGGCTTGTGCTCTTGTCATTATAACAAAAATGGTAATGCTCATAAAATTGATTCCCCTCTCTTATTCTAGTCTTATTTTCATGAAAAAAAATAGATTGAACAGCATCAGATCACATCACCACCCAGTCAATTTGAGAAATTAATGTTTTACCTTCAATGTGTTTAATAAATGAAATAATAATCTTAGTCTTGCCATTTTGGTCTTTAAATGATCAAAATGAATAATACCATATTAATACACTGCTCCTGCTGCTTTTGTTGTTACTTCTGCTATTATAATGATAACTATGATGGTGATGGCTCCTATGATTTTCCAATATTTATAATTTGCCAGACATTGTGCTAAGCATTTTACAAATAATGTCATTTAAACCCATTTGGCAATGCTTACTCAAACTCATATATTAATTTACAATTCATAAAATGTTTTTTAAAATGGTACAATGGTGAAGACATAAGACTTTGGTTTATAAAACTTGGGATTAAGTCTCAAATCTATCTGTGTGATGTTGGATAAGTGGTTTAACCTCTCAAAAATTTCATTTCTAAAAACAAATTGGTGCTAAAATTTACCATAAACCTTGAGCTATAATATTGTCATCATTATTATTGTATTTATAAATTATATCATTTCACCTTAACAACCTAGTGAGAGGTTTAGAGAGGTCACTATTTGGCGACTAGAACATTTCTTATTACTAAGTAATGACCATGAAAATCACCAATTCACCTTTGGTCAATTCAAACTCAACATTTAACAAAAAAGATTATTTTCTTTCCTAAACCTTCCCATTTGGTATCTTCTTCATTAAAAGGCATCACCAGGGGCAGCTAGGTGGTGTAGTAGATAAAGCACAGACCTTGGAGTCAGGAGTACCTGGGTTCAAATCTGGTCTCAGACATTTAATAATTACCTAGCTGTGTGGCCTTGGACAAGCCACTGAACCCCATTTGCCTTGAAAAAACCTAAAAAAAAAAGCATCACCAACCTCCTAGCAACTCAGGATTGCAACCTTAAAGTGATTCTAGTCACTTCTTCTAACTGAATATATCAAATCCTTTGAAATTTCTACTTTCATAATATCTCTCACATGCATCACCTTGCTCCACTCAAATGGTCATTATTCGTAAGTCTATAGCCTTCTTACTCAGTGCTTATTTCAGATCTGTTCCCAAGTCACTTTATCATCCATTGTATTGCCAATGTGATAATTTTTACAAGTGATAAACTGACCATGTCACTACCCTCCTCAAGGAGCTCTAGAATCAAACGTAATCTGCTCTTTGGTATTTAAATTTCTTATTAACAGGGAACCCTTTTTACCTTTCTTGTCTGACAGCCTCAGTTCACTTTGTGATCCAGTATATCAATTATCCCACATTTATCAAACTCAACACTACATTTCCCTTCCCTGGAGTTTTGTACTTCTTTCAGCCCATGTGTAGAACACTCAATCTCTCACCTCTGTTTCTTCCTTTCCCAAAGTTCCTTTAACAATTAGCTCAAATCCCACCTTCTCCCATTTCAAATTAACTTTCAAATACTCTATTCATATTGAGCATATGTCTTGTTATTTACATACTATCTACTCTCTTCAATAGTATACTCCTTGAGGGAAGGACTATTTTTGAATATCTTTGTTGTCCTAGCACTAATGTATATTGCTTGGTATATAATAAATGTTTACAAATGTTTTTTACAATGATTGATTAGTTGAGTCTTGGGAATTATGTAGAATATTAAAAAATATTGGGTGACAGAAACAAAATGGAAATGTTTTTAATTATGTTATGCAGTGTTTAAAATTTTAAAACATGCATAAAATATAATTAAGTCACAAAAGGAAATGATATATTATGTAACTGTCATAATTCTAATAACTTATAGGCTAGTGACCTTAAGTATAAAATTTCCCGGGAAGCTTGAGTGCAATCTTAAATTATTAAGGTCAAAACTCAGGACAACTCATTTTCCTGAGTTCAAATCTAACCTCAAAAACTTACTAGTTATATGACCCTGGGCAAGTCACTCAAACCTGTTTGTTTCAATATATTAATTTATAAAATAGGATGGAGAAGAAAATGGCAAAACACTTCAGTATTTTTGTCAAGAAAACCCCAAATTGGGTAATGATGAGTTGGATGCAACAGAAGCCATGAATAAATGAATTTAAGATGAAAGAATGTAATGTGTCCATAATGATTTTAATGAACATGTTAGAATTTTTTTGTTTTAAAATCAAATTCTTTGAGTTTAATTAGAAATTAATTAGAAATGAATCTTTTTTATTTGTATAGATATGAAATGGACAAAGTACATGCTATCACATCCTAGTTACTTGGATCACATTAAAACAAAGAAACAGAGGTTGTGATATAGGACACATCTACTTAAAATAATTTTGTGTTATTTACTTAAGAACACCTCATCTAAACTTTCATTTTTACAGATGAGAAAACTGAGACTTAGAAAACGGGATTCATCCACAACTACTTGTAATAAGTGGCAGTTCATTTGAGCCTTTCCACCATATCATGCTCTGTTATTTTTCAAAAAAAATTCTATATCAAATTGAACTGTGCTAATTTTTTTCCTTTTTGTACAAAAAGAGATTATTTTCTTTCCTGAACCTTCCCCTTTGGTATCTTTCCCTAGATTAGGAAGGCACTTAATTGTTTTATTTACATACTTTATAAAGGGTTCTCATCAACATTAAAAGTATGTGTAAACATGATATAGGGAAGCATATAGACAATTTCTACTTTTTTAAAGTTAAACTTTAAAGACAAATCTAAAATGCACAATCTGTAAGGTATATAAGCTCATTCTGATCTATTATCCTCAGAGAGACCTACAAATATAAAATTTATAGAACTAACCTAAAATGCCCTACATTTATGAGATGTGGAGTTTAAGAATAATACATTGTAATCAGGTCAGATTCATACATAATTAATTAAACTTTCTGATTAGCTTAGAGAAGAAGACTGGGGGCAGGGCAAATAGTTGTATTCAAGATTTGGAGGACTAACCTTCAGAAGAGGTTATTTGATATTTGATATTTCTATCTAGCTCTAGAAGGCTGAACTAGTATTGATTGGTGGGAGTTGCAGAGTTATATTAAAGCTCTATGTAAAGAAAACAAGAGTAGCTAGGTGATATAATGGATAGAGTGCAGGTCTAGACTCAGGAATCTCATCTTTCTGGGTTTGAATCTGTCATCAGTTACATATTGGTTATGTGATCTTGGGCAAGTCACTTAAACCTGTTTACTTCAATATCCACATCAGAACCATGAGCTGGAGAAGAAAATAGCAAACCACTTTAGTATTTTTACCAAGAAAACTCCAAATGGGGTCATGAGGAGCTGGGAAGAGCTGAAAAATGAACAACTGAAGAGAAAAGAAACTAAAGCAAACCAAAATCATGATCCAAGGAAGTGAAGTCAAAGCAAGTCAAGACACATTTATTAAATGTCTATGAAATGTCAAGGTCTTTGACCTTTTCTCAATCCTTATTCTACCATCTTTGATAATATTTAACACCTTCTTCATACTCTTTTCTCTCTAGCTTTTGGTGATACTGCTCTTTCCTGGTTCTCCTTCTATGTGTCTGTCTCCTCCTTTGTCCTCTTTTGCCGGATCTTTAGGAAGGTCATGATCTTTAATTGTAAATGACTCCCAAATTTATGTCTTAGGTCCTCTTCTCTTCTTTCTCTATTTTGTTTGTCATAGTTCTCATGGATTTAATTACCATGGCTATATATGCTCTCATATCTATTTATCTTGTCTTAACTTCTCTCCTGACCTCCAGTTTTTCATTTTTAATACCTATTAAACATCTTGGACTGGTACCCCATAGCCATCTTAAATCTAATATATCCATAACTTGTTGTCTCATTCCAAATCCTTCCCTACTCTTGACTGTTCCATTACTGTTGAAGATTTCACCATTCCCCACTCCCATAGCCCATATTCCATTTTAGATAGTCAGGTGTCATCTTTAACTCCCCATTTCTTTCCTCATTGACCCTCTTTCCATGACCAAACTGTTTTAAGATCCTGTTAATTTAACCTCATTTCTCACGCTGCTAACACCCCATGACTTCATGCCTGGACTATTTCAGGAGCTTTTGGATTAGTCTCCCTGGTTCAAGTCCTTCCCTATCCTAGTTCTGCTACTTTGCTATAATACATTTCAAAAAGTACAGGTCTGACCATCATCAACTTCCTTGAACCCTCTTTTCTAACCACTGCCCTGTCTTTCTACCATTAGAGTGTGAATTCATTAATGACTGACACTGTTTTGGCCTTTTTTGGTATCTCTAACTCTTAGTCCAGTACACAGTAAGCAATTAATAAATGTCTGTTGACTTGTTCTGACAAAACAAAGCAAAACTTCCTAAAAATTAGAGCAGTTAAAAGGTGGGACAGGCAGTTCCTGAGGTGATAAGCACATCTTTTTTTTCAAAGGTTGAATTTGGTTAACTAATTAACAAGTGTGAGTTATCCTCTATCGAATCAATACTATCATAGTTTCTAGAAATGGCATGTTACTTGTCATTATTAAGCAACTTGTATGTGCCAGGCTAAAGAAAGCTAAAATGCTCTCACTGCTCTCAAGGAGCTCATGATGTAATGGGGACAATAAAATGCAAAAACTAAAAATAACTCCCCCAAACCCCCTAAGTACAAACAAGATACACACAAAATAAACTGGAAATTATCAATAGAGGAAAGGAACTAGAATATAGAGGGAATTTAAGGAATTTAAAGAAGGCAGGAAAGTCAGGAAGGATAGTATTTCCAATATAAAGGCACAACTGTAAAAATGCTTGGAGAGTGCTTATAGGTGAGAGAAGCTATGTTAAAAAGAACTTTGAATGCCAAAAAAAGATTTCCCTATGGATTTTCACAACATTATTGTAGGTTTAAAGACTGAACCATTCCTTTTCCAAGTCCACTATAGGTAGTTTTCCCTTATTAGGATATTATACTTAGGGTGGAGGCTATCTCAATTCTATACTTATATATCCAGTATTAAGCATATTAGATACCATGCCTGGTATCTGTCTGCTAAGTACTTAATAAAAGTTTATTTCTTCATACATACCACACACACACATACCTTACCTTATATACCTATATATGTGTATTTATTTATATATACCTCATATATCTATATTCCCATATATAAATATATTCACATACACATCTCATCTCATATACCTAAATACCTATATAAATATAGCTCTCTATATAGTTACATATAGTTATATTGAGGTAGAGAAAAATGAGATTATGGGTTCTTACATAAAATGGTAGTAAATGAAATGTGTGAAGAAGAGATACAAATTATAAATGTCTGAGGTCATAGTCATTATCACTACCATGGAAATTAGGCATATAATGTGTCTTACAGCTAATAACTAGACAAGAGATGGGTAAAAAGTTAAATTCACATGCCACTGATAAGGATATTATACCACTAAGGACAAGGTTATAAATTCTTTTCCCATTTCACTTCCTGCTAAAATGCTGCAGACAGGAACTCTTAACTATGACTTAACATTTGGCAGATATATGTCTTTAATCACACTGGAGGTGTTGGATTAGAATGTGAGAGAAGGAAACAAAAAAAAATCAGTGCTTAGAAAATGCAGATAGTATAAACTTCTCACATGAATAACAGCATATTTATTTTCTCAATTAAGTAGTAATTTGTCCCTTATTTTGCACGCTATCATTTTTCTCTTATCCATTCAATCTATAGTCATGACGTATCATCAGTCTTATCATCACTCTATTAAAAAATAAAACTAATTCATATTCCTAGAATAGTATAAATAATAATTACAGGAAATATCCTGTGGTTTTCACAATTTATGGTCTGTATTTTTATTGCAAAGAAACAATTATTATTTTTAATGTTTCAAGAGTAAATTAACAGTTTATTTAGGAGACATGGCAATATCATTACACCTCACAACAATAAATCAGGAACTATGCAAAGAAAATTAATTATAGATTTTAAAACTAACGTTCATTCACATATTAAAATGGGAAAATAACTGATCAAATCACAAGGTAACCATTTTGTCTTTGAAAGGCAAGAGAGAAATGAGAGATAATAACACTCATCAGTTCTGTGACCATGGACAAGTCACTTTATTTCTCAAAACCTGTTTTCTCCTTTATAAAACTGGAATAGTAATATCTGTATTACCCACCTAGTAGAGAAAACAAGGGGGGGGAATAAGATAATGAATATAAACGGATTTATAAATTTGAAAGTGTTATATGAATGTAAGCTATTATTATTAAGAATAATAAGAACTAGAAAGATTCTTATCCTGAATAACACTTAGGGATCAGTGAAACCTAAGAGTAAGAACTATCAATACAGATAACAGTGACTTAATCCCCATTATAGCAGCACTTAGTACTCTTTGCTACTTGAATATTCAAAACTTCCATTAGTTTGCCAGAAGCACTTCGGTTTTAACTTATCTTCAGGACTCAATTAAATGATTCTAGATGTATTTTTTAAAGTTTTAAAACATTTACACTATGAATATATCATTTTATTATTTATGGAGTTTAAGAGACTGGTTAATGACATTTCCTAAAGCAGAGAAAAGAGACTAGGAGAGATAATTTATCAAATAATGGAAATTGGTTTTTTTGGAACTACAAGAGAATTGAATATAATATGCATTCCATGTGAATAATGAAAAATAAAAGACTATAGCAATGAAATAAATAGAAATTGACATGCATAAACATTTTTGGTATATTAAAAATACAACCTACATTGTGACTGTCTTGGTTGGTAGCTCATTTTCCTAAGATTCAGGGAATATTGACTTGGAAAACTTGGAGGAATATGGAGGAAACATCCCTACTTATTGGTGTTAAAAGAAATCATTTTCTTTTCCTTTGTTCTTGGCCCAGATTCAAAAAGCAAAGAGGAAGCAAAGTTAAAAGGATTTTATTCAACAAGCTGACTGGAGTCTACGTGCTGCTTTTTTATTTTTCTATTGTTCAGTCTTTTTTCATTTATATCTGACTCTGTTACCCCATTAATGGTTTTCTTGGCACAGATACTGGAATGGTTTACCTTTTCCATCTCCAGCTCATTTTACAGATGAGGAAATTGAGGCAAGCAGGATTAGATGACTTGACCATGGTCATACAACTGATTAATGTCTAAGGCAGAATTTGAAGATGAGTTTTGACCCAATGCTCTATCCATTGTATCACCAGGCTGCTTTCCTTCTTATATATAGGAGTGAATCACTCCCAAATAAAGGGAAAACTATCCAAATTCGTTCACATTTCAATGAGGAGATGGAATTAGTGCTATTTCAGTTTCTCCCTAATTACTTGGGTAGGTATACATCTTTTAAGAAAAGATGGAGTAAGTCAGCACTTACAGCTTGCTGCCAAGTACTCATTATGAGAAGATGGGATTAGGGAAAACAGGTATGATGGCGTGCATGAAAGACCACCCTCTCTTGCAGGCTACCCAAAAGTCAAGCAAGGTTAAAACATGGAGTCACTTCAGAATGGCTCTATATAGATGACTTATTTTACATATAAGCCTGACCAAAAAATGAGTTACATATTAGTTGCAGTGATAAAACTCTAAATTCTGTTTCCCAAAGCAAATAACAATGGCAACAATAATAACCACATAATAATAAAATAATAACAAAAATAATTTTATTGTCCTCTATTAAAAAAGGGTAGGAAGCAATGAGGTGATCCACTGGATAGAGTGCCCTACCTGGACTCAGGATGGTTCATTTTTCTGAGTTTTAAGTTTGATCCCAGACACTTACCAGCTATGTGACCTTAGGCAAGTCACTTAACCATGCTTGCCTCAGTTTCTTCCTTTGTAAAATGAACTGAAGAAGTAAATGGAAATTTCACTCAGTACCTTTACCAAGAAAACCTTAAACTGGGCATGATAAATCAAATATGATTCAAACAACTGAAGAACAACAAATATAAAAGCAATTAATAGTAAAGGAGGGGAAGAGATTAATATAATAGGAGGCCCCTTCTTAAGGTCAACTCTGAAAGTCATGCCATTTTGGGGGCCTGTTTATAATCTAGGTATATAAGTATCTTGAATTTTAATATTTTATGTCAGAATGATGTTATAGAAATTTTGAAGTGCTCACTGTGGTTATGGATTTTCTAATTCTCTTATTTTGGGGGTACAGAAAGGCAATGAGTTTTAGTAATATTGCAGACTAGAGAACATATATTAAGAGAAGAGCATAAGTTGTCCTAAGTCAAATAGACTCCATAATCTAATTACTGATTCTAGTCAGGGAAGAGTTTTGGTAAAAAGTGACGGACACAGGCAAGAGAAAGAGCTTGAGGGAAGAAAGTACTAGGAACTACCAGCTGAACAGTGGTGAAAAAGTTTAAGCCAACATACCCAACAGTTCATCAATGTATGTTCATTAGAGACAGATAAAGTAGAATATTTCACTCTCTGATAGAGACAGAAACCCCTTTATTTCTTCTGACACTTTTATAGAGAGATTATCACATAAGTGACTTGTGAAATTCTGAGAGGTAGTAGATCAGTGAGTGAGTGGGTGAAGGTGAGAGTGTGTGTGTGTGTGTTGATTGTACTGTATTATGAGAATTTTAGCAGTTTTCATGCTCAAAGAGTACTTTTGGGTCTAGGGGGTATTATAGATAAGAAGGGCCTTTAGATTTGAAGGCATCTTTTGCATTGGAAGCACTGTTGCCTTTGTAAAATTACCACTAAAGAGTAGTAAATAATTGCTCCCTCAGGACAATTCCATCTCTACAAAATAAAGTGTATTTTACAAAAGGTTTTTCAAAAGGAATATTTTTTGGTCCAACCATTTGTCCTGAATTTTGGTTCAGAAAATATAATCAATACAGCTTTAGGGATCAGTCTTTACTCTAGGTTCTTGCTTTGAGCTTACAAAGTGAAAGGGATCTATAGATTCCTTTTAATGTTCAATCTGATTCATTAGGGATAAGGGACAACATCTCAGGCTGTAAATTCTATCCAAGAATAAAGATTTTACATTTGGTTAATGCTTCCCTTATGCTAGAACTTGGTTGAATGGACACAGGTAGGTAAAGAAGTTTTAACAGATAACGCATAGCAACATGGAATTGGGACTACTGACTTTAATAGATTTTAAAAATAAAATTCTGTAATGGGAACAATAAGTGTGTAATAGTGTGTCCTCCAGTAGATGATAAGCTCCTTAGTTTCATTTTATCTATGTAGTTATCATATCTATGTGGATGACTAACACTCTTAACCTTATCTCTTAAGCTTCAGTCCTGAATCAATAAATGTCTCAAAGAAATTTCAAGTTTAGCATATTAAAACTTGAACACAATGGCTTTCTCTAAATCCTTTCCTCTTCCAGATATTTCTATTTCTATTAAAGGTACCATCATTCTTCTAGGCTCCTAGATTTGTAATATATCATCATTCCTGATTTCTCACCCTACATATCTATCAGTTGCAAAATCTTATTATTTTACTTTCAAAACATGACACAGATCTGAATGCTTCTCTCTACTCACCAGCTCTTACCTCAATTGAGGACTTCATCCAGATTATTGTACTAGGATACTAACTGATTACCCTGCCTTAAGTATCTCTCTATACCTGTCCATCTAATACCATACAATTGACAAAATAATCTTTAAGCACTGATCTATGGGATTTCCTCTATTCAGTCAACTCTGGTGTCTTCTTTTTTCCCCTAGGAGTGCTTAATTTGAGGACCATGGATGCTCCAAGATTTTAGTTGTTCCAGGAGCTTGGATGGGAAAAAAAAGAACAGATTATACCTAGGTCCTGATTAATGTAAATAACTAATCCCACAAAGTGGTAACATTATTTGAAATTATATTGCATATAGTCTCTGGGCTACAACTAATTATATTTTACGCATGATTATAACTTTGTAGACCAGGTTCCCCTAATTGTTGTGAAGTAATGCAATTTTGAATAATTTGGCCACTTGATTTAATTCATTATTTGTACTAATAGGCATCTAGTTGTAAATTTCTATTTTCACTAATCACTAGCTGAAGCTCTTTTAATTATGAACATAGGCAACAAATCACAGTAGCATTAGCTGTACCTTTGACTTTTTCACTGAAATAAAACAAATATATCTTTATATCACAACATAGTTGTTGCAGATATCTTAAAATATTGTTTATGCTAATTAGTACTTTAAAATTATCAGGACATAAGATATTCTATGCAATAGATTACTTTATCACAATTAAATATTTTGAATACTGTTTTTAAATATAAGTGATTTCTTGTGTGAAACTATGTATTTTATTTTATGTATTTGAAAACAATATTCTGAGAAGGCATTTTTGGCTTTACCAGACTGACAAAGAGGTTCATGAAATATTAACAACAATTTGGTTTGAAATGCCTGCACCAGGATAAAATATAAACTACTCTGTTTACTTTTTAAAGCCCTAATTATTAATCTGTCCATGACCTATTTTTCTAGTCTTGTCATTCCAAACTGATCCAGCCCAAATTGACTTCTTTTTTCCTTACACATGACACCCTATCTTCTATCTCTGAGCCTTTGCCCTAGTGTTCCTCATTCCTGAAACCCTCGTTTATTATACCACTGCCTCACAAAATCCCTCTTCCATCAAGATGCAGTTCAAGCATTATCATTTATTTTAAACACTTCCCATTCCCCACAACTGGTAGTAAACTCCTTGTCAAATTATCTTGAGATGTTTACTGAGTACTTGCTGAATTATAAACCTTACCTAATCCAGTATCTCCTTGTTAAAGTTCTAGTTCCAGAAGAGCCATACAGCTAAAATGTAAAGCTCATTTATTTCCTTGTAAAGGGATTTCTTTATAATATTTATTCCTATTATCAATTGTTCATCTCATGATGGAAGTGAAATTGATGGCTATATTTAATAAGAGAGTAATGTCTTACAAGGCTTAGAGATAAGAAATTGCCAATTCAGAGAACTGGGGGAAATTTTATATTTAAATTTCTAGACAATAGGAACAAAGTCGATCTGCCCAAGACCAATGAGATTCTTTTCCTGCTATTTATTCACTATTCTCTTTCTATGGTAATGTTCTTATCTAAGTTCAAAACTTTAATATTATCTTTGATTTCTTCCTTTTCCTAAATACTATTATATGTGTTTGATTTTATCTCTGAACTTCCTTGACTTTTTTTTCCCCCTCTGTATTCTCATTTCAGTTGGCACCAGTTTGGGCAACTACAACTTCTTAAGATTTCTTCAAATCTCTCTTTTCTCTCTACTTCCAAACAATTCTTCATACTGCTACCATATTAATTTTCCATATGTACCATTCTGATCATAACAGTATTCCATTCAAAATCATTCATAAGTTCCTTACTCTTGTTGAAATAAAGTTAAATCTACTTGGCCAGGCAATCCAGGCTCTTTACAATCTCACAACTCCTTGACTTTTTAAAATTTATTTTATACTACTACCCTTCTTATATTCTATATTAAATTTGAATTGAATTTTTTCAATCAATAATAATGATATTATCATAATCAACAATCATTATCTATATATATTAAGCCCTATATTCTAGAGATAAAAAAGGTAAAACTAGAACAGTTCCTGTTCTCAACAAGCTTATTTTCCAAAGGAGGAAATATTTATATATGAACATATTGTTATAATGTGACAATAAATTGAAGTAGATTTATGAGGGAATGCACTCATAACTGAGGAACATGAGGAATCAAGAAAGGTTTCATGTAAAATGCTTTTGTTGATACCTGTGTTACCATTGGTACATGGAGCTTCCAGTAGGGAATAATACTCTATGTTGGTAAAGAGTAGATGGTCAATGACCCTGAAGTTTATAACTCTGGGAAGTTGCCGGGGATATTGACAGAATTAGCTGACCACATAATTTGAAAGTTAGATGGTATCAGTGGCTATCTAGAACAATCCATATATGAAGAAACTGTCTCTAAACACACACACAACATCAGGTCACCTAGGCTTTGGTTGACAATTTCATAGGAGTTGAAAACTTTGGGAAGAGCTCTATTAGGAAGGTTTTTTTTTTTTTAAATTCTTTTAAACAGGGAATCTAAATTTTTCTCCTTGCAATTTCTACACACTCAGCATTATGCTAATAACTATTTAACAGCTGTTAACTAGCTGAAAAAAATGAACAATGGACCCACTATTAAGTTTAATATGAATTATTAACACTTCTCCACCCATTTCTTAAGTCTATATAATCAAGAAAGCAATAAATTAATCCCTTAGCTTCTGTTTGTCAATTTCTAATATACAAATTCTCACAATGAAAATATAACAATCGGTCCAGTTATGAGCTGGCTATTGCATAACTATCTTCATCCCTCCTTCATTCTGCCCTCTGGAGACAATGAAACTCTTAATTCCTGATATATGTTATAGTCCTTCAATTATGTTAACATGAGTCCCATTTCCCAACTAGTTTTCATTTCTCCAAGTTAAAAATGCCAGATTTCTTTATCCAATTCACATCTATTACATATTCAAAATCTTATAATAATATACTTTTTTATCATCCTGGTTATCTTCTTCTAAACAATATCCATTCTATCAATATTCTCTTTAAATTTTGATGACCAGAAAAGATCATGAATATTCAGATTATATCTGACAAGGCCAGAGTCCCGTGACACTATCACATCTCCCTTTTTTCTGGAGGCTATATTCTTTTATTGCATTTCAAATTCACAATAATATTTTGGTAGCCATATTACACAGTTAGCTCATATTGATCAGGTAATCTACTAAAATCCCCAGATCTTTTTCAGAGAAATTGTTAATTTTTCATGTCTCTCCCAAATAATGTTTTGTACCTAAGTAGAAGGTTTTATATTTGTCCTTAGCAAATTTCATCTTATTAGATTCAATCCAATACTCCATTAAGACTGAATCTTGACTCTGTGTCATCTGCAAATTGATAAGATATACTAATCTATGCCCTTATCCAAGTTTATAAAATTCTCACACAAGACTTGCCCTATCTGGTTCCTGAGGTACATACTCCACTGAAGATTTCATTTCATGTTGACATTGTACTATTAACAATTGTTCTTTCAGTCCAGCCGGTCAATCATTTCTTACTCCATTTGTTAATATTATTTATATAATACATATCTCTCAATTTTCTCCACATAAAAATTATTAAAAACTATCAAAAATTTTGTGGAAAACTAGGAAAACAAAGACTGAAGAATTATCCCTCAGGGTAAGTGAATAAGCATGTGTCTGAGACAGAGCTTATACTCAAATCTTCTGACTCCAAATCTTCTGACCATCTTCAATATATTTTGCTACTCCTTACTTGAGGAAATATCTCTCACATTTGAAAAGGACAGGATTTTAAGGATTAATCAATCAATTGACCTACAAGCATTTTCTAAATCCCTTGCTAGATCCAAGGGATAAAAGGCAAAAGTCAGACAGTACTTGCTTTGAAGGAACATATGGTATCTTGGGGAGATAATGTGCACATAGTATATGCAAAATACAAACAATGCAACTACAAAATATTCTCAGGAGGGAAAGGAGCTAGCAAGAATAGGAAAAAAAATCTTTTGGCAGAAAGTGGAACATAAACTGAATCTTGAAGAAAATATGATAGGAAGAAGCAGAGATATGAAGGGAAAATCCCTTCTTTTCTGAACTATTAAGGCTATCACCACCATCCCAATATTTCTGAATCACTCTTTTTTTTTTTTTTTTTTTTTGCAAGGCAATAGGGTTAAGTGGCTTGCCCAAGGCCACACAGCTAGGTAATTATTGTCTGAGGTTGAATTTGAACTCAGGTACTCCTGACTCCAGGGCCAGTGTTCTATCCATTGCACCACCTAGCCACCCCTCTGACTCACTTGAGTTATTCTCCTAACGTTTTTACTCTCTCTCATCTTCCCTTATCCATACCATTAGAATAGCTTGCTGGTGGGTCAGTCTGCCTCCAGGTTCTCCAATCTATCCTCCATTCAGATATCAAAGTGATTTTTCTTAAATCACAAATTTGACAAAGTTACCTTTATTATCCTCAGAATTTAATGTTTGCTATTTGGAGTTCAAATACCATCATTACCTGCCTCTCTCCTTTCCACTCTTTAGACTGTATACCCACTCACCCCATATGCCCTCTATTCAGTAATACTAACCTCTTTAGTATTCTGAGTGGTACATAGAAAATGCTTATCCAATGATTATTGAATGACCAATTCCAGCAGGGACCCATTAGAAAAGATATGAAGACAGGAGATGGGGGTATTCCATGTGAGTAATGGAAAGCAAGTCAATTTGATACCAAAATGTCTGGAGGACAAAAATGTATAAGAAGACTACAAAAATAGAAAGAGGTCGCATTGTGAAGAGATATTTGCCACCCAAAACTGTTGACCTCTATGTCTTATACACATTATTTCCAAATTCTTATCCCATTCCATTTTACTCAGACCTATCTGCTAAGACATACAAACCTTAAAACATTGGGGTAGAACTTAAGGGATAATAGTGTCTTTTCACACACACACACATACACACATTTATATATATATATATATATATATATATATATATATATGTATATAGCTATCTATCTAGCATATAGTTTACATTTTACAGTGAAGGAAACTGAGCTCCCTGAGGGAGCTGGTCCTCAACTCTTTCTGAAATTAAGGTTGAGCTGAGACTGAATCAAATGAAAACTGAATCTCTACATTACATCAGACAACATTTCTGAGTGCCATCCAATCAGATTAAAATTGATGAAACTATTTGGAAAACTCCCCCAGAAGTATGGATGTTTTGGACATAAGGAAGAACAAAACCAAACTAGATTAAAACCACATTTATTGACAGTTTGCTGAGTAGTGACCTTCACCTAGCCTTCTTGGAAAGCCTGAGCAAGGGGCTGAACTTCCTAACTGATGGGTATTTACTCTATTAAATACTCTGACTAGCCTAATCAAAGAAGGGTTCAGCTTCCCTTCATTCGATGGGTCAGGGGCAATGTGGAAGAGAGGAAGTCTGGGAGAGAACACTAGTAAGAGGCATTCCTGTGAAAGCACAAGACCTAAAGACCCAAACCTGGAGGCTGTATTGATGGCTTTGCAAGCTGAATCTTTGTTTTGTGAGTCCTCTCTTATGTACTCTTTGCAATTACTAATTGAAATTACTAAATTACCAAGAGGTGCTTTGTTATTTTGACTGAACCTCACCTACTTCTCTATTTCCCAATTTGATTTGAAATAAGGGAATTTCTAGTGACTTATTACAGACTACAAGTTCAAAACCTTTTTCACCTTTGATAAAGTATAATTAAGTAATGCTAAACAAAATAACTTAAAATACAAAGAACATAGATAATGTTAATGAAAACAGGAGAAAATAAGCTTAAGAAAGAGGACATAAAGATCAATCCATTTGAGGTGGTTTTGTGAAGAACTCATCAAATCTCTAACTCAGGGAGGTAAGAAAAACAGACTAATTCACAGTTTGCACAAAAGTTTACATGTTACCACAAAGTGTTCACAAACTACTAAAAAGTTCATAAAAGTTAATAGAAAAGACAGTTAAGAAAGGGAAAAGGGGAAGGAGAAAGGAAATTGCAATGAGAAGTTTATAACTTTACTTCCATATGGCTCTGGATTGGAGGAAGGGATTGGGCAAACCTTTATAAGGAGACTAGCCCACCTATTGTTCAGGGAGGAGTCAGGGAGAGGGGTCAAGGAATGATTCACCTGGACCTAACTAGAGTCAGTCAACCAAATTGGAAGACTAAGCGTTGGACAGGTGGAGGAGGGGTAAGAGGTTGCTTTCTATTATCTTAATGAAGTTACATTTGAGAAGAAAGTTAAATTGAACAATGGAGAGGTAGACAAAGGCTCACAGAAAATATTAGACAAACTCAATTAATAGTTCCTCAACATTATAGGAAAGGTTAGACAAATATTTCTCTAATATTTCTCCTTCAACATTAATACTTGTTTTTTGTCAATATGTGACTCATAGGTCTTCTTATATAAGGTTTAGTGACTCCATTTGTATTTCAATTTGACACCACTAAAATAAACTTTTCTTAGTCCATTCACAATATAAGGTAAGTTATCAGTTTTACTCATTTATTACAGCCATGCAATTACTTTACGAGGGGCCTTCCGTTGAAACCATCTGACCATTAGCTAACAATGCATGTTATTCTCAATCAAAAGCAATCATTAGACCTCTTTACTTATCAAATTTCACTGTATATTGAAATTATTTCTTAGCAGACACTGAATTAGTTAAATCCACTGTTACCTCTCTCCTTTAGATTGTTGTACTAGTATCCTAAATAAATTTCTTTCCCTTAAGTCTGTCCTCACAACAATCCATCATCACCACAGCTGCTAAAGAGTGATTTTATTAAAGCAAGCCTACCTATATCAGTCCACCAGAAACTCAGTGGCTCACTATTACCTCTTAGATTGAATATAAATTCCTCTATTTTGCATTTAAATCTTTTTACCACCTGATATTATCTTCCTTTTCTAGATTTATTACTCATTAATCCCTTCTACATGCCTTCAGTCTCCTTACTATTCTTCACATGTAACATTTCTCTTGTCACCTTCGTTTTACAGTGGCTCTGTGCCTGAAATGTTTAATTTCCTCACCTTCTTTTCTTAGAATCAGAACAATTGTCACCCTTCCACATGATGATTCCCTTAGTTATTAATGATATTCCCTCCAAGGTTTGTATGTGTCTTGCATATAGTTACATAATGATGGTATATGATCTCCCGTAGTATATAAGCTTCTTGAGAGCAGGGAATGGTCTGCTATTGTCTTTGTACCCTTAAGACCTAGAATAGCATCTGGCAAAGAGGCAAGGAGTAGGCAGTTACTAGATGCTTGCTGATTATTAAAATCATTCAGCTTTATGGCAATGTCCCTTTAATCTTTCTGCCTCCCAAAAAAAGAAGCGGACTTGTAGTCAGGAAGATAATTTTGGTTCAAATTCTGACTATGAGGTACTGAGTATATGATCCCAGGAAAGTCAATTAACCTTTTGGTGCTCTCAATCAACTCACCAAGACCATAAACTGCTGCTCTGAATTGGTAAAGGGAATTTTCTCTTTGGGAGTAACCCATTCCAATAAAATCACAGGTCCCAATTCAATCCCCTCCCTCACTTACTGTCAAATTCAGTAATTCCTCATAGTATCTGTATGCCTTACACTGAGAAATTAATTAATGTTTCTTGATGTTAAATTAAAGGTCATATATGTCAGGTCCTATTTTCATAATAGGTATTTGTCTGTGTGGTTTTAGTAGTACTATACCTGCTATTAGTTGCCACTGCCTAATAATTCAACACATTAGATAAACATTTGATTTAATATTTGAGAACAGATAATCTTTCATATTGCTATTTCCTAATTATCATTTATTCCATATATGATAACATATATGACATATGACAGAGTCTAAAAGCAATATAATGTTCAAGAAACACTTTACCCTGCATTGAGAATGGCAATCAAAAGTTATTTTAAAGGCATTTTAAAGGTAAAGCAAATATAATCATTAGATTTTTCTTCAGATTTATAAAACTAATGCTAGAATTGCATCAGCACACAGTATTGATTGTTTGATTACATGAATTAAGGTAATTGAGTAATAGTAATTTCAATATAAAATATTTATGTAAAAAGAGAATGGAGATAAAATTAAATTTAAAGAAAAATATTCAAGAGAAAAACATTCAAATACATTGGTATAGCAGCACAATATTTGAAAGATCCAAATAATATTTTGTAATTAAGAAGAAATATAAAGACTTAAAAGGAAGAAAAGATAAGTACAAGTATTTTGTGTCATCATTGACTCTATTAGAAAACATACATTTAGCGAGATAATATAAATCGATTTCTTAATGGTTCATCTTTTTGATAGATCTGCAAATACACACATATCAGAACAAATGATAGTTTCTAATTATCTTAGAGTGATACTATCTTACATACACTTATTCCCTCCCTTATTCTCTTCTCTTCCTCCTGTAGCCATAGGTATAGATATCAGCATATAATATTAACTTTGTTTTTTTTATTTACATTACAAAGTTCTTGCCTTTAGTATCTCATTTCATCTTTCTTATAATTCTGTAAGGTAGATAGCATTCTGTAAAAGAATTATGTAAAACAGGGTTTAGAAGGGAACTTATAAGTTATCTAGCATAGTTTTTAACCCAGTTCAAGTAGCCCTTTGCAATGTCTTGACAAAGTAGTCTTTCATCCCTTGATTCAACATTTCTTGTGAGAGAGAGAGAGAGAGAATTCATTATAAAAGCAAACTCATTTCACTTTAGGGCAGCCCTAATTCTTACAATTTTTTTTTTGTATACACCAAAGCACTGTAATTAACACCCAGTTCTGTTTTATGAAGCTATATAAGTTTATATCTCTTCCACATTACCATTCATCAGAGACTTGAATAAAGCCATAATTCCCTTTCTCTTTAACAGTAGACATGACAAGTTCTTTCAACCATCCCTCATGTGACTTCATACTGATAGTCTTTCTCTGTCTAGTTAGTCAAAATCCTGCTTAAAAAGTAATTCTAAATGAACACAATATTTTGGATTGGATATGATTTTAAAAAATGCATACTTTCCTTGATGTGGATATAACATTGTTAGCATACCCTAAGATTACATTCAATTTTTTTTAGGTTTTTTTTTTTCAGCAAGGCAAAGGGGTTAAGTGGCTTGCCCAAGGCCACACAGCTAGGTAATTATTAAGTGTCTGAGGCTGGATTTGAACTCAGGTACTCCTGACTCCAGGGCTAGTGCTCTATCCACTGCACTATCTAGCTGCCCACGATTACACTCAATTTTGAAGAAATGATATTATTGGATCATTTTTTAGCTTATTTTCAGGCAAGGTATCTTAGGCCGTTTTCATACCAACTTTTTTTAAACCATATTTTACCCCAACCTTACACATATATGATTGATTTTTTAAAAAAATATAAATGTAGGACCTTGTATGTATCCCTGTTAATTTTAATCTTGCTGTATTTGACCCACGGTTCCAGTTTGTAAGACTTTTGGAATATTGACTTTGACATCCAATATACGAGCTATCTCTCTCCTAGATTTGTGTTCTCTTATCAATTTGACAACTATTCTTCAGATGTCTTCATGCACGTCACTGATACATCTCTTAAACAAAAGAGCCAGAAAATGAATACTTTTGTATGCAACTAAAAATCCTTTTAGGTTGACATTGATCTATTAATTAGCAAATTTTGGTATGGTTGTTTAATCACCTACAAAATCACACATTTAGTAGTTCAAATTTCTCTATCTTTTCAACAAATATATTATGAAAGTTCATTAAATACAGTTCTAAAATCAAGATTAAATATATGACATACTCATGATTGAGTTAATGAAAAATCATTTATTCATTCTATCAACAAATACTAGGTGAAATGTATACACTTAAATAAGAAAATGTGTGCCTGCTCAAAAGAACCTTTTAGTCATAAGTACTTCACAGAACTCAAATGGCTTTGGAGGAGAAAGTGAGCCTGGTGCCTTTGCACAGCCCTCGCTCACTCAAATCCAATACACTAGTAAGTCATGGCATCACCCTACTGATGTCATAGGCCTCTTTGAGAACAAGAGACAAATAGCAACAATTTCCACTTCCCTTTATTTCATTCAATTTTATGTTTTTTCCCCACCTGCCTTAAGTTTATTTAAATCCTTCTATATAATATTTTTCAAATCTTCTGCCAAATACATTCTTCATACTCTTTATAAAATATTCTTTACTCCTTGCCAGAATTTTATCATTCTGCTATTATAAGTAATGGCTTGAAAAAACAAATTATATTCTAAGATTATCTTTGTATTCAGTTGTTCACTTTTCATAATTACATTTCTCTTCCAAAATCATGACTTCTACCTGAAAGAAGAGCTGTAAATACCTCCTGTTTCACTGAATCCTACAGTTTACTCTCAGAGCGCTACAGGTATACATCTTAAGTTTCTTTGATGTAACCCATATTTCCACATTCACAGAAGGGATAATTGGTTGGTGAGTTTCATGAATCTTGGCAAGATAAATGAACCTGTCTTATCTTGGAAACATGTCATAAGAAGGTGTTCCAGCACCTCTCCCAATTACTTCATGAAGAATTGACATATGGTTCCTTCCTTGCCTTTCAGCAGGCAGTTATTACTCATTATAATATGTTATATTTTCATAGGTCAGTGACCCCATGTCTGGGAATCCAACATATTGTTCCATCCCCTGCAACATAGGGTAGTGCTGCATATCCAAAAGATCTGGTTTCAACATATATTTAAGAAGCTCCACACTTGCTTTAGAGTTTTAACATCTTTTCTTCTTTGTCCTTTGTATCACATTCTTGTATTTTTCAGATGATTCTGAATCTCCTTTGCTTTGGAAACTTCTTTTTGCCTTTGTTATTCTTCCCGAATAACCTCCATTTCTCCCAACACTATGACTATTTCTTTTTTAGGTTTTTGCAAGGCAATGGGGTTAAATGACTTGCCCAAGGCCATACAACTAGGTAATTATTAAGTGTCTGAGGCCATATTTGAACTCAGATACTCCTGATTCCAAGGCTGGTGCTCTATCTACTGTGCCACCTAGCCACCCCACTGTGACTATTTTTTAAAATTCTTCATTGTGTACTCTCCTAATTATTCATGTTTGAGGCTTGGAGGTGCACTAAGGATTGGGAACCCTAAAGCCATTCATGGTTCAGAAGATCCAGCCTCACAGGTGAGAGAATGAAAGGCAAAATATTGTCAGAATTCATAACAACTGGGTAAAACAACCTGGGACCAAAGACCAGAGGCTCACAGAGAAATTTATCCATCAGGAATAAAATTGAGTACAATAATAGTGAGACTAATGGCCTAGAAGGATTTAAGCTAAATCAGGATTAAAGTCTGATTGAGGCCACCTCTTCAGATTTTAGGATCAATGGCAGGAATTGTTGAGGGTTAGCATCAATGGGTCTTTTTCTTCATTCTGTTTGTTAGTGTGATTTGGTCCCTTTTAGAGCTGTGGGAAGTAGTGCCAGACCAAAGTCCATATTCTCTGTGATGAGCTGTAACTATGCTGTTGCAGGTGGCAGACACATCATTTCTATTAAAACAGGAGATAGATAAGCATTGCTCAAACCTTGCTCAAACAAGATATTTTCACCTTCTCCTCTAAGTAAGGCCAGTTTGTAATTTTAGCCCAAATAAATTTTGACTTCAGGGAAGACAAACAACACATATCTTACAGGAAACAGTATTCTTAGGTATTATGTGGTTTTCACATGGAACTTAACATTTTTTGGATCTTATAAACTGTAATCAAGGAATTCCCATTTGTCAGACTAGGACTATTGATTGGGAAGGGGGTTATTAGAAAGGCTTCCCTTCAGCTGAAACTAGAATACCTCTCTCACTCATCATTCACCTTTGCTAAGATGATAGGTATTAATGAATAAAGAAACATAGCATTCTAATTTAACATCAAGCTCTCTTTTGACTGATAAGGTAAGAAAACTGGAGAGATTTAAATTTTTGTCCAAGTTCATACAGATACTAAATATCAGATTCAGGATTCAAATTTTTATCTGCCTGCAAATTTGGTTTTCTTTCTATTTTCTTTCACATTTCATTTTTTTTTCTGGTTTACCATAGCACTAGTTCAGTCTTTATCTTACAGAGGATTTCCAAAAAATGATATTATTCATTTAGTAGAAGAGACAAGAACTAGAACCTAGGTATACTAGCTACTAAGCAACTCACATTGCCTTATTTTTTTTTTTTTTAGGTTTTTGTTTTTTTGCAAGGCAATGGGGTTAAGTGGCTTGCCCAAGGACACATAGCTAGGTAATTGTTAAGTGTCTGAGGTTGGATTTGAACTCAGGTACTCCTGACTCTAGGGCTAGTGCTCTATCTACTATGCCACCTACTTGCCCTACATTGCCTTATCTTTTCTTAGGAATTGTCCACTTTTGCAAGATATTTTACAAGTTTTATGTTGGAGTCTGTAAACATTAAACAGATTCAACACATATTTACTCCATGCATACTCCATACAAATCACTGCATTAGGGATATGGCATATTAAAAAAAAAGAAAAAACTGGTCTAGCTCTCTAGAGTTCATAATCAATTGAGAGAAGTAAATACAAAGTACTATGAGGAGAGAGGTTATTAATGTTGAACAGACATTTGTTTCACTGCATGGTTAGATATAAGATTACAGTAATGCAAATGGTTTAGAGAACATAAATATCTAGTCATTTACTCATTCTCCATGTATAATGGCATAATATATTATTTTTCTTCTTGTTAATTTACTATGGTGGTGAATTTATTTAAGGCAATATTCATAAAACTATGTAGCAATTGAATCAACGTTCTGAAAGGAACTGCTTTAATCAATAGATCAATCAATCATTTGCAAAGAGTTTAAAGCACTTACTATGTGGCAGGTACTGTTCTAAGCAGTAGGAATATAAATATAAAGAGTGAAAGAATCTCTACTTTCTACGTGTATACATCTAATAGAGTCTGATTCATGAAAGGAGGCATGACACCCCTTCAGAATGACAGGTGAAGACTAGGAAACAAATGGAATGCAAATTTTAAAATCTAAAGGGTTTGTAAAAAGGATTCAACAGAACAAAACTGAAATTTTACAGGCAAGAATAAATAAATAATGGGCCTTATTTCATTCTTTCTACATAGAAGAACACTTGTTAAGAATCTTATTAGACTTGAAAAAGTGGTGTAATATACTTCCCCTAAAGTATTTTCTTACTCTACCAGAACGATATCTGGGTAAAATAATTGTGGAGCAGGTAGCAACAATCTGTTTTCTCTAACAGGTGGCAGATTTCTATGATAGAGGGAAAAACTGCCTTGACATTAGAAGAGCATTATCTAGTTAATGAATTTAAGTCATAGCTACCAAAAACAAAATCACTTTAGTTACTCTATAAAACCATTCCTCAAGTTATCCCATTTTTCAATCAAACAAAACTGAATCAATAAACATCAGATTCCTACCATATGAAAGGTATTGTGGGAGCCACAAAGTTGTGATTCTTGCCCTCAGAGAGCCAATAATTTTAGCTAAAAAGACATAAAAAAATAAAAATTAAATAAAATGTAAAAGAATAGTTCAAGACATGTTGCAATCTAGTGTAGAAAAATGAGAAGAGAAAATGATTACAGAAAGAGATGAGGTCATCAGAGTTTAAAGTGTTTTTATATGATGCCAAATTGCATGTATTGCATCTTCTGGAGGCTAGATAATGTTTGCAGTTATCATTTCTATAACCCCTAAAGTTTAACAATACCCTAATTATTTTCTCTTTTATTCCCCAAAATAATCCTATGAAGTATGTAAAGTATCTGAAATTTTCATGATATGGGCACACCAATAAAGAACACAATATTATAGGTACTATACCCACTCTATACAAAAAGAGAAATAAGGCTCAGAAGTGTTAAATGATGTGCCAAAAGTCAAATTCTTTGACCAATTATTTCTCAAATCTCCTCTCTTCATTTAAAAAAGCAAGGAAATGTCTTATTTTATCTTATGCAACTTCTATCATCTTTAATGATTCTTAAAGTTCATAGTCAGTGGCTCAGCAATCTCACTCATCAATTCCTTCATCAAACTAGGGTTTATTCTGCTTATATTAATAATTATATTTCCCATTGCAGTCAGGAAATAACTTACAATCTTATCATCTTCTGTATATTTCTAGGTGTATACATCTAATAGTCTGATTCATGAATGGAGGCATGACACCCCTTCAGAGTGACAGGTGAAGACTAGGAAATAAATGGAATGCAAAATTTAAAATCTAAAGGATTTGAAAAAAAGGATTAAACAAAACAAAGGTGAAATTTTTCAGTCAAGAATCCAACCACTCATTTTTGTTATCCTTTCCTCAAACAAAGGTGATCCTATCTACCCCAAATTTTTTATTTTCTGATTCCATTTCCTTATATATCTAAATTATCCCTTTCTTCTTGTTCTCAGTGTTTCTCATGAAGTTCCTCATAAGTTCATTCTTAGCATTGGCCCTTAATGTTTTTATTTATATCATTAAATATTTTTCAGTTACATATAAAAATAACTATTTTTTTTCTTTTTGATGAGGCAATTGGAGTGAAGTGACTTGACTAGCATCACACAGCTATTAAGTGTCAAGTAAAGATTTTCCTGACTCCTGGACTGGTATTCTGTCCACTGTGGCAACTTGAAACTCCAATAACCATTTGTTAAAATTTTTTAAATTGATTTTGAAATTCCACCCCCGACCTCTCTTTTCCTTCAAAAAGCAAGCAGTTTGCTAATGATTATACTTTCAAAGTCATGCAAAGCACCTTTAAAAAGAAAAATAGATAAAAAAGAACCCAGGAAAGATAAACAGAATTAAAATGTGCTTCAATTTGTATTCAGCATTCATTAGTTTTCATTGTGGGTCATTTTGGAATTGCCTTGGAACATTTTATTGATGAGTAGCCAAATCTTCCATAAGTGATCATCCATATAATATTGTTATTGCTATGTGCAATGTTCCTTTGATTCTGTTCACTTCACCTTGTATCAATTCATATACTTCTCAGATTTTTCTGAAAAAAAATTCACAATAGCACAATATTTACTGCAACTTGTTCAGTCATTTCCCACTTGAAGGGAATTCCCTCAATTTCCAATTCTTTGCCACAACAAAATTCAGGACGGGGAATAGTTCACAACTCCACCAACAATTTACTAGTGAACCAATTTTTCTACATTCTTTCCAGCATTTGACATTTTCTTTCCCTGTCATGTTAGACAATCTGATAGGTGTGAGATGGTATCTCTGAGATTAATTTGCATTCTTGTAATCAGTTGTGATTTAGAACATTTTTCCTGGTAACTATTAATAAATTTGATTGATTTTCTGAAAATTGCCTGTTCATATCCTTCGATTAGTTTTAGGATTTGACAATATTCTTAACAGGATTGTTATGCATATGTAGTCATCCTCCTTTAATTATACTTGTTTCCATTATCTGCATATCTTTTTTAAAATCTAAGGTGGTTTTCCAATCCTATTATATTACATTCTTCCTTTTTAAAAAAATTTTTGAAAAAATTATTGAATAAAACAAGTAGTTCAATAAAACAGCACAAGAAGAAAGACAATAACATATGACACTGCAAATCTGCTATGCACAACTTGCTATTCCTTTCAACCAAACAAAACTTAATATACAAATATTTTTTTCTTCTTCCCACTCTCCCACTCCCTTTCTTAGAGATGGCTACCAATAGACCTAGATTGGTATACACATAAAATTGTTCTCTACATACTTCTATTTATCAATTCTTTCTCAGAGTATATCATTTCTGTATTTTTAGTCATAGTGCAGAATTTCAAATTCCACTCATATACTTAATTGTGTATAGGGAAGATGATAAAGGAAAAGAAGATTACAAAAGTTGAATTTAGGACATCTCAAAGATAAATATATCATTATGTTAATGAATCCTTCATAACAATGAGGATTAGATCATTAAAAATAACCTACCTTTTTTTATTTAAATACACATTTTAATTTTTCTTTCTCACATGAAGACATGATTCTTATCAAAATAAACTCATCCTTTATGCACAACTGATTTCATTCCATACTGTTTTTTCTGGCAGACTGATTCCTTAATCAAATCCATTTATTCAATATTCCTCAATCTCTCCCTGATTGCTTCCCTACTTCCTACAAACATACCCAATGATTCCACTGGCTTCAGAAAGCTCTCAGGTGTTTGAATATCCCCACTGACAATCATCCTATATTTCTCTTTCCTCTTTGAAAAGGTCACTTATAATTTGTGCTTTCATTTCCTTTCCTCTCATTTTCTTAACTCTTTATAAAATTATCAATGATTTCTTAATTAATTATTAATTAATATATTTTTGACCTTTATTCAATCCTCATCTTTCCAGACCTCTTTAAAACCTTTGTACAATCATCTTCTTTTCCCTATTTTTGTTTTGTTTCAATCTTTGACATTAATTTCACCTGATTCTGCTCCTACCTGTCTAACTACTCCTCAATCTCTTTTACTAGTGGGCAAATCATGCCCACTAACTGTTGTGTCAAAAGCACAACCATGGGTCATTCACCATCTTCACTTTGTAATTTCATTCATTTCAGTGGATTTAATTGTCAAACCAAACCTGATGACACCCAAATATACTTACTTATCCAGCCCAAAACTCTCTTCTGACATCCAGCCTCATATCTCCAGCTATGAACTGGATATGTCAGATACAATGTCCCATACATATCTTAAAATCTACATTTTCAAAATTGAACACATTATATTTCTCCTCAAACCATTCCTTCTTCCTAACTTCTCTATTACTATGGAGGTCATCATCATCATCCTATGTTCCCAAGCTCATAAGTGATGTGTCATTCTCAAATCCTAATTCTGACTTCCTCTTCTCCAATTTGTTACCGAGGTCCATCAATTCTAACTTCATAAATTTTCTCGTATATGCCATCTTCTCTGCAGCAACTCTACCACAACTTTGGTACAAAACCCTCATTACTTCACTTCAGAACTATTACAATAGATTTCCATTTTGGTTTCTTCCTATTTTAGTTCATCCTCCACTCAAAATCATCAAGATGTCTTTTCTAAAGTGCATGTCTGACAATGTTACTATTCTATTTACAAAATTCCAGTGGTTCCATATTGTAAAGTGCTAGCACATATTTTAACTTTTAAAGCAAAATATTTTTCTTTTTGTAGTTAGTGAAGGTTGGTTTCTTCTGTGTTTTCTCATTCCAGCATCCAATCCTTACCTTAATCCACTTTAAAATTGCTATTTACAATATGCTTACTAGATATCTGATAATCATTTTGAAAATGATTTTATATAAGCTGAATGACAAAATTTTCTAAGAGCCCTTTTGGAAAATGCTTATGTCTCCTTTCAACTGTTCTATTTCTAATGTGGATACAGACCAAATCTGGAAAGTTGCATACACAAGCTTAGTGGCATAATTTGTTGTTGCCAGCAGTTAGTCATGAAGCAACTGTCAAAAATTGAATGCTAAACTAAGCAAATGATGTAAGACTTCAGCTAGAATACCCTATGTTGTAATCAAATCATCTTTGTGGAATGATGTCATAGCCTAAATCTTAAAAGTACATTCAAAGAGGTATTGTATTGAGGTGAACTGATTGATTCAATTTATGAAAAATGATTAATAGATGAGAAACTATCCTTTTCTTTCTTTTTGCAAGGCAAATGGGGTTAAGTGGCTTGCCCAAGGCCACACAGCTAGGTAATTATTAAGTGTCTGAGGCTGGATTTGAACTCAGGTACTCCTGACTCCAGGGCCGGTGCTCTATCCACTGCACCACCTAACTGCCCCTCTCCTTTTCTTTCAAAAAGATATTGACCACCAAGTAATTTAAGTCATGTGATTGGTTATGCTTTGATATAAAATGTAATGATAGGGAGCTATGTGATTGGTTAGAGCTATCACAAAAAGAAAAAGAAAAAGTTTTACTTTCAAGTAGAGAGGTTCAGGATGAATTGTTGCAAAATGGAAGGACTTTACCATCTATACTGGTTGGTCCTCTTTCTATTACATATGTAATTACCTATATTTCTGTCCTCACCCTTTGGACAGTGGAGTTGAGACTGTATGTATTGCTTTGAAGAGACATGGGGTATAAACCTCCCTAACAAATTAATATTGAAAATACTAGTTTTCATATGTTGTTCAAATTGTTTGTGTGAAATGTTCATTGAATAAAGACAGTATCTATTTAAACCACCTTTCTTGTCATGGTGATTGAATGGGAAAAAGAAAATGCAGTTATGTTTCTAAAATACTTGGGTCATGTATATAAAAGATAATTATTTTACATTAAAATTATTTATTTATTACCCACTCAAAAATACAAATTATAGAAAATTGACTATAATTTCATTTTTCATTTTTAAATTTTTAAAATTTAATTTTTTTCTTGGGAAAAATCATAGCATAAAGTATCTAATGAATTATCTCAACAGAACCAAGCACAGTGTTTTGCACAAAGCAGGTACACTTTATTGACAATACAATCTATAACTTCCTGTTACATATCCTTGGTATTCTAATTTCTACATTTGCAAAAATATTTCTACATTTTTGCACAGGTTTGGCGATACAATATTTATGGCAATCCTTTCAGAGTTAGGAGATACCAGCAATTTTACTTGCTTTGTGATTGTGGATAAATCAATTTGCCTCTTGTTCTCTGTTTCCTCAACTGAAACAGAGATGATAATTTTTCATTGTTTACATCACAAAGCAGTGGGTTAAAATGCTTTGTCACCCTTTGAGATACTGTAAAAGATGTTAATATGATTTTTTTCATATTTTCAGTTCATGAAGACATTTATTTGAATCAGAAAGCCATTTCATTCATTATCACCAATAACTAATCCCACTAGTGACTATGGGATTTATAACTTACTTTTAGTGAAAAGCAAAATGACTGAAGGAATTATATTTATATGGAAAGATCCCTCCATTTGTTACCAGAGGATTTCCATTTGAATCCCAGCACCATTATTTACTGCAGGTTTGATTTTAAGGAAAGTATCTTTACCTCACTTGGCCATTCATTCCCTCATTCACAAACTGAGGGGGTTAGACTAATTGATCTTTAAGTTCCTTTTGAGCTTCAAAACAGCTGTTCAGTATAACATTTCTAAAAATTGTAATAATAGTCTCTTGGAGGCACAGTTAAAAACCACATTTATATAGTTATTACAGTGATGATGGCTAAGGGAAAATTGATTTTGCATATAATTGATGAATGGTTGACTTTGCATATAATGGTTTTTTTTTGTTTTTGTTTTTGCAAGGCAAATGGGGTTAAGTGGCTTGCCCAAGGCCACAACAGCTAGGTAATTATTAAGTGTCTGAGACCGGATTTGAACTCAGGTACTCCTGACTCCAAGGCTGGTGCTTTATCCACTACACCACCTAGCCACCCACATATAATGTTTATTGGTTCTCTCTCAAAATATATTTTGCTCTTTCAAAGTTCAATTCCTTAAAGTATTGACTAATTACAGTTTTTCACTGGACTGAAATCAGCTAAAGTGAAATGATATCAACAAGGATCTCTTCAACATAAGAGAAACTTTGAGAGGAATGTCACTCCAGAGAAGGGTTGGGAGGGGGAAATGTTCATCCATCTGTAAAATCCAGAAATTATGTACCAAGGCCTGTCTCAATTAGATAATTGTCTTTGTTAGAAAACAGCAATGATAGTATCATGGTAAAATGTATTAATTTTATAAAGATGAATTAGCTAAAATTCAGGTATAATAGTTATTAAACTGCAAACCTACCAGATATAATTAAATATCAATCATTTGATAGAAAATAATGTGTAAATTAACATTCTCATGATTGAAGCTTAAATAAGAATCAAATTATATCATCATTTTACTCCTTAGGGATGAGACTCTTCATTGAGATTCCTTCCTTCCTTCCTTCCTTCCTTCCTTCCTTCCTTCCTTCCTTCCTTCCTTCCTTCCTTCCTTCCTTCCTTCCTTCCTTCTTTCAGAATTGAAAACATTTTATGCCCACAATAGATTTTATATAAATGACAACTGTACCATTATAGGTTTATTTACACTTGGAAAGAAAAGACTAAAACTTATTAAGCCTATTACTTTTATGATGCTATAAGATTGGTGGAATACTCGAGTATTCTTAACAGATAATACATAACATTATGGAATTAGGAGTTTAATATAACTGGAAGAGAAAGATCCATCTTGGTAGGCATGCTACATACCCCCATCTTTACATATAGATTGAAAATCAGTGAGTAAATATGTTAAATGTAATGAGTGGAATTTGATCAAGAAAAGTTTGAATTTCATTTTTTATGAATTGAACAATGCTTGCTCTGAATTTCTGACACATAAATGTGATGAATTGGCTTTGAAAGGAAAATATGAAATTTTACATATTAATTCACAATTTATTCAACTATTTATGAAAAACATTATGATATATGGGACAGAGGCTTATAGAGTGGGGGGGAAGACTTCTCACAAGAATCATAGAATATCAATGGTAGAAGATACCTTAGTCACTGTAGTCATCATAGTTCTCCCTCTCTCTCTCCTTCCCTTCCTCTCTTCCTTCCCTCCTTGCTTCCCTCCTTGCTTCCTTCCTTCCTTCCTTCCTTCCTTCCTTCCTTCCTTCCTTCCTTCCTTCCTTCCTTCCTTCCTTCCATTGTAGAAGGAGAAACTAGCTCAAATTGTTAAAAAATGACTTCATATTTATGTTTCAGGTACCTGCTACACATTAAATCTTCAAATTGGGGTTCCTTTGGGGTATGTACTTCTCCAAATTCACTAGAAGCTACTGGATTTCATTTCTTTCTTGAAATAATTCCACTAAATTCCGCTAAAACCTACAGATGAAAATTGAGAAAACTCATTCATTTCTTTCTTGTCTTTACCAGCTCAGTCTCCCCTGTTCTATCTACATATCTTAATGTCTGCTTTTAATAAACATTACCAATATGTCCTACTCAATGGCATCTGATATTTTTCACCTTTCCCAGAATGGGATTCCATGTTATATAACCTATATGATATATCCTAAGGAATTATCCACAGGTATTATGAATTATTTTTTGCTCACCTTTTTTATTTATTCAAAAATAAATAAATTAATTATCCAGTCATGGTACTGAACACCATTCTATCAGGAAGCCAGATTTTTTGGATCACTTGAGATCAGGGATTCTGAGGTCTAGTGGCTTTCATTAAGCCCAACACCAAAGGGGAGATCCACAGGGAGCAGTTGCCCAAGAAGGGGTAAACCATATACTGTGATGCAAATGGCATAGTCCAAAAGTCCCATAAGTTGTTGATAAAATTCCAACTTGGTTGAGATAGGAGACTCAGGAAGGAAGGAAGGAGGAAAGGAGAAAGGGAGGAAGGAAAGAAAAAAAAAGAAGGCAAGAAGTAAGGAGGGAAGGGGAGGGGAAGGAAAGGAGAAAGAGAAAAAGTGAGGAAGAGGGAAGGAGAAATTGAAGGAAACCAGAATTAGGAAAAACAAACTCTTCTAGGAGAATATTAAAAAAAAAGCACAGACCATTGTAATGATAGGTTCAACTTTCATATTCTAAATAAAAGTGATTCCAAGGACTAGGATTATTTGCCAGCTGCTGTTGAATGTAAAATAGTGACTGGACTGATGCACAACTTACCATCTTTTTATCATCTAAATGTGTGCTCTACAGAGTATTGTAGTCTTTATATGCTATATCAATCCAAATTCTATCATCTATTATAGTTAATATTTTCCATGCAAAGTGGATATTACAGATATCTTCTTTCTGTTTGTTAGCAAAGGTACAAGAAAATTTTCTCTAAGTTTACTTTATAATTATTTTATTGGAGAGAGGAAAGTTCCCCAATTGAGAAAAAGAACTGAATGTAATATGTCTCCCTATCACCAAGCATGACATATATTTAATCCGTTTTCTTATGGTGTTTTTCTTCTCCTGAACAATTACATCATTGTTGATTAAGCTTGCTTCATAAAAAGTACTAATGATCTGCAGATTCTGTTGTTTTTTCACAAGTGAAAACTGGAAATAGTTTTGTTTTGCTTTGCTTTTAGGCTGTCTTGAAGATATTCATCAGATTTACTTTTTCTTTCTCATTATAGAACTTTAAGATGAGCCACACTTCACAGTTCAAAGTGTGGAAGATGTCATTAAACTAGCTGTCTAATCAAGAAGGTGTAAAAATTTTAATTAAACTAATGGCAGACTGACTTAATTATTCTAAAATATATTAAAACACAAGCTATACATGTGATTACTCTCCCATAATTCATATAAGATTCTTATTTACTTTCTTGCTTATTACTTGTCACAGTCTTTGTGCATAGATGCAGCAATATCTAGGCATATATGCAAATATAATGAATTACCAACTCACCTACTAAAAACAGAAATAATATTAAACTTAGATATGAGCTTATTTATTCTTACTCTTAGAACACTTAATAGCATTTTTTGTGTAAATTCAACTAAAAGTCTCAAAAAGAAATCAGTTTTATTATTTTGATAGTCTTTGTTCTTTATCTTCTTTCCTTTCCCATCTTTACTAGTTTCTTCAGGCAAAAATCAGTGAAATGTAACTTTGGTGATGTGAGGTAGTAAAATAAACCAGGTGAAATGTTTATACTTCTTAGAGAATGAGTTTTAGATCTCTTCTTTTACTCTGAAATTGAATAAATTGTTTTAAAATTCTCACTTATGCCTTCTCTGCCAACTTACACACTTTCTTTTCTAACTTGCAATGGCACTTGCCTTCTCTAAAACACTTATCAAATCTCACCTCTGAAGCCCCTGATCACTTAACATATATCATGTCATGGAGCTGTATTAAGTTGCACCTGTGGCTGGTTAGTTCCACTGGTGAGAGCTCAATGTTAACAAGACAAAGGTCATGGCTTCATTCCCCTTGTGGACCAGTTAGCTTTGCTCTTTTCAACAGTCATAGATTGTACCAATGACCCCAGCCAGCTGTCTTGCAGATGTGTGTTATTAGTCACAGAGGAGACTGAGTGAGAGCAGGTGGATAGCATTAGCACAAATCTATCACCACTACTGGAAAAACAACTCACACTGTGTGTCTTATTGACAGTAGGTCAGAAGTGTCATCTTTTTAAAAGAAAAACAGTGAATTTATCTAAAGAATGAAGGGGTTGAATCAGATATTGTATAAAAAGTCACTCTAGAATTTTAATTTTTACTTTTAATGCTTTTTTTCTTTGTCCTTATATATTTTTAATATTAGTTACCCTTGTCTGCCCTTTTAGATTATCATTTCTTTTGATTTCTGAGAATTATAGCTTTTTTAAGATTCCAAAACTGTAGCTTATTGCAGGTATTTTATAATCAAATATCTGTCTGTATAATGTGTCTATCTGTTGTCCTGTATGTCTTTTTCTATTCAGAGTGACATATATTAGTGATATTGTACCTTTCAGCGATTTCTTCATTTGATGGCATAAAAGTGATAAATATCAAACTTTTTTTTTGGTTAATTTTGAGAGATCAAGAATCTATGAACCAAAATCATATTTTTATTGTATTCAAAGTTTTTTAAAATTTACTTAGTAACAAAAATATTCATACCCAGCAATACCACTACTGGGTCTATACCCTGAAGAGATGATGAAAAGGGGTAAAAACATCACTTGTACAAAAATATTCACAGCAGCCCTGTTTGTGGTGGTAAAGAATTGGAAATCAAGTAAATGTCCCTCAATTAGGGAATGGCTGAATATTGTTCTATTAAAAACCAGGAGGAAAGGGAATTCAGGGAAGCCTGGAGGAATTTGCATGAACTGATGAGATGAGCAGAACCAGAAAAACACTGTACATCCTAACAGCAATATGGGGGTGATGATCAACCTTGATGGACTCACTCATTCCATCAGTGCAACAATCAGGGACAATTTGGGGCTGTCTGCGATGGAGAATACCATCTGTATCCAGAGAAAGAACTGTGGAGTTTGAAGAAAGACTAAGGACTATTACCTTTATTTTAGGGGAAAAAAACACCTGATATCTTATTGTCTGATCTTGCTATCTCTTATACTTTATGTTTCTTCCTTAAGGATATGATTTCTCTCTCATCACATTCAATTTGGATCAATGTATACCATGGTAACAATGTAAAGACTGGCAAATTGCCTTCTATGGGGTGGGGGGGAAGGAAGTAAGATTAGGGGAAAATTGTAAAACTCAAAATAAATAAAATCTTTTTTTTTTTTAAAAAAAGAAATGATCTCATAAAGCAGAAAAAAATTTCCTTAGTTATAATTTATTATTTTACTTTTATAATATAAATAGTTCAAGAAAAAATAAATATCTTAGGAGATTTTCTTATAATGATCATATTCCTTATCCATTTTCAAAGGTCATAATATTATTTCTGCAAATGAAATCAATGAATTTATCTGGATAATTAATAATAATAACAATGATGATGATGATGATAATAATAAGGATGTTCTTGCACTGAGTAAAGCATGATAGTCTCATAACAAGATAAAATATTTACCTGAAAAGTCTCTTCTAGTCATAAGTGTGATGAGTAGGATTTCAGTTCAGACTACCCTGACTACAAGACCACATCTATTCACTGTCTCTGGCTACTATTTTGTAAAATTGCAGTACTATGAAAATACTGCATATATGTAGTATTACATTGTCTAGATATTAGCTATGATCCTGAGGGCCAATGATCCTTTTTACTATATGCTAAATATTAAGATTTGATGTTATATACCCATTTAAAATTTATCACATATTTTAAAAATGTTACCTCTTCAAATCATATCTGAAGTTTGTAGTTATAAGACCAGTATATGTTCTAGGATTCATTTTTTTCTTTCATATCTCTACCTAGACCAGTCTATTATCTTAACTATAATTATATATGACCCAGTGGCAGCTGATAGCAACTGGATCTATATGGCACATTGACAGTTCACTTAAGCAACTTGCCAATCATAAGGCATGAAATAAAAAGAACAAAAGTTTGCTCTGTCAAAATGTTCTCTTTGACTTGATTAGTGACTTTAATATCATAACACTTTCCCTAGATATCTGCATCTTGATATATACAACCCATTCAAAGAAAAAAAAAAGTACTGAAATAATTTTTGGCAGTTCTTCAGATTTTACCATAAAAAAGCAACTTTCATCTATCATCTTATATTATTCTTTGTGGAAATTTTTTCCATGCCATTAGACAAGCTTTATTTGCAACATAAAACAAGGATTTGTTAGAAACATTTTAACTTTGCATTTAAGTACATAGTACTTAAGGATGTCAACCTGGAGCAAAGGAGAGATATAGCTGAATTTTTTAGGATATATATAATTCTTTTCTTTGACATTTACTTAACTCAGAGGTAACAAACACATGACCCAATAGCCCAAACCAGATTAAATGTAATTAGAAAAGTCTTAACAAAACAAAATAAAAATAAAATAGAACATAGATAATAGTCACTGGATTTCATTCCTCATCTGTAAAATGAAGAGTTGGCTAAATGATCTCTGTGACTATGGATACTCAAATTCTATGATCAAAATTAATATAACTAGTAACTATCTATTTTTATTTTTATTTAAGGCAATGGGGTTAAGTGACTTGCCCAAGGTCACACAGCTAGGCAATTAAGTGTCTGAGGCTGGATTTGAACTCAGGTTCTCCTGACTATAGGGCCAGTGCACTATCCACTGTGTCACCTAGCTGCCCCCTAGAAAATATCTTAGTGTTTCATTCTTTTACTAGAAAGATTAGGAAAGTAAGATCCAAAGAATTTTGCTAGCAGTGCTGCAATGTGGAGAGGACATTGGATCTTTCAAATAAAAATTAATCTGAGCTAAAGACAGAGCTCTGCAACTAATTTGGCAGGTGATCATGGACAAATCAATGAACATCTCTGAGCCCTGCTGTTTTTATCTGTAAAAAAAATAGGTTGAGCCAGAAGATATCTTCATTTCTTCTAGCTCTATAATTGCATGACTAATGTCACATAGCTACTTAGTGGTATAGCAAGGATAAGATTATCTCTATGTCAGTGTTCTGTCATTTCAACATTATTATCATGATTACTAATGTTTGATGAGAACATTTTCATTAAATACTTGGACAAGCATAAACAGAAAACAGAAATTACATCTTCAGGCTTTGTAATTTTTTTAAAGATAATATTTTATTTTCCCTCAATTGGATATAAAATATTATTAGGATTTGTGGAATATATGCAGGAACTTGCCTGAGGTCTTCCCCAAATGCCTTTAAATAAAGACTCTAAACAAATTCTAAAGCAGCAGAATTCACAAAAATGTCACAGCCTTCCTATCTAACAAAACTGGGAAAGTTGTCAGGAAAGATCTGCTGCACCAACCTGAGAGAGGACCACAGTCTAGCACAAGCCTGTGTCAGTACAGAACAGCCCAGTAAACCAGGAGCAGGCTTCAAGGAGAGACTGCATCAGGAGGAACAGTTGCAACTTCTATACCTCTCAGTCCATAGACATCAAAGACAACTTTAGAAGGTCTTCAGGAAAGATCTGTTATACCTGGATGATAGAGTGTAGCAGAATCTACAGGCTACAGTAGCACAGTCTCAGATCCAGCAAATTAGGAGCAAGTCTTGGGAGGCAATGAATCAGAAACAGCTATTTCCAGAGCTCTCAGCCCATGGAAGTAATTGGTTAGATGGAGATTACAAGGGTATCTTTGCTACCCTGAGGTAGGACTGTTGCTTTGCCACTCTAGGATCTGGGACACAGTCCTGGGTAGTAGTCTCAGGATGAGGAGGAGCACTAACAAACCAGAGCTTGTTGCCACAGGAAGAATGGGGACCCTCTTGATAGTTCCAGGGCAGAAAACAATACTTGAGGTAACTCATACAAGAGGACAGTTTAGAAGGGTAGTAAATACCTCTTCTTAAATCATGCCATCTTGGAAAAACTGAAAACTTATAGGTTACAAGAAGTATCTCTGAAAACAGAAGCACAAACTCCCTGAAACTGGGAACAGGATACCCTTCAACATGGAAGCACAACCTTATTTTAACAGCATTAAAATCAAGTTATAGATTGGGGGAAATGAACAAACAAACAAAAACTGACCATTGAAAGTTACTATGGTGACAAAGAAGATCAAAACATATACTCAGAGGAAATTAATAAAGACAAAGCTCTTACAACCAAAGTCTTCAAGAAAAAAAAAATATGAATTGGTCTTAGATCATGAAAGAGCTCAAATAGGATTTTGAAAATCAAGTTAGAGAGGTAGAATAAAAATTGGGAAGAGAAATGAGAATAATAGAAGAAAATAGGGATGTGTATCAGGGTAATATGAGAAGGCAGAGTCTCCCCTCATATTATGAAAAGTAAAAAAAGAGTAATAATGACAAAACAAGATAAATATTAATACTAATATTACCAGTGTAATGTTTGTAAATCTTTTTTCTTATATTTGTTCATTTTCCATAGTCTAGATGACATACTTCACATTTGTGTATAAGATATCCTGACTCTAACACTTTTTGTGCCACCCCTGTTGTGGACCCCAACGTACATCACTGCAAGAAAATCATGAAAACTGAGTCAACAGGATGGTAAAGGAGACACAAAAAATATGAAGAAAATAACAATTCAAAAAGCAAGTTGACCAAGTTGTAAAAAAGGTACAAAAATAAAGCCAATAAAGTAGAAAAATGCATTACAAAGCAAAATTGGTCAAATGAAAAAAGGAGGCACAAAAATCACCTAAGAAAATAATTTGTTAAAAATTAGAATTGAGTAAATGGAACCTAATGACTTTATATAAATCAGGAAATAATCAAACAAAACCAAAAGAATGAAAAAAATAGAAGACAATGTGAAATATCTCATCAGAAAAATAACTGACTTGGAAAATTGATTCAGGAGGGATAAATGAAGAATTGTTGGACAGTTGAAAGCCATGATCAAAAAAGAGTCCAGATATCATCTTTCAAGACATTCTTAAGGAAAAAAATATTACAGAAGCAAAGGGTAAAAGTGAAAGAGAAAGAATCCACTGATTACTTGCAGAAACACAGAATTTCTGGAATATTATAGCCAAATTCCAGAGCTCCCAAGTCAAGGAGAAAATATTGCAAACAACCAGAAAAAAAAAACAATTCAAGTGGAGTCACAGTCAGAATAACATAAGATCTAGCAGCTTCTACATTAAAGAATCACAGGGCTTGGAATATAATACCCTGGAAGGTAAAAGAGTTTAGATTGCAACCAAAAATCAACTATCCAGCAAAATTCAAGCATACTCTTTCAGAGGAAAAAGATGGACTTCAAGGAAATAGTTTCAAACTTTCCTGGTATAAAGACCAGACCTGTACCAAAATTCTGACTTTATTTTTTTAGGTTTTTGCAAGGCATTGGGGTTAAGTGGCTTGCCCAAAGTCACATAGCTAGGTAATTATTGTCTCTGAGGCCAGAATTGAACTCAGGTACTCCTGACTCCAGCGCTGGTGCTCTATGCACTGTACTACCTAGCTGCCCCATCCAAACTCTGACTTTCAAATACAAGTCTCAAGAGAAGCATAGAGAGATAAATAAGAAAGGGAACTCACAAGGGAATTAATAAGATGAATATTTACATTCCTACATGGGAAGACTTGTAACTCATAAGAACTTTCTCATTAGGGCATTTGGAAGGAGTTTATTTAGACTGTAGGCACAGGTGGGGGTTGAATATGAAGGGCTGATATCTAATAAAATAAAATTAAGGAAAGAAAAAGAAAGGGAGAGAATGGGATAAATTATTTCAATAAAAGAGGAAAGAAAAATCTTTTATAGAGAAGTTGAAAAAAATTGGACAATTTTCCTATAGAGAAAAAGGAAGGGAAGGGTACAAGATAAAAGGGAGGGCACATTGCAATAGTCATAAGAAAAACACTTTTGAAGAGGAACAGAATGAACAGAAAAAAAGAAAAAGAATGAACAGAGAGGAAATAGGATGGAGATAGGGTCATGGATGAGGGAAGGCAGAGGAAGTAGATATGTGTTTCACCTGTACCTGACCACTGAATCAGAATGGCTGAGCACTACACCTGGCATGAGCTTAGTGACTGTGCCATGCTATCCATTCTTAAAGAATGAACCGATGGTGTCTGAAAACAGGATGAAGCATACTTTTTTTAAATTTTATTTCGTGATTTTTTTTTTTTTTTTTAGGTTTTGCAAGGTAATGGGTTGAAGTGGATTACCCAAGGCCACACAGCTGGGTAATTTTTAAGTGACTGAGGCTGGATTTGAATTCAGTTACTCCTGATTCCTGGGCCAGTGCTCTATCCATTGCACCACCTAGCCTCCCCTTTGAGTTTTATTTTTATCCACTTTTTTCATAATGTGAATATTATAGAAATGTTTTTCTTGAATAGACATGGATATCTATATCAAATTGCTAGGTTTCTCAATGGTGGGGGACTGTGGGGAAGGAGGAATGAAGAGAATTAGGTACTGGAAGTTTAAAAAGAAAGTTTAACATTTGGGGAAAAATAAATTGCTAAATAAATTTAAAAAACAATTGTAATATTCTGTTTTTAAAGTTTTGAGTTGCAAATTCTATCATTCCTTCCTTCCTCTTCACTTTCCATGAGATAGTAATCAATCCAGTATTTCCACCTTAATCATTTGGTATAAGAAAACAAAAAAAAAAGTGAAAAATACTAAGAAAAACCTTACTTTAAAAAAATAGCAATGTGACTTTATAGCATGCAATGCTATAGTTTCAGAAGAATGATCATCAAATCTTAAAGGTCAATATGAAGAGTCATGGTGGGCCTGAATAAATTATATCACATTAAAATAATAAAAAAAGACAATTATGAAAGAGAAGTAGTGGAAAAGACCATCATCAGAGAAATGTTATCCTGGGCTGAATAAATATTGACTTAGATAGCAAGATTAATGCTTTATCAATATAGATGTCATATCAAGAAAAGACAAACTCTCCTTACTCACTTCCAAGCATTGAATTGGACTCCTTATGACTGATTTATGGGAAGACATAGACAAGATTCAGAGGATGATATATCTAATCAATAGGCAACAATTAGGCAAGAAGCAATTTTTAAGCACCTACTATGTGTAATGCATTCTGCTAAATAAGCACTGGAAGTATAAATGTAAGAACAAATTTATATATATAAATAATAAGTAGAAATATATACAGCATAAACAATGAATTCCCTAAAATTGTCACATATATTCAAATTCATAATATTTAAGTTATAATTAGGTAACATATGGTAACTGGTTCCAGACCAATGAAAATACATAACGCATATTCAAATAATATGATCATTTCAGGGAATTCAGAATGAGGATTGGCTGTTCGGGCGCCCCCCCCCCCCCCCCCCCCCCCCCCCCCCCCCGTGTGAGTCTTTTTTTCAAAATGGAAGTTCTGAGAAGGAATAAGAGAAGAAGCCTGCAGGGGCAGGGTTATAGGTTCAGGTGTAGACAGGTGACTCATGTTGCTTAAGTCTTGAATCTAGGAGTTAGAAAGGGTAACAGAAGATTTCTATCTTCTTCATTTTTCAGATAAAAACAAACAAACAAACAAACAAACAGAACTGAGGCTCAGTGAAGTAGACTGCCAGAGGAAATGGTCATTTAACTTTAAAATCAGTAATCTTTTCTGCTAAAATGTAAGAATGATGAGCAGATCAAATAAAATGAGATCTCTATTGGTGGAAAGAATACTTTCTTCAGTCTAGTCATAGATCCTCAAAATATTGAATTAAAATATGCTGTCCCTAATAATAAATTACATAAAGTAAAATGTTCTATATTAGAATACATTCAGTATATATTTAATAATAAACTCAAGTGGATTAATACAGCCTGAATTTTGTAACTCACATGGCCATGTGTTCTACATTTTATAAAACATAGAATTTACAACTGAATCATTGTAAATGACATATTTACCTTTAACATTTGAATTTACAAATTTCAAATACAACTATCAAAATTAATAATAACATCTTTATGGAAAGTATAATTATTTATTAAGTTTGATAATACACTAATAGAAAATGAGCAATTATATGCAAATTGGGGTTATATGCAAATTGGGGGTATTATAAAATGGAAGGACTTTATAAAATGGAAGGACTATTAATTAAGTGCCATAATGTTAGATTTTTAAACTCATTACATTGTTACAAATATTGAATTATATTAATATTGTAATTAAAAAAATGATCAACACCTTTACCTTGATGATAATCAGTCATTGCATAGTATTCACAATGATGTATTGGAGGAAAATCTTACCCAGTGAGAAGTACTCAATCTTCAGGGTACAAAAATAATTTTGCCTGAAGGAATTTACATTTAAATTTTATGCATATAGGAATTTTTTTATATTGCCATATGGATGCTTAATACTCAGTTGCTCTATGCATATGCATGTATATATATATATATATACACAAATATAATGTATCATTGAACAGAAAACATGTGAATATATTATATACATAGATGTATAATTTGCTACATACCATCCACACACACACATATATGTATATATATATATGTATTATGCCTAATTTTTAAATGTGAAATCCTGCAGCCAAAAAAATTTTTGGGGGGGGTGATAGCTTTATGCAGTAGGAAATTTTATATTTTAATCTTATATATAACCTTTTCTTCCATTATATCATTGAGAATAGTATTTGATAACTTATTAATGTAAATGTTTCCATATATCTATCTACACACACACACACACACACACACACACATATATATGTCCCACTACTAAACAACTTTAGTGAAAATGTAGAATTTAGGAATGTCTTAAGCCTTATTGAACATCTCTAGAAGAAGGGAACTGTTCATTTTTATTGACTTTCCTTAAGAGAAATGGCTGAAATACTAACTATACCACTTCATGGCTGTATGATGTCACTTAAGCTTTCAGTGTCCCAGGAAACTTTCTACAGCAATACATTTTATTTATTTTTCTTTTTAGGTTTTTTTCTGCAAGACAATGGGTTAAGTGGCTTGCCCAAGGTCACACAGCTAGGTAATTATTAAGTGTCTGAAGCCAGGTGCTCCTGACTTCAGGGCCGGTGCTCTATCCACTGTACCACCTAGCCACCCCAACCGCAAAACATATTAGAACAGTTGCTGATTTGATTGGTAACATAATTGTCCTTAATTAATAATTGTCCTCCACAGACAAAATCACAGGCACAGACCATATTAAAAAACAACACACACACATACACAGAGAACATTAAACTCCAAATTCTATATAATTCTCAAAGGTTTCTTCTTTCATTTTTCCCTAATTCATGCCAGTTGGTGCATACACACACACACACACACACACACACACACACACACACACACACACACACACACACACACAGCCATATAAAACATCTGTCTGTCTGTCTGTCTCTCCTTTTCATCAGAATGTTCTGTGCTGTTTTGTTTTTCTAGCAAATAAATAGAAATAATTCTTTATTCTTTTCAGTTGTTAAGTATCCCAATAGAAGCTTTTGTCATGTTCTTTTCAAATGGAAAATCTCTGGAGGAAATCATTAACTGCTATTATGAGGTAATCTCTGCTTTTTTAAAGTGCAACCAGGCATTTTCTAGTTGTGGATCTTACTTTAGGTTAAGTTCTTTGGAATATGATGAAGATTTTTCTTTTCTATCATTCTTAAAAAGTTTGGAAGACATTTTAATATTGTAATCTAGTCATGTAAGTTATTTTGTCATGTCTAAAATCTGTAAAGGAAAGCCCTAAATGACCTCCTTTCACATTTTTGTCCCCTCTAATTTCCATGACTATGTGATAACCAAATGGATTATTTCAGTCCAAGTCTCATTATGCTCAGTCATACAATTTAATCCTTGTATCTCTACTTTATCTTGCTATTCCTGCATTACTGAAAAAGTTGCTTACTTTAAATGACCAACCAGGAACTGCCAGTACCCTTTTTCTCTAGTAATATTTCTTAGCTGTAATTAGAATAGTAACTGGTAACTAAATATATCTAAAGCAATATGTTAAACTCCCTAGTGTTTCAACACGATTTTAATTAAATGGAGGTGCTATCAAATATTCAGTCAAGTCTTTTGTGGTTTTCAGGCTTTTAAATGTATACTCAGATGTTTTTAATATGTTAACATCCCATTAAAATTCATATTAACATATTTTTATACCTGCATTTTTCAGTTTCAGATTATGAACATACTCAGCAAATATATAGAATGTTTTTTTAAAAGTTTTTTTTTTTACACTTGCAGGATCTACTTATTTAAAATCTGACTGAATCTGAGTGTCAGAAGGGGTCTTGGTGATTGAATCCAAACTGATAACTGAATTCTTTCTCCAACATATCCAGGAAGTAGGAATCTTCCACTTTTTCCTTGGAAATAATGAAAAGGAATTCATCCGTTCCTGGGACAGCCAATCCATTCTATTTTAAGGTAGAAATAAGTTTTAGAAAGTCTGAAAGTCTTTATTATAAATCTACTTATTTCCTTATTACAAATTTTACTCTCAGAAACTTTGCCTTATGATTGCTAATTATACCATCTTTTTTTTTTAGTTTTTTTTTTTGCAAGGCAATGGGGTTAAGTGGCTTGCCCAAGGCCACACAGCTAGGTAATTATTAAGTGTCTGAGGCTGGATTTTAACTCAGGTACTCCTGACTCCAGGGCCAGTGCTCTATCCACTGTGCCACCTAACTGCCCCTAATTCTGCCATCTTAAACCAAATTTTAAAAACTAGTACATTCCGTTATCCACATAGTATTGCTTAAAATACTTGAAAATAGCCATGATGTCTTTCCCATGTCTTCTAGTGAAAATATCTCTAGATCCTTCAAACAATACTTTTATAACATTAACTTCATTATAAGATCTATAAAAACTAACATTTATATACTTTTAATGATTGCAAAATACCTTCTGTAAATTTTCTTTGATCTTCCCCACTCTAGCTATGAAGTAGTTATTATTTTTCACTTTTTGTTCTGTTCTTATCAAAGATAAAGGACTTGCCTAGATACATAGCAATTAAATACTTGAGGCAGACTTTGAACTCATTTTCCTGTCTACAAATTCAGTTCTACAAGTTCACTTCAGTGCATGTTTAACGGCATCAAGGACTTTTTAGTATCATGGTATTTAATTTTTAAATCAATATAATCCCAAGGATCCCCTGAAAAAGGCAGAAAATTAATATTTATTTTTGAGATCATGCATTATGTTGGGCATTCTTTCCTTTCAATCAGTTATCCATGAAACTTGTTTACCCAGTATGCACAGAGCACTATACCTTGGAGTGATAAATGAAAAAAATCACTAATGAGATGAAGTTACTAGTTTACTGAATATTACAATGAGATCTTCTAGACTCAATATCTATTGATATTCTGTCTCTTATTCCAATCCCCCATCTACGAAATTTAGGTTAGTTCTTTCCCTCCTCTCAAACCTGATTGAAGTACAGAATAAATCATGAATTCCTTATGACCTTAGTGAAAGTTGATCTGGATTTTTGGCAAGAATATGTTGGTAGTTTAACACTTGGTTCTCAAAAGAGAAAAAAAGACCTGTATGTAAGAAAAAGTTTAATATGTATTATTTTTAATATTTCCTCCATCTCTTACAAAGACTATTAAATAAGACAATTAATCAAGTCCTATGTTTGCTGATTTAAGATATATAACTCTCACACTGAAGATATAACATTTGACTTGATAGATCCTATTGGAATTTATCTAGTATATTACTTTTTCCTGATCACTTAACAACCTGGAGTTGGAATTCCTTAGACCTCACATACAAAATAAGGCCACTAAAGTCACTATACTTCACACTGCTGACCATATTTTTCTGTGTGGAGACTCAGGTTGTTATTTACTGATACAGTACTCCTTGTCTCTTAAGTGCTGTATCTTTATTGAATATGCTGTCAGTCTCTTTTTATTCATTATTTAATGATGTTTAGACATCTCATTTTGATCTAATATCAGATCAAAATTTTCAGAGAATAGTCAGTCATGTCCAAATCATATAAACTTCATTTTCTTTTTATCTCATTTATGCCTAAGGACTTTCTAAAAACAACCTGAATTTACATACTGGTACACAAATTAAGTTCTAAGTTGGATGTACTTAGCCTATGCTTTTGAGTTCCTTAAATTAGTGAGATTCACAAAATATCATTTTAAGGATCCTTAACCAAAAAAAAAAAACCAATGAAACAAAAGTTAATAAACAAAATAAAACTAAAAAAGCTACTCTATTCATAAACAAGGGAGACTAAGTAAATGTATTTCTAAGATAAACATGATAAGTAATAGCACATGAAGAAAAAAAGAAGAAAGGAACTGAAGTTGGGCTCAAGAATTTAAATTTAGAAAATGAATTTAATAATGTTATTTTATTTTAAGAAGATGTCTTAGTCTATATAGTTGAGCTTTCAGGAAGTTAGAGAAAATCTTTTTATAGTAAACCTTGGTAATCTATAGGTCATTTTGAAGTACATTTTATGAGAATCTAATGGAGAGGCACATGAGATGTCATGAGAATATAAAAACCCATTGAAAATTAGAAATTGTGCAGAAGAAAGTATGAAATATGTTTTTCAGAGAAAAGTTCAACTGGAAAATAAAAAGATGTCAGTTATATAGACAGATTAAGAAATAACTGATATAATCACCACATGCTTCATCGGTGGCCATTTATTGCTTAGAAGATCGGAAGAATGTTGTGTGGAACCTTTGTACAAGATTTATGTTCAATCTTAGACAATGGTTTAGAAAAGGAAGACAGATTCAGATGGATTGTAATCTAAATGGCTGAAGGGAGCATTGACATGGATGAAGTCACTGACCTATTGGAATATCCATACTGAACAGGAGGGAGCAATTATGATATAATAAACCAACTGAATGGTGTTCCTTTGTATTCTTAAGTCTAAAGGCTACTTGTGACATTTAAGCTAATGGTGAACACTGCTACTTAACATGCAAATTTTTACTCTCAATGATAGTTCATGTGTTAAGAAATAGTACTAGAATTTTAAAACAGTATCATATAGATCACAGAATAAGAAAATAATAATGGGAATGATTAAAGCTCTTAGCACAGCAGCTTGCACAATATAACACTATACAAGCATTTGTTTTTTTGATGTTATTTTTAATTATTATTGTTTAGCTATATCACTTAAATTTAAAGTGAACTTTTTAATATTAAAATATTTAATGTATAGAGTTAGGGCAAATGGAGTGAAAATCATTTTGATCTATCATTAAATAGGTTGTACAACATTAGTATATTTCCAAGTATGAATACCTTCTATTTTATTTAATGATTAAGGGTAGCAAGTATTTCCAGTAGATAAATGTTTTCATCCCTTAAGTTTTATCCTTTAAAGGGTGCTAAAATTGTAAAAAACAATTTAAGTCATAAAATTATTTAAAAATAGAAAATCATCAAATCATCAAATATTTTAAAATCATAAAAAATCAACTATGTCATATGTATTTTATGATCATATAATATCATTCTGACAACATTATATTCTCTCTTCCCACATGGTTGCATCATATATATATATATATATATATATATATATATATAAATATATATAAATTCATACCTATATACACACCCATATACATACACATACTTCAGTTTACTGAAATAGTCTTATGAAATTGGTTTTTTCTTAATGTTATTTGATTGTAATATGATTATTAACAGACTTCCACAAACTGATCTTCAATCAACAGCTATCACTGATAACCAATTTCACTTTTTAGAATATGAATAAAAATCAAAGAAGAGATAATTAGCATCAGATGGTTGTGATTAAATATCTGTTTTACATTTTGTTTTAGTGATTGAAATTTTCAAGGATTTAGGAACAAGGTGGCAGAATCTGATTTGTTTCAAATGGGAAAAAATCAAAATGTTTTCTTTACTTAAACATGTTCTATCTATTCAGAAGAAATGCTAACATACAAATAACAAAACATATTTCTAGTGTTCCTGACTATATATTCGGGAGTCAAACAATTGTTTTTATCGTAAAAGTAATCACTGTCAATGGAAATGAAAATGTATGTGTTTGAAATTAGTTATTGAAAGAGCAGATTTCTTTCTAAAATCATTGTTAGAACTTTATCATATAATTTTTAATCCAAAATTATTTCACAAGCATGTGAAATAAAGTCATCAACTTGATTACCAACTTAATTATCAACTATTTCTGAAAAATGTTTGTCAGATTTCATTATGTCTGACCGATAGAGACTGTGTATGGCACATAAAGATATGATCTTCCTTTGAAGTTTTTAATCTAATTTAAGAAAAAGGAGAAAACTGAAGTGGAGGGAATAATCATATTAGAAGTGTCTACTAGGTGCCAAACACTAGAACATATCATCTTATTTGATATTTTCAAAACCCTCTGGGATGGGTGTCATTTTATATCTGAGGAAATGAGAATTTAAGGGACTTACAGAACAAGTATCTAAGGTTGGATTTGAATTCAGATCTTTCTCATGCCAGACCTAACATTCTATTCACTGTGCCACACAGTGGTCTCTGAGCTTCTTAAGGGTTCATGAAGTGAAGTTGATTTCTTTTTTCTTTTTCTTTCTTTTTTCTTTTTTTTGGGGTTAAGTGACTTCCCAAGATCACACAGCTAAGTAATAAGTGTCTGAAGCCAAATTTTAACTCAGGTCCTCCTGACTCCAGAGCCAGTGCACTATCCACTGCAACACTTAGCTGCCCACTAATGTTGATTTCTAAGCCCAAAGCAGAGGGTTTCTTAATGAACTTAACTCTCAATGAATGTTCAGAGACTTAAATCAACCATATTGTTCCAATCTCTCTAAGAATAGAAGTCCTTAGAAAGTCCTGGCTATGTTCAAGGACATGAGGTCAAGATAGAACATTGTACCTGGAAAAAAGAAGATCTGAATTAAAATCTAGTTTCCTCAGTGTGACCCTGGGTAAGTCACTTTATTTTCCTCATCTATAAAAGGGGGATAATAATAGCATCTACTTCCCAGTGTTGTCATGAGGATTAAATGACATCATAATTGTAAAACACCTGATAGATAAATGCCACATAATATTATATAAATATAAAACTATGTAGATATAAGTAATGAGGATGATGATGAACATAATGATAACTTCTGCAATAGAAACAGCTTAGAAAGGACAGAACTTGGTCTTACAAACTATCTGACATCACTGAATTGATCTCAGCTCTTGACTTTTTCCTTTCCCCTTCGTTATAAAATGTTGCTATATGACTCTATCTGTTCCTGTAAATCTACTCTGCTTCTGATTCCTAGACATTCTGTCCAGTACCAAACAATCTTAGAATGTCTAAATCAATGAGTGAATACACTTGTTGATTAAGGGAATAATTGATTTGTTTTTACTACTGTTTAACAAGGGCCCAAGGTTTAGTTTATGGTTCATATGAAAAAAGATTTGCCATCTAGGGATAGGGAATTACATCTAAAATTATCTTTGTACTGAGCGTTCCCAGATGAAGAGAATTCCTCCACAAATGGAATTGCATACTCTTATATTCTTACAGAATTGTCTAGAATACTAAGAAGTTAAGTGACTTGTCCAAGGTCATATAGACATTTCAGTGGTAGGACCTGAATGATGGATGATCTTGATGACTTCAATTTTATAATTCTATGACCCTTTAAACTGTAAGAGCATGGCAAAGGAAACTGAAAAATGAGAAAAGAGATTCCATTAATTATATCCGTGCTAACAAAGCTGAACAGGATTCAGGATAAGATCCTTATCCCCTTCTACAGTGTTATTGATCATGGTAATGTGGCATTAGAACTTAATAAAAACATTTATTTTTAATATAAAGTAATAAAAGATAGCATTAATACAGTACATTAAAGGTTTGCAAAGAGCTTTAACATTTGATATCTCTGTTTCTGCCAACTTGTGTGATCTTCAAATTTTTAAAAATTTAATTAAAGCTAGTATTAGCAATGACAAAATCTCTTCCTTTAGCCAACTTACAGATTGGAAAACAAATTAATTTTCTCAATATCAAGGAGAAAAGAAAAGAAAACATTTTCAACAAATTTCTTTCAACCAACTCATAAATGTTCACATTTTAGACTTATGATATATTAACAAAATGAATTCAATTCTCTTTGCCCTCCCTCAACAGTGTCCTCTTCCCCATGACAAAAGCTAAATGTGTCCAAGGTAATTTATTTCTACCCTAAATTCTACTGTATTTCATGAAAAGTTTAGGGTTATTCAGAAGAATTGTGGTATTGTTCATTAGAACCACAATGCAATTGAAAAGAACTTTTATTGAAAGCATTAGGATTATGTCCCTAGAAAGTAATGTAAAGCCAGAATAATGTTTATGGTGATCTTCCAGCTTCCCTGGCTCCCTCTGGCTAGATGGAGCCTTCAAGCACCCAGTCACAGAAGTACTTTGTATTATACTGCTCTTTTAAATATAGCCCCAGAGAGTTGCTATATATAAGGACTTCTATAGCTCACTACACAGCTTCTCAGGTGTTACATGTAAGTCTGGGTTCAAATAGGGCTTGATGCTACACCGAAAACTGATATATGTAAATATATACATATATATTTGTATGTTTGTGCATGTCAGAGATATGTGCTGAGGAAATGGCAGGTGAGGCAGAGCTGAGTCTCACCTCTGATTGTGAAGGGGTGAGTACATATACCTGTCATCTGCTTAGTGTATACACCAGGTGTATATGTTCAACCCTTCGCAAACAGAGGTGAGATTCAGCTCTGCCTCACCTGCAGCCCTCTCATCACAGTTCCTATTTTTTTATATGTAGGTATATATGGAAGTATGTCTGTCTGTATATATATATATATATATATATATATATATATATATATATATATATATAAACACATATTAAAATATGTGTATGCATTCATATATCTTCCCTTACTTAGTATCTTCAATCTAGGTCAGCTCAGACTGCTTTGGAAAGGTATTGAATCATCCTGAAAGAGATATAAAGTGAGCACACTTTGTCCTATATTTCTTATACTGAAAAAAAGGTTCCTTAACTAGGCTATTCCACTACCTGTTGAAATAGGATAATTCAGCTTAAGAAAGCATTTTTTCCTTATTGCTTATGACACTATAGATTTGGTTCTTTGCCAACCAAAGTGGCACAAGGACTATATATATACCAGCAGATTATTTTTCTTTTTTTTAATAATGGTAGGCAAGATGGGGTAAAAATATAAGTCCAAGTGTTGGTTCAGAAGTGCCTTAAAAGATCAGTTTAAAAGGGATTCTTTCTATGTACCAATGAATGAATGAAAAACATTTATTAAATTGCTTATGATATATAGATCCATTGGAATATACTTAGAAAGAATAGTCTCTGCTGTCAGAGGGGCTCACATTCTAATGGAGAAGACAACACAAATAGAAAATTTTAGCTCCAAATAATTTGAAAGATTCCATAATCCTTAGAGTCCAAGATAAATGACAAATCAGACTCATTAACAACCTTTCCACTGCTAAAAATCATATTGTTGTTCATATTGAACTATTTTATAATGCCAAAGTTTTGGGTCAAAGAAACATTTTCAGTAGTTTTGGTTGTAGCACCTGCAGGAGTACATTTTAGGTTATATCTATACAGAGGGTATAATACATATTGAAATATTTCTATGATATAAATATACTTATAGGTATAATAAGAGACAGTTAAGTGGCATAGTGAATAGAGTTCCTGGTCTGTAGTCAGGAAGACCTAATTTTAAATTCACCTTAAGATGTTACTAGCTGTGTGATCCTGGGTCAGTCACTGAACCCTATTTAATTTGACTTAGTTTCCTCATCTATAAAAGAGTTAGAGAAGAAAATGGCAGATCACTCCCATATCTTTGCCAGTAAAACACAAATGGGAGCACAAAGAGTTGACTAACATAACTGAAATGATCTTAAAAGGCAAAAATATATATAATATTCTTTCCATGATAGAGATTTTATTTATGTGTCGGGGGTCGGCCCTGACCGCCTGAGTGGATAGGACCTCCCCGAGAGTGAGGTCAGGCCAATCTAAAGAAGACACGGTTCCTTAAGGGGAGCAGTGGCTTCACCTGGTTGGCCTGTGTCCATTGCTCCAATCGGGTGGTAGGTCCTGCCCTCGGGGCGGATCGGGGTGGCAGCCCAGAACGAACCCCCTATATTAGCCATCACCCTGAGCTATTCGGGGGATCCCTCTGCACCTAATAAAACATATGCCTCCTGAAGAAGTGTCTGCCTGAGTCCCTCCTCGCTGATCCCCGGGGGAGGGAAAACACCAGGGACGCCTGAAGCAGTGCCCACTGAGGAGCTCACTCGGGAGTCCGGGGAAGAAGACCCCGGACATTTATGGATTGCATATTAGTTCTCTAAGAGAAAATTACTAGGACATTTTTTTAAAAAATGAAATTTCATTAGAAAGTTTAACGCAAATTGGTTCTTTTAAATTATTTTATTGTATCATTTCTCAAAATATTTAACAATTCATTTACATATTCTTAAGAAGACCCTGATGCAGTGAATGATTTTGCTGGTGGTATGCACAATTATTTCCTACTATATGAAAGGAATTCCTAATTCTCAGATTATATACAACTGTTTGTGATATGCGTTTTCAGATCATAAAAGTACTTTATATCTTTCCAAGTACTTTCCCCCCATCTATAGCCGGTCAGTGAAAGAGCTTGTACTATATCATAGGTCAGATCTCACAGAAGTTGCATTGAAAGAACAGGACATGATGCATCACCGCTATGAGAACAAGACTCCTCCTGTCTAGAAGCTTTTATCACTATCTATCTGCTTTGAGAAATAGAACTAAAATTCTATCTCAAATTGGAGAAATAGTCAGTAAGAACTCTGACCTTCATTGTGCCATATTCCTCAGACCTCTCTAAAAATTGTGATTATAAGGAATGTGACTCTTCAACAGTTGCATATGGGAGACCTAATTGATTAACAAAACTAGTATGGTGCAGTGGAATGACAGAGGTCTTCAAGTTAGAAGACCCAGATTACATTATTTAGTCAAATTCTTCAATTCTTGGGACCCTGTTTTTCCATATTAAATGAAGTGGGAGGTTGAGCAATGATTTCTAGCATCCTTTCTACAGTTAAGTCCTCAGATTCTTTGATTTTATTATTCATTTACTGAAAATATTACTAAAAATTTGTGTAAACATAACATATGTGAAATGTTAATATACAATTCACATATAAAAATACATTTTTAATCCTGTAGACCCAAAGTAAAACAAAGAAAAAAATAATTCTTAATCTCAAGGAGATCATAATCTAGATTTGGTGACATGACAATTTATATAAAAAGAGAATGACATTTCATATATACTAAACAGGGAATGGATCATGGATAGCAAGGGAAGAATTAGACTTTATAGGCTAATTTTTCTTTCTTTTCATATTTTATTCTTGAAATCTATTACTCAAATTTTATATGACAATATTTATTTATTTTAAATGTCACTTAACATTTACACAATTATTTTAAAATTTTAATCATTTTTCATACAATTATCTTTTCTGATTGCTTTACTAGTGAGTTGGAAAGATGATTTAACTGACTCTAGAAAGTGAATTCATTTCTTCTCTGTTAAAGATTGATTCAATAGTTACTAATTAAATATAAAACTTTTATATAATTAAAAAACCCTTCACACCTGGAATAACTATAATGATGATATATTTTATTCTGACAATTTATTGTCATACAACAATTTAAAAATACATTTTGGATTATGAGCAAGAGGTTATTTATGACACTATGAATTAATCAACTGGGAATTTTCTCAAACAAAAATATAACTTGTAAATACAAAAGATGGAAGGTATTTTTTTGAAAGCTTCTGCATCATTTGAACTAGTATGTAAACTTTAGAGTTATTATTTTTAAAGATTTCTTGAAAACAATTCGTCTTATAATATTCACTACCATCTTATAAATCATGCAAAGATAAAATATCAAAATATGTAGAAATATTTGAGGAAATATCTTGACACCTCTTTGTCATTCATGTTTTTCTCCCTTAAAACAGGAAATAAAGAATTGAACAATAAGATGTGAATCCTAAGAGACTGAAAGCATCACAGGAAATTGTAGAGTAAGGCAGCAACCTACTGGAACAATAAGGGGTGACATTTACGGAGGAAAAGAGTGAAAGGGTGGGAATATGGAATTGTTGGGGCAGTAAATAGTGGAATACAGTGAATGACTATATATAAAAGGAAGGGATGATAATAAAGAGAAAACAGATCATGAGTCTTATTCTTCAGGGTAGGCAGTGATATGGTAACCATTGTTATGAGGGAATTACTTTCCAAGTAAACTCTCAAAAATAATGTTTAAGATGAAAATAAGTCCTATTGTACTACAAAATTGTTTCCTAAATACTATTTCATTAGAATATCAACCAGAAGAATCTCAGAAACTGATAAAAAAGAAAAACTAAGAAAATCCATGATGGATTTTAATTAAATATAAATAAATTGATCTGAAGAATGTCTTTATGGGAGAGATAACCATGAAGTCAATTTGACAAGAAAGATTTGCAAAGGCAGCTGAGATGTGAGAATGTTTTCACTGAACAGGAAATCTTTACTATTAATCTATGAGTTCACTGGGTGACTAGGAGGGAATCTATTTGGGAAGTGAACAGATGTATGAAGTTTAAAATTAAGGAAACATAAGAAAGGGAAATATTCTCAGATTGATTTTTAACTTACTGGCCCTGTATATTGAGTGCTTATCATGTAGGAAGAGCTTGATAATTACATTTGATTAATTAATTCATCCATTCATTCAATACAGAATTATTATGAACCTTTGCCCAATGAAATCTCAGACTAGAAATAGATGGAAGCAATTACTCATAATGACTCAATTTCTTTGCCAAAACTATTTAAAGAAATTAGCTACCTTCTTTTTTCAAAGTCACAGATAGGTAATTAATATAATATATTAAAATATAGATAATATAATACAATATTGCTATAGATAATTAATGTACCTAACTGTATACATGTTGTTTCAATAAATCATCCCAATGGTATAAACAAGAGCATTATTATTATTTATTATTATTATTATTATTATTACTATTATTATTATTTCTTTGCTCTCAGAGCCTATCCCATTGTTCTGCTCAAGTAGGTACTTGTTTAGTGAATGGTATTATTTACAGCTTATTCAAAGAGCTTTGATATTTTAACAGTTAAAGAAAAAAGTGGTTTAAATCAGACCTTCATCTGAGATTTATTTTTTATTTATTTAAGGCAATGGGGTCGAGAGAGACTTGCCAAGGTCACACAGTTAGGCAATTATTAAGTGTCTGAGGCTGTATTTGAACTCAGGTCCTCTGGACTCCAAGGCTGGTGATCTATCCACTTTACTACCTAGCTGCCTCCAATCAGACTTTCATCTGAGAACTGATATGAACATTTAGTTAAAAAATAATTACTCCTTATAATATTATTTACTCATCTAATAAAACAATAACATAATTATCATGGAACCTAAACCACATCAAATATATTGGAAGTATTAAGTCTCAAGCCTTATGAAAGTAAGACAATATTTGTAATTTAATTATTTTTAAAATAATGTTAAAATAGGTTGATTGTTGTCCTTTATGAAAGAGGACCAAAGTGACATCACTAGATCAACATATGTCAACTCTGGCTGATTAGATCAATACAAACTCAGAAGTCTCTATGACAAGTTGAGTACCACAAATATTTTATTTTTCTAATTATATGTAAAACAATATTCTACATTCATTTTTGTAAAATTCTCTCCCTTCTATCCTCCCTAAGATAGCAAGTAACATGATATATTTATAAATGCACAATCATGTTACATATATTTTCATATTAGACATGCTTTGGAAAGAGAGTCAGAAGAAAAGGGAAAAATTTGGAGAAAGAAAAAAAATTAAAAGTGAAAATAGAATGTTTTAATCTGCATTCAAACTCCATAGTTCTTTCTCTGGATGTGGATGGCATTTTCCATAAAAAAATCAAGTTTCTTTTGAGGTACTACATTGCTGTTTCACTCATAGTGTACAGCACCTTTTATGATATGGGTGCACCATTCTAGATGGTCCTTTGGCAGTATCTCCCTTGTCACACAATTAGTTACAATATTCTTTAGGAAGCACTTGAGCGTATCCTTATATTGCTTCTTCTGACCTCCATGTGAGCACTTGCTTTGTGTGAATTCTCTGTAAAATAATATTTTAGGTAAACCTATGTTTGGTATTTGAACAATGTGACCAGTTCATTGGAGTTGTTCTGTGCAGAAGAGTTTGTATGCTTGGTAGTTCAGTTTCATAAAGGACCTCAGTGTATGGTACCTTATCTTGCCAGGTGACCTTCAAAATCTTGCTCTTGCAATTCAAATGGAAGTGATTCAATTCCTGGCATGGGACTGATAACCTGTCCAAGGTTTTACAAGCACACAAAAATGAGGTCAGCACAATTGCCTTTTATACCTTGAGTTCAGGAGGCAGTCTAGTATTGCTTCTCTTCTACACTTTCCTTTGGAGTCTTTAAGACACTGAGATAGCTCTGGCAGTTTGTGTGTGTGTGTGTGTGTGTGTGTGTGTGTGTGTGTGTGTGTGTGTGTGTGTGTGTGTACTTCATCATCTATGTTTATACCTGGAAAGTATACTGCCAAGGAAAGTGAACTTATCTACAGCATTCAAGATTCTTCATTTGTTGTAATTTATGATTCCCTTTATGGATGGTATGATGTTGGTCACTTCTGTTTTCTTGGTGTTGTCAGGACAAAATTAACAAAAGCAATAGAAAATCAATTCATACTTAGTTGCATCTTAGGCTCAGACTGTACTGAGTGCACAATCACCTACAAACAAAAAATCATATACTAACTCTTCCTCTACTTTAGTCCTAAATATAAAATATTATATGTATATATGAATATATTGTTTTCTTCTTGTAATACTCTGGAAAAATTATATTGAGGTCAGAATAACTAGGCTATAGCCATGTTCTTATGGGTTAAAATGAAAAATCTGGAATGTTCTAATCATAGGAAATGGTGTGGTCAAGGACTTGTAAAAGGACAAGTGTGGAATGTATTTGAGGGTCATAAAAAGATCCAGTTTGTTTAGAATTCTGATGTGGGAGATAAAGTTGGAAAGACTGTAGTTGCTAGATGCTGAGAGACATGAATCTCTAGGGAAAAGAGTTGGTGAAAGGGAATTACTGAAATGGATGGATAGATAGACAGAGATAGGTAGGTAGGTAGGTAGATAGACAGGTAGATAGATCTATATGCATATATAGATGAAGATTATCTATCTTTATATATGTTAACATACATGTTCATATGTATGTACATGTGTATATGTGTAATGTGTGTATATCAAAAGGCACATTATATATATGTACATATATATCAACACAACATTTACAACATACAAATACCCATGCACCTATACACATACACATACACTGTGTGTGTGTATATATATATATATATATATATATATATATATATATATATGAATATGTGTTTATGTGTTCATGTATAGATTATGTTTGCATCCAGGGTGATGAAATAAAAAACTTTCTGTGACATAGCATGCTACCAAAGGGCACAGTTTCTATAGATCTCAGATTGTCCTCCCATCCCAGGTTCATTTTTTCCCCCTTATTATTCTCTCTCAAGTTCTAGTCTCCCCAATAATAGCCTACAATCTATATGAGGGCAGTGTCCCCAGATCTCCTTGCTCCTCAGCCCATCCTCCTTATCACAAAACTCTGTGTCATGAGATTTTGTGTCCCAATTGAGTCTGTTTTATTACTTGCATCATTTTTTTGAATTTCTAATCAGGGCATTAACCAGAGAGAACTGTAATATTGAAAAAAAACTATCTTGCTTATTAATTTAAAGAGTAACTCTAGTCTGAGTATATGAGTTTTTAAATGAGTGAGGTATTGTAAATTAGTGTGCACAAATAATTTTGTCAATTGTGTTATAAGAAATAGAACTTAGAATCTTAAAATTCCATTTGAGAGCAATCCTGTCATATCTTGGCATGGTATTGCAAATTAAGGTTATTTAATTAACAAAAACGGCAAGGTCATCAACTTCAGAAGCAAAAGTGGAAAGCAGGGTGGGATAGATAAAGGAGCCATATCCAGGTTGCTGTTTTTGACTTTTATAAGAGATATGAGCATATGTTCATATGAACTCTAGGTAATAAAGTCAATCCACAATGAAATGTTCATGTAGAAGCGATATATCCTTAGAATCTAGTCACATAAGCCAAGGAATTAATGAAACCTGCAGCATAATTTTTCTACCTTGTAGAACTATCTGATAAAGTAATGTCTGATGATAAATTGAGTTTATGGTGAACTGCTAGATTCAATCTATGGTTGTAAATCTCCCAGGCTAACTCCTTATAGCACAAGCCAAAGTCAATGTAGTGTATACTAACTGTCACTTGAAAGAAATCCAACCTGACATTCTAGAGGCCCCTGCAATCTGTGAAATTTTATTTTAAATGAAGTCAAATACTACCCAATAAAATAAATTCCTGACAAAAATTTCCATATACTAATTGAAATTTTGTTTCAAATGTATAGGATCAATTATCCATTGTGTTAACTTATCCCATTAAAATGTACTTAAAACCCCATATATTTTGCTATGCATTGCAGTTTGATATTCCCAAATTAAACAATTTTTCCAGGTAGCTTTTAAAGAGGGCATTTAGGTGGCACAGTGAATGGACCACTGGATTTGGAATAAGGAAGTTTTATCTTCAGTGGATTCAAATCTGGCATCAGGCACTTTGTAGCTCTGTGACCCTAAGCAAGTCACTTAACCATGTTTTCCTCAATTTGCTCATCTGTAAAAATGAACTGGAAAAGGAAATGGCAAATCAACCCAGTATCTTTGCCAAGAAAGTCCCACCTGGGGTTACAAAAAATCAGGCATGACTGCAGCAATAACAATCATCAACTTTTGAAAGTGGTATGCTTCTCTCTTCTTCTTCTCTGAAAATTGCTTTTATTGCCAGTATACTCATTATAATATTCCATGAAATGACTATATCTAGGAAGTATAAATTAGAATAATGGAATTATTTACTGAAGTATAAGACCTTATGATGGTTTCCTATGATTTTTTTTTATCAGTTCAGTTGCTGGTCTTTCTCCATGACCCATTAAGCTTCATTTAATTCTATGTACTAGGCATCACTGAGTTTTGGACTCAGCTGTAATGAAGTCACTTAAAATGAATTAATGTGACCAGTTCACACAATTTAAATTGAAGTCAAGGGTTAGCAATTATCTGGTGACTACATAACCCCACACGTTTCCCCTTCTTGACTTCACTGACAGAAAATTTTAACAACAAATTCTATGCTTAATTGTTGTCATGAGCCCATTTCAGATGTCTAGTAAAATCTGCTTCCATTGTTTTGCATTGGGTTTTAACTTTTAAGATACTTTAAAATCTCCTGAAAGCAGAACATTAATCTAAAAGACAAAAAAAGAGAGAATTTGGTGAATTTTAGAGGACCATACAGACAACATAAATGAAGCCATTTTATTTACATTACTACTCAGTCATGGATTCATGACATTTATATAGCACTTTAAGTTGGTAAAAATCTTTACAACTTTTTGGGAAATGAATGATATACATTTGTGAAATTTAGAAAGATTTTAACAGAACAGTATATTCATGTAAACCAATTTGGTTTTCTAATAACTTCCCATCAAAGTTGAAACCACTGCAATCTAACAAACAAAATTTTGAAAATATTTATTAAGTTCTTACTATATACAGAATACTTTGTCATGGGAATGAATATATTAAGGGATGAAATATATGCAACACAGTTCTTGACCTCAGTGAATTTATAACCCAGTGGTGCAACATTATGCAATGGATAACAGCGTAATTCTAATACGAGAAAATCTCCACCCATATATTAACCACATACATTTATTCCTAAGCAGCAATAAATATATCTGAAAATAAATATATTACTGAAAAACTTCATATTTTGCTTTTCACTCATTCAATAAAGATTTTTTAAATAAACATAAACATAAACATAAATAATGAGAGACAGTGTAGTATAGAGAAAAAAATCACTAGACCAGGGGTCTGGAACCCTTTGTTCCTATTACTGCCACAATGAACCATCAGATGTTGCAAAAGTCATTTCATTCTGTCACTGGTTTGCTGATGTGCAAAATGTAGTGGTTATTGTAGAAAAGGGAATGTGGTGGGAAATCTGGTACACTATTACATTGTTGATGGAGCTGTGAACTCATCCAACCTTTCTGGAGAGCTATTTGGAACTAAGTCCAAAGGGCAATAAAAATGTGCATATCTTTTGATCCAGTAATACCACTACTGGGCCTATACCCTGAAAAGATGATGAAAAAAGGGTAAAAACATCAATTATACAAAAATATTCATAGAAGCCCTGTTTGTGATGGCAAAGAATTGGAAATCAACTAAATGTCCTTCAGTTGGAGAATGGCTTAGCAAACTGTGGTATATGTATATCATAGAACACTATTGTTCGATTAAAAACCAGGAGGGATGGGAATTCAGAGAAGCCTGGAGGGATTTGCATGAACTGATGCTGAGTGAGCTGAGCAGAACCAGAAAAACATTGTACACCCTAACAGCAAGATGGGGGAGATGATCAACCTTGATGGACTTGCTCATTCAATCAGTGTAACAATCAGGGGCAATTTGAAGCTGTCTGCAATGGAGAATACCATATGTATCCAGATAAGGAACCATGGAGTTTGAACAAAGACCAAGGAGTATTACCTTTAATTAAAAAAAAAAAACAACTATTATCTTATTTTCTGGTCTTGCTATCTCTTACACTTTGTGTTTCTTCCTTAAGGATATGATTTTTCTCTCTCATCACATTCAATTTGGATCAACTTATACCATGGAAACAATGTAAAGACTGGCAAATTGCCTTCTGTGGGAGAGTGGGGGAGGGAAGTAAGGTTAGGGGAAAAATTGTAAAAATAAATAAAATCTTCATAATTCAAAAAAGAAGAAAAGAAAAGGGAATTGGTTATAGTTGGAGTTCAAGATGAGATACTTTTTTAGGGCTCTCTGGTTGTGAAGAGGTTGACCTCCTTGGGCTTCTATTTTCTATAAAATAGCATAGGTACTATTGAAACCACAGGGCTGTTGGAGGACAATATTTTGAGAAGGGCTATAAAAATGAATTACTAACTATATTATTTCATCCAGGTAAGAAGTGCTTATTAGGTGCCTGATATATGATAAGTATTATGCTAAGTACTGGTGAACATGCACCTTTCACAGGTAACAATTCAGAACCAATGTATTTTAAAATGCAGTATTTTTGCCTGTCATAAATAGTGAAATTGAGAGGTATTTTTTTTTGGAGGGGTTGGGGTGGACATGGCAGAAAGCCATTGCACTTGATGTTTGAATCTCTTATAAGAAAACTGGATATGCTTAGACATTTTAGTCACCTTAGAGACTTGCATATCCCAAGGTAAAATATATTTTTAAGATTCTTTGAATATATTTGAATTTAATAAAAGTATTTTGTTTCAAACATAATCACACTTGACAAATAAATATATTTAGGAAATTCGTTTGCCTAGCATTAAGAAGACAATTTTCATTTAAACTGTTAGTGGACACCATTTATTATATCTTTAATTTAAAAGAATCAAAAGTTCTTTACTTTTAATTGAATTAATCCCAGTATCCCTCATAACATTACCCTTTCTCCTTATTAATATTCTCTTCATCCTTTAAGGGTTAGCATTAATAACCACTTTCTGCATGAAGTATGTTTTTTCCCCCAACTATTAACAGCTTCAAGGATCTCTTCCTTTCCCCCAATTTCTATGCATTGAAAAAAATAACAAAATTTTGATATCCAACTTATCACAATCTTATCTTGTTCTCCAAATGTGTAGAAATTATTTCCTTAAGCAGAGAAGAGAGAGAACATTCCATGAAGCTCATATATATTTTTGATTGCCTAGGACTGAATTAAGTAGTATAGTGATGGCAACTCATAGAATCTCAAAACCATAAAATCAACTCAAAGCATTTGCCAGCTGTGTTATCCAATGTGAGTCACCCAATTTTTATGCATCTCGGTTTCATCATATATAAAATTACAATTGTGTTACTATAGGGTTACTATGAACCTTCTATGACAAAATACATTTAAAATACTTTGTAAACTATTGGTTGGTTGGTTCTTGTCCTTTATTATCTAAGAAGACCAAAATGACATCATTGTATTAGAGATGAGTTACAGTATATCTGACTGTGGCTGATCAGACTAATATGAGCTCAGAATGCTCTACCACAGATCAGGCACAAATAGGCCATGTGAATATCTAGGTGGGTACACAAAACCATGCATTTCATGTTTCCCTTTAGCTGCCTCAATTCTGCCTTGCTCATAGAGCGTAGTACCCTTTCTGATGACTGCCATGCTGAGTGGTCCTATACCAGTGTCTCCCATGCTACACAGTCAATTGCAAAGTTCTTAAGAGAGAGACTTTCAGAGTGTCCTTGTACTCCTTCTTTTTACCTCCCTGTGAGTGTATGCCCTTTGTGAGTTCTCTTTAAAATAGTCTTTTTTTGGCAGATGTAGGTTTGGCATTCAAACAGTGTGGTCAATCTATAAGAGTTGAATTCTGAAAAAGTTTGAATGCTTGGTACTTTAGCTCAAGAAAGGACTTCAGAGTCTGCTATCTTTTCCTGCCAGGAGATCTTTAGAATCATCCAAAGACAATTTAAATGGAAGCCATTCAGTTTCTGACATGGAGCTGGATTGGTAGATTGTCCAGGTTCCACAGATATGCAACAGTGAGGTCAGCACAACAGCTCTGTAGACTTTCAGTTTGATAGGTAGCCTAAAACCACTTATACCTCTTCTCCTTCATACTTTCTTTTTCTTTTTGAATTATAAAGATTTTATTTATTTCGAGTTTTACAATTTTTCCCCTAATCTTACTTCCCACCCCCCACAGAAGGCAATTTGCCAGTCTTTACATTGTTTCTATGGTATACATTGATCCAAATTGAATGTGATCCTTAAGGAAGAAACATAAAGTATAAGAGATAGCAAGATCAGACAGTAAGATATCAGGTTTTTTTTGAAATTAAACATAATAGTCCTTGGTCAGTGTTCAAACTCCACAGTTCTTTCTCTGGATACCAATGGTATTCTCCATTTCAGACAGCTCCAAATTGTCCATGATTGTTGCACTGATGGAATGAGCAAGTCCATCAAGGTTGATCATCTCCCCCATCTTGCTGTTAGGGTGTACAGTGTTTTTCTGGTTCTGCTCATCTCACTCAGCATCAGTTCATGCAAATCCCTCCAGGCTTCCCTGAATTCCCATCCCTCCTGGTTTCTAATAGAACAATAGTTTTCCATCTCTCATATTTTCTTGTGGACCCCTACAAATATGGAGCCAGCTCTGACAATGCATGCCACCCTCATTATCAATGTGTACCTCCCTATATTGCCAGGATAAATTGCCAGAACTTCTCCATTTGCTATAACCTACAGTTCCACATTACAGATGATGTGGTTCTGATGAAGCACCTATGTTTACTCGGTGTTAATTGTTAAGCTAAAAAGAGAACAAACAGCAGAGAATCAATCCATGTTTTGGTGCATCTCAGCTTCCGAGGTTGCATTGAGTGCAGGCATCTGCAAACAGAAGAGCATGCACCAACACTCCCTCTACTTTGGTCTTGACTTCTAGTCTTTTCAAGTTGATGAATTTTACTGACACTGCTACAAGCTCTCCTTGATGCTGTGTTCATCCTCAGTGATGGTGTTTGATAACATGGCTGAAAACATCATGCTAAAAAGTATGGGAACAATGACACAGTCCTGTTTTACTCCATTGGTGACTGAGAATTCTCAAGAACATCATCCACTATCCAGAACCTCGGCATGCATGCTGTCATGGACCTGACATATAAAACTGATGAACTTCTCTGGATACCACATTTTGACATAATTTTCCATTATCCCTCATGACTGATGGTATCAAAAGTTTTGGTCAGATCTACAAATGTTGTATACAGATCTCTGCTCTGCTCTTGGCATTTTTTCTCAAGTTGCTGGGCAGCAAATGTCATATCGACTATGCCTCAGTGTAGAGTCACACTGGTTCTTAGGCAGGTGACCATCTTCCAGGTGAATGATCAGCCTATTAAGACAGACTCTGGCAAGAGTCTTACCAACAATGCCTAAGAGAGACATACTCCATGATTAACATGAAACATTTATTCCTCTTTACCTTTATAAAGATGGGCAATGGATACATTTTTAAATTTCTGGGGAATAACCTTTTCATGCCATATAACCTGTATATGCTATATGACAGTTAACTTTTGTATGAGCAATGGTTCCCCCACCTTGTAAATCTCAGCAGGAATAGAATCATCACCAGGCAATTGCCATATGAAAAGAGTCTATTGGCATTCAAAATCTCTTCTTCAGTTGGAACTTCAGCTAGGGACTGATTGACATAAACTTAAGATAAACAGTTAGTGACTTCTGCATTGATTGATGATGATATGTTAAAAAGAATATGGAACCACTTAGCCATCTCTCTAGGATTATGCCCCTATCACTAATCAATGTGTCTCTATCAGTGAAACTGATTTCCCGAGGTGTGTTATGTTAGAGCTTCTTGGAGCTATAGTTGAGAGTTAGGTGGTTCAGGTGACTATCAAAGGTGAAAAGCATCCCTAAAAAGGGCTTGGCAGCCCTCACACTAGAAGTACTAGTCTTCCTTGAACACATCTTATACCCTTTTGTAAACCATAATGTATTTTAACTATTAGCTATTAATATTATTTTGATTATTATAGATATTCAAGTGAGGGAGCTCGGGGTCATAGTGGCTAGAGTAACAGGCCTAGAATCTGGAAGACCTGAGTTGAAATCAGGAAGCAGGCAGTAGCTCTTGACACTGGGTAAGTCACCTAATCCTGTTTGACTCAGTTTTCTCATATGTGAAATGAGCTGGAGAAGGAAATGGTAAACTACTCCAGTATTCTTTGCCAAGAAAACTCCAAATGGGGTCAGAGAGAGGTGGGCAGAACTGAAAGACTCAACAACAACAACAATAACAGATGTTCAAAAAATACCATAGAAATATGTTTAGAATCAAAATCAAAATAAATACATACATGCTGTATTTTAGGCTTTCGGAATTTTTTTTATTTGCAATGAGAATATGTTGTGTTCCACCATTTAATAATATCACAATTGATAAAAAATAGGATTTTGTAGCAAGAAAAGTTTAATATCAATGAGTGAATTGTCCAGTTTCTGAAATGAAATCCCTTCTAGGACTTCTCACCTAAAGTGGCACCCCCAAAAATAATAAAAAATCAAAAACAAATGAAAAGAAAAGGAAAACCTTACAGGCAGAGAGCCAAGATGGTAGAATAAAGACAAGAAAAGCAAGACCTCCTGCACAGTTACTTTATTCTCTGTGATGGACTTATGGATGGAAGTCAAATACACTAAGAAGGTTGAAAGAGTATTTCTCTTTGATTCAGAAGACTTCATTCTGAGTTCCTACTCTGCCACTAACAAATAATATCATTTTGAGCAAATCATTTTACTTTTCTAGATTTCAAGTCCCTCATGGTATTACCACTCATTTCCATAAATAGTAATAACACTGCCTTCATCCAAGGCTTGTTGTGAGAATTAAATGATATATTATTTGTAAAGTTCTTTGCAAACTTTATAGCACTTTATAAATACTGCTTCTTCTTAATTATTATTACTATTTTGATACTATTATTATTAAGATAATAATTAAAGGTGAAAGTGGTAGTAATTGTACTACTAGTAAGGTGATGAGCAGATACTTCTTAGAATAGTAGATTTTTTCATGTATCTTCAGTGATTACTATGAAAATATGAATATTTTATAATCTGCCACCAACCCTAAAAATAAAAGATCTGTCAAAGCATTAACACAAAAACTAAATAACATACGCATACCTACATATGTACTTGCTATAAAGATAACACAGAATAATACTAATTATCATCGAAATTATAGTAATTATAGCTAGCCTTTATATAAGCATTTATATAGGTTAGACATTATGCTAATTATTTTACAAATATTTCACTTTTATCTTCACAACAACCTTGTTACATTACAGTATTTCTCCCTACTTTCCAGTAGAATAAATTGAGGCAATTAGAGACTTGACCATGGTCAAATAGATAATAAATATCTGATATGGGATTGGAATTAAGGTCTTCCTGACTATATGCTCAGAGGTTACTAATAGAGGTTACTATCATATGCTACAGAGGTACTCAGAGGAACATAAGAATCTCATTTTCCCTGTCACTCACAATTCTCACAATTCCATGTCACTCATATTATTAGCATATATAGTTCTGTATGGATTCCTTTTGTTTTGAATGTGTTTCAACATATTTTCCCCCATCCTAAGTGCTCTGATGTATTGATTTTGTGCAGGGCTTTCCCCTGGTAGGTTCTTGAGCAAAAGAACTTCATTGGTTCCTCTCCCTGAATGTCTCTACATTTCCTAATCAATATTATTAAATGTAGTGAAGATTCAAGAAACATAGCCTACTTTTGCTTAATAGGACCATTCTAATTTTAGAACAAGTTCAAATAAGTATTCTTGATTAGGGTATGTAAGGCCAATAACTTTTTCTTAAAAGCCTCATCTATTCAGATAATTTAGATCCTATATATATTGCATAAAGAAGAAAAAGATAATTTTAAAAAATGACCCTTTGTCTTAATCACTGAGAATTTAGGAAAATGTTTGAATTCCATCATCAAAGAAAAAGAGAAATCCTTCAAGTTTATTGCTGGCAATAAATGAGTGATAGTTGTTGCCTTATAGGAAATTATTAAGAAAAACTTTATGCCTACATTTAAGATATGTATTATATAATATATATATATATATGTATATATATATTATATGTATGCTCTATAGGACATCAAACTAATAATGCAAATTTCATCAAATGTTTAAACATTTTTAAAGCCCTAGAATGCATATCACTATGCAAGGCTATATCTTTTAACTGTATCTCCTTACCTTAGACTTTCAGCCACATGCCCAGCTCATCTCTTCATAGACTATTAGACCCTTGGTCTCTAGCAATGAGTAGTTTTTGTTTCCCTTCCTAACTTTATGCCAATTCTCTGCCAATGATTGAGAGAGTAAGATAACCAACTTTCCAAAGAAGGGGAAAAAAAGATTAACTTAACAGATATATTATTATATATTTTGTAATATATTATAACATCATCAGTATTATCAGTATACCAAAATTATATTAATCAGATTATATAATGCATCAAGACACATTTTAATCCTTTTGCTAAATGTTTAAGCAAATCAATTAAATAAAATGTCACTTAATCTTAGTTTAGTAAAAGAGTTTATCCCTTTTGATAAATGATTTTTTGATGTGCCTGACTTTTATGCCAAATAATTAAATAGATTCTGAAATCGGGACTGCTCTCTTATCAGCCTACAATCAAGAATGCTGGCAGTCTATTTCAAGAGTCATGTTGTTTCTCAATAATTCAAACAGATTCTAATAAGTGTGAACCACAAACATTTATTGCTTCAGTCTATGTCTCCCAGAATTTATAGTCTTGTCTGTAGTTTACATTGGTAAGTGACCTGGAATTTGGCAAAATGGTAGTCATTCCCAGTTGTATTTCAAATCAAGCAATTGAAATAGCTTAGAAAATGACTAGATGATGTCCTCAAACATTTTAACTAATTAATTTACATACAATTTAGTCCATTTTTGCTTCTCAGTTAGACTATGTACTATGCAAGTTTGTGGGCTTTTGCATTATTCTTCTAGGGGCTTTGTGCGGAAATATTTGTTCCAGAACATTTATAAAGGTTCCTGTAAATGTTATTTTTCTCCTGACCACACCCCATAGTCAGTTGTTGGTTGTAAGTGTTTCTGGAACACTTACAATCCTTGGTAAGAAAAAAACTATTGATTACTTGGGTTTTTTAAAATCTTGAGTTGCAATTCAAACATTTTTAATTTGCAAAAATCCATGTGGAAGGTCAAAGCACATTTTTGACACACAAAGTTAACTCACTAAAGGGTTTTTGTAAGTGGCACTCAATTTCAAAGAAAAATTAATGAACTATTTTTTCAAAGCTTAGTCAAAGGAAAAACAACACAAATTATCAAACCCTAAAATAAATCTTTTGAAGTATTGATTTTAATTTTAAAATATAGTATTTACATATTTATATTGTTTTAAAATATCATAAAAGCCATTCTCATTCCAGTTTCTTTTTTCTAAACTTTGTTATTAAACTTTTCAGAATATATTTCAATTATAGTTCACATAGTAGGAAACATGGTCAATATTTTCATAATGTAACTGTTTTTATTTTTAACTCAGTTGATTAAAATATATCTTTATAGATAGATTTTGGTAAAATGTGAAATCCTAAGATAACTATTACATTTTTATCATTAAGATGGAAAATTGAAGAGTTTGTGGTATGTTTTTAGACTGAGAAAAGATTACATTGTTTTAGTTTTTAAAGCTCATGATTTGAAAGAAATATCAACAGAGCCATATAATTTATTTTCAAGTATAAGCTCTGAAAATGAATACATTGTTTTCTCTTTGAGCCTTACTTTTCCCAAGATATAAAATAGGGAAAATAATGCCTTCACAATCTAACTCATGTGATTTATAAAGACAAAGTTTAATATAAGTGTAAATGATTATTTTAAAATTATTAATCCATTTTTTCAAGTTCAATTTTAAATGACTGTGTTGTGCTCTATTTGCACTATCCTTGGATCTATGTAAGAATTTTTATCAGTTCAAAATTTCAATATTATTCAAGGCTTGGGCCACATCAAACATATTTTCTTTATACTGAATGGGGCCTGTATATCTGTTGAATTTCAAGTACAGTTCACAGAATTGACTTCCATCCTTCACTATTTCGCCTGTGGACAGAAAGGAAAGCAGAAATTTTAAAAAAGAAACTGTTCCTTGCAGTCAGAACAATTTTCCATATTCTAAGCCTCTTAACTTCAGAAGTCAAAATTACCATTAGATATTTTTAATTTGCTTTTTTAATCAATTCACTGCTCCAGTATTTATGATTTTTTCCCCTCAAGACTAAAATGGTACAACAGATAACAAGTTTTACATTCTATTCCAAAATTAAATGAATTCAACAAATACTCATTAAGTGACCACTAGTCACAAGGCACCTTGCTAGGTGCTAGGGGTAGAAATTTAACTTGTCTTATCCACTCTCACAGAACAATTAAACTAATAGGGAAATAAAACCTGAATACCAGCAACTACTACTCAATTAAGAATGAATTAAATGTATAAGAAATGTCAGGAGGGATGAAAAACTAGGGAGAGAATTCTGACGGTACAGAATTCAAGAACAACTTATGGAGAAAGTGACATGATTTGAGTTATGAGGAAAAAAATAGAGAATTTCAGTAGATAGAACTTCAAAGGAGTCTGTGTGAGGTTGGATTTCAAATTCATGGAAGAAGAGAAAGTGATAGTTAAATCAGAAATAGGAAATATCATCTTTAACGTACACTAAAAAGAGAGAAATAAAATGAAATTAAGCTGGAAGTATGGTTTGGAATCACTTTGTGGAAGAATTTGAATGCTAGGCTAAGGAGCTAAGAAGATTGGATTTCAGCTTACAGACAATTATGGTGGTTATATTTAGCAGGAGTCATATCATTAAGTCTTTGCACTATGAAATTATTATTTAGGCAATAGTGTGAAGGACGGTCATGGAAAATTTAAGTAATACTTTTCCTGAAGGAGAATCAAGGGATAAATGTTAGGCATAAATAGGTTAAAGTTTGTTACAGATAAAGAATTATAGATTAGAAATGATAAAAGATGAACAATTCATTCTTCAGGAAGAAAGTTAATTGGTCATAGCATAAAAGATGGAATCACCCCTCCATCCCCTAAATTATTTTGTTACTCTGCAATGAATGATCTGTAATCATGTATACTCCTTTGCAGAATATTTACAGAAAATATACATATAAAACATAGAAAGGATGCGAATGTTTTGACAATAAGAGTAATGCTTGTTCTTAGTTCTTAAAGAAGACCATGACATCAGGAGTGGATACCGTGACACATCCATGAATTGCATTTGAGTGAGGTGGTGCTGTGCTAAGTGACCAGTCTCACTTTCTCCTTCAGAGTCATCTGCATCCAGTGACCAGATATAGATCTGGATGACAGGACCCTGGATGCAGAACAATCCAGTTTAAGTGATTTGCCCAGGGACATACAGCTAGTTAATGTCAAATGTCTGAGGTTGGATTCAAACTTTTGTCCTCCTGACTCCAAGGCAAGTGATCTGTCTAAAGCTATCCAGCTAGTTGAATATTTGGATGGGTAGAGTTCAGAATCATTGAAGGGTTGATATTGATGAAATCATTGCTCAACATGAAAAAGAGAAGTCCGGTTACTAAGGGCTTCAGGTAGAATGGTAGCTGTGTTAGCAGAAAAATAGGCTAGGTGCAAGATATTTTGTAAATAATTAATGTCTAGTCATTAATTTCATAATCAGGATTAGAGTGAGAGAAGAATTTAAGAGGTTGTTGACATTTTCAGATTAGGGAATTAGTTGTAAGGTGATGTCATCAATGTAAATAAGAAATTAGGAAGGAAGACAGACTATGTGGAATACAAGAACAATTTAAGATGCATAATATTTTGAGGCAGCATGACCTCATAGAGTGACAATAAATGCAGAAAGACTTGATTTAAATCTAAGTGAAACATACTTGCTGGGTGAAGTAGAGCAAGAAATTTAACCTTTCAATTTTCTGTTTCTCTAAAATACAAAAAAGATACTTAAAAAAAAGTACTAATCTACAAGAGTAGAATGAATTTCCTCACCCAAGTCAAGATATTACAAGTCCAGTTCCTTTCCTAATTTACACACATAAAATAATTAGAATAAGTAGTGATCTGAGGGAAATCACATTTCTTTTTATGGGCTTCAGTTAACTAAGCTTTTGGATTATATGATCCTATGTCTGGGAGATGATAGATCATGTTTCTTTAACTTATTCAAGGCAAAACCTACTGTAGCAGTCATCTCATAATGACACCTTCTCAAAGGAGACAATTACATCATGTAGGAGATGCCATGATAAGCACATGAATTGGATTTGTGCGTGTGGGGTGCTGTGCTAAGTCACCAATCTCACTTTCTCCTCCAGATCCATCTGGGTCCAGTGGCCAAATATGAATCAAATATGAGTCAGGCTGACTGGAGATGGCCTTGGATGCAAGAAAATCAGGGTTAAGTGACTTGCCCAAGGTCATAAAGCTGGTAAATGACTGAGTTCAGATTCAAATTCTTATTCTCTTGACTACAAGACCAGTGCTCTATCCACTGAGCAACCTTGCTGCCCCAAGGTCACCTAGTATGAGAAGAAAAGCAATGTGATATGAATTTTACATGTTAAGTCATACAAAACCATTCCATATTATCCATGTTGTAAAATTTTTAAAATTCATATACACATAAAAGTAAGAAAAATAAAATGAAAAAAATATGCTTTGAATCCATGCTTAAAGTGCATCAGATTTCTCTTTGGAAATGAATAACTTTTTTCATCATAGATCTTTTGGAACTACCTTAGATCATTGTCAGATCAGAATAGTGAAGCCTCTCACAAGTGATCATCATTACACTATTGCTGTTATTGTATATAATGGTGTCCTGGTTCTGCTCACTTTATTTGCCAATTCATATAAATTTTAATTCATGTAATTTAATTTCTTATGAAAGCATCCTGTTTATCCTTACTTATAGCACAGTATTCATAATAAATATATCTTAATTTTCAAGACAGGCCATTTTGAAAGAGTTTTTAGAGTTTTGCTCTACAAAATCAAATACTTTTTATTGCACAACAAATAACAAGTTCAAAAAGTTTATGTAGTTGCCACATCTTTAAGACAATTATCTGAATGAAAAGATGTTATTTTAATATAGGATAGTACCTGAAATAAAAAAAAAACTATGTGTTTCTTTTTTATATGTTCACTCATTATTTTCAATACAAGTATAAATCATTGTTAAAAATTTCATTAAAGAAGATGAAAGTCTTATGCTCTGGTAGTTATAATAATAGCATCATGCAGCAACTGTAAGTTGACAAAGCATTTACATGTTAATTTGAATAGTTATTACTGTCCTCTTATTAATTGTTTTTATCTAACAGAGTCATCTGTGATATTTGCTAGTCATTTTATATCCCTCACTATTTGAGAGATATCAATGCCCTCAAAAGTGGCTAATCCTCTGTGAATACTTGGTCTGTCCTGGCTGATTTTCTAGCTGTCCTCTTCTTTGTTGACTTAACACCAGAGAAATTTGTAATGAGATATTAGAATCTACCTGTTGTAATATCAATAATAAATTTTTTTGTTATACAAAATATACATGTATATTTGTTTTGCTTCTAGTTTCAATGAAGTATTACTTGGATAATCAACTACTTCTGTGACATAATAAAACATTGAAATAGAATAATCCTTACATATAGCCAGAGAATATTTCAGACACTAGAAGAATCTGAATTAATACATGTGGCATAACATGATTCCCCTATATTAAAATCTTGTCCCAACACATTCTCATGACATGAAAATGGTGCTGCTCTCACAAAGACTATATCAAAATCAAGAGCTGGTTAAGTAGAAAGGCTCCAAGTAAAGGAAATGCAATAAACTATATGGAAAGTCAGAGGACTAGCAAAGCTAAAGTTCATCTTTATAAAAATTAATATTACTATTGATAGTCTTGGAAACTCAAGACGTATATTTCTTAAATCAAAGAGAAGGCTGTGTTATCTGTACCAGGGAAGGCTATGCTCACATCAACAAATTTCAGAGTAAAAATGGTGATGATTCAATTTGCCCCTTAATTTTCTCATGTATGAAATGAAAACTGTACAAAGAAATAACCATTCTTTCAAGCACTTTGAATAACCTGCATATTTAAGAAAAGAATATTACAAGTACAAATACACAATTACTACTTGTTTCTGACATTTGTCATTGGTTTTGATCTCTATTTCACTTGTATGCAAAATTTACTTGCTCTTTCCAGTTATTAGTGTCTACTATCTCTATAAATGGTCATATATTTCTAGTTATTTATTGAATCTCCCAGCAGAATGTATACTCCTATTCCCTTATTTAGTAATTATAGTAAAATGGCTTAAACATAAAAATTCTTTACATATTTTATCTCATTCAATCCTTTCATAAACTCACAAGATTGTTCTTGTTCTTACACACTCAATAGGTTATAGACACCTAGAAGTAAAAGAAGAGAAATGGGGAGGGGGGATGTGGCTGACAGAGGAGAGGGTAGGATAGGATAGTCAGATATAACACATTTTCTTTTTTACTTTTTGCAAGGTGCTGGGATTGGGTGGTCTGTCCCGACCATGGGCAGGGTGGTTTCTGGGCCTCTGGGATGGATTGTAGGCTTGAGGCTTCTTGTCCCCAGGGCCAGTGCTCTGTCTGCTGCACCACTTTGCTGCCCCACAGCACATTTTTGAATAGGGACAGAATGAAAGGAGAGAGAAAATATAATAGATGGCAGTGGGGAAGAATGAATGGAGGAAATTACAATCAGCAACAGCAACTGTGGAAAAATATGGAAATAACTACTATTATCATGATAAAGAAAGTGATCCACTTAGACAGAGCTGATAGTATCAGAACAGAGACTGAAACCCTTTTTTTCCCTCCTTCTTTTACTTTATTTCTCATGGGGTTTTATATTTTTGTGGATGAGAAGTATATTATGTTTACTCTTAAACAAGAATATTTTAGTAATGTATGAATAAATTAAAGAAAAATAAAAAAATTAGAAATGATAAGAAAAAAATATTGGTCTTGTTATTATTTCTGTGTCACATTTCAGGAAAGTGATGCAGATAAAAGTTGAATGATTTGACAGGGTCACATTTCTAATAAATTTCTGAGGATGGTTTTGAACTCAAGTCTTCCTGACTCAGTAATTGTCAAATTCAGCTCTCTCCTGTTCTATTCACTATGCTACCTTAGCCTCCCCAACAGTCAGAAAGGACATAAGACTATATGGCTTTTGTTGTTGAACAAATGAAATACCTGCTTAAATGTGACAGGACAACAGGGTTATTTGTTTGATGCAATGCTTTAAAAGATCATGCTGGATAGTTCATTTTTTTTTAAACTGATAGTTTACTTTTAGGACTTTTACAACCATTTAATTTATTCCCCCCCCTCAAAAATGTCTTTATAGCAATAGTTGCTGCTAATTGCACAATGTATGCTTTAACCTGCAGAGGGAATAGTAGGTTGTTTTTGGTCAGGGCTGCTTGACACAGAAATAGTTTACTCATGCTGTTTTAGTCAATTCTGTCTTGTAGACAACTGAAGAAAGGTACCTAAGGAAGAAAATGATTCCAGATATACACCATAACTATAATTTAAGAAACTAGGAAGTATTACAAAGGTGAAAATCATTGTTTTTTTAACCATTACATTTGAACCAGCCTTAACATAATTAGTATCTCAAAGAACAGGATAGTCATTTGAAAGAAAATATGGACTAATTTCATTTAATGCTAATCAACTCAGAATATTTTATATTAAGCACCTCCTAGGGAAAAAAAAGGCATTGTGTTGAGTTCCAAGGATGTAAAGACAAAAATAGAAAAAATTTCCTTTCCCTCAGTTTATGGTGGGGATGGAATATACCCTCCTTCCCTTCCTCCCCCCCCCCCAAAGGTAATCACATTAATTTGAGGAGAAGGAGGACCTGTAACAAAGGAAGGCTTTGTGAAGGAAATAGAAAGTTAACTCAGTCTTGAAAGGAAATAAAAATTCTAGAAAGGTAAAGATAAGAGGGAAGAATATTCTATGTAAAGGCAAGGAAATAGAAGATGTGCTGAGTTTAAGAAACATCTCATGGGATAATTTGGCTGAAATGTATAGTAATATATAGTTCTAGAACATTGTAACCAGATGGTGGAAGGTTTTAAGTGACATATTGAGGATTTTCTATTTTCTCCTAAATGCAATAAAAGACTGTTCTTGTCAATTTTTAAGTAAGAAAGGGATGTGGTCATCCTTCGTGAGGAGGTTATTTTGATAGTTATAGAGAGGACATATTGGAGAAACTACAGACTGTAGTCATATATACTAATTAGGATGTTGTCTCAATAGCCAAAAAAAGGTTTAGTAGCTATGTGAGTAGAGAGAATGGGAGAGATTTGCCAAATGTGGAGATAGAATTGACTAGATGTGGCATGTGCTCAAGAAGGTAAGTGGTGAGACTTGGAGTCAGAAAGACATGAGATAAAATCCTACCTTTGGTAGTTAATAGTTTTTGCCCATGACCTCTCTGATCTTTAGTTTCGTAACCTGAAGAAAGATGATAATAGTACTTCCACTATCTACCTCACAGTAGATGATTTTACATAGATAGGTTTACTCAGATAGTTGATTTAACATGTGGTAATTTTAAGGTTAAGTTTTGACAACCAGATAGAGATATCCAGATGGTAATGGAGTTCAAGTGATATATTAATGCTAGATATAGAATTTCAAGAATTATCTGATTAGAGATAATGATCAAAATCATAAGGATATATCAGATCACCAAACAAGAGAACATGTAGGTTAGAGTACATCTAACCATGTGATCACTTTAAAAAATTGATAATATCTTCCTTTTTGACTTTAGGGTAAAGAGAATCAAAAAAGGTCTGGGAAAAACCATCTTGGGGAATATCTATATATGGAATGGAAGAGGGGAAAGTGAATGATGGTTGAACAAAAGGAAAACTACAGAAGAACAGTTTCCAAGGGAGAATAAAGTATCTGGGAATAGGGTATAGTCAACAGTATCCAAAGCTACAGTGAGGTCATTAGTATAATTGACAAATAGTTATTAGATTTAGTAATAATATTATTAAAGGGAAATGTTCTAAGTAAATTCTAGATGACTCTAATTTAGAAGGATATCTCTACTTGCAATTCTCTTGCTAGTTTACACTTAAGCTTTGTCTATAAAATATTTTATATTCTTGCCAATAATAAAAATAAGCAATATTAATAGAATGCCTACCATATGGCAGGAACTATGCCAAACATTTTATAATTATTACCTCACACTAGTCTCACAACAACTTTGAGAAGGTATTATTTTCCCGACTTAAGAAATAGAAACTGAGATAAACAGATGATAAATGTCTTGTCCAGGATCATATAGCTAGTGTCTGAGGTTACATTTGAACTCATGAATTAATGCATGCAGTCCAAATTAAGGAGAAGATGACAGAAATTCTATGTGGCAACAAGAGTGGCAGTAATGATAGGGTAAGGCAAAGAAACAGTATATATATATGGTGTGGAAGAATAAAACACTAAGTTAAGAGTCAAAACTCTTGGGTTCAAATCTTTGATCTACTATCAAAGTGATTACTATGCAGCCCTGGAAAGGAAAAAGTAAAACAAAACAAACTTGAGTATCTGTAAAACCAAATAATTCTAAAGGAAAGTTATGGTGAGATCAATATCTTAAATAAGCTCTCACCCATTTTTTCCATGCTTCCTGCCCACTCCATGACAGGCTATATGGTTTATGAAAGGAATTAAAACTATTCTTGAGAGAAAACAATATTGAGAAATTGAGTCAGATTAAGATTTAAATCACTGATGTAGTTACCTGGGTACCAGAGAAAAAAGAACATTTTCCAAGATTTATTTATTTATTTATTATGCTTATTTTTTGCAAGACAGTAGAGTTAAGTGATTTGGCCAAGGTTGCTAGGTTATTATTACATGTCAGAGGTCAGTTTTGAACTCAGATCTTCCTGACTCCAGGTCCAGTGCTCTATCCACTGCACCACCTAGCTGCCCCTTCCTGAAGATTTAGAGATTATAGTCAATCAACATGAGATAGGAATCTGTGCTCTCAGCTAGACAATTCTTTGTCTATGGAAGACATTATTTCGTTGTTCTGATGGGCCTTCTCCTGTGATGACTAAGCTAAAATCCTTTTTAAACTATTAGAAGAATTATGAGTGTCTCATTTCATTCCAATTTAGGACATAAATCACTAGAGGACCAGTTTGAGTCAGAATCAGAATATTATAAAAGGTAACCCTTTAAAATAAACAAAACAATAGCAACAACAAAATGTGTATAGTTCTTAACTCCAATTAAGGGCTCTTTAACCCTCTCTGATGTTGATGTTAAAAAAAATAAATAAAAAATCCTTCTTAATACTATTGTAACATAATATCAATAAGTAGAGTTTTACGTAATATAGTAGAGTTGTGTAAAAACCTTCCAAAGGAAAGAACTTCATTATTAGAATATGCAGAAATTTTATGAATATGATTAAACCCATTTTCAAAGCAGTTAAAAGCTCATACATGTTTTCATTTTAATTAATTAGGCCTATCATTCCAGCCCAATAGGATATTCTTTTTAGATCTCATGTAAATAATCCTAAATGATAGGTAAGTTTTGTGTCATCTGCAAATTTGACTTCATACTCTATCTCTCTTCATCGTAGTATAACATCCCTTTGATGACTACCTAACCAACTTTATATTTTATTGAAAATTTAGGTCCCCAGTAGTAGTAGTAGTAGTAGTAGTAGTAGTAGTAGTAGTAGTAGTAGTAGTAGTAGTAGTAGTAGTAGTAGTAGTAGTTGTAGTAGTCAGAAAGTATCTGACTACTAAAAGGCTTAAGGATCTAGGAATAACCCTGAGGGGTTTCTAGCTTCTAGTTTCTGGTTTCTAGTACCTTTCCATCAGTATCCTTCCCAGAGATAATCAGGTTGATTTAAATCACTTTTTGGTATATTTTTTTTTTTTTAGCAAAGGTATTTGGATAAGGGTTACTAAAGAAATGAATGATTTCTGGAAAACCACTGATCCTATATTGAAAGCAAGAAACAACAGGTAGACTTATTCTTCTTTACTTATAATTTAAAAGGAGTTGAAAGAAGAATTATGTTTTTTTTCTTTGAGGGATTTATGAAATACTTTGAATAAATATAATTTATAGAAATATATTTTAATATAAAAGTTATATTTGTTTAAAAATAAATTAAATCAGACTAAACTAACCCAGGAAATAAAAATGAATATGGACACATTTCAGAAATTCTTGTTTATTAACCTAAGGAAATATGATGGCGTTTTCCAGGTGACCTTAGAGATGAATCTTTTCATTCAAATCCAATAATACAGGGTGTCTTCTAAGAGAATCATAATTAATCAAAAGAGATCAAAAAACAAATTATGGGAAAAACAAAATAGATTTTACATATAGAGAGATATATAGTTATAGATATATACATATGAGATGTAGGTGTATGCTTTTAATACTGGTAAATGTAAAGTAAAATGGTGAGAGTAATTAATTTCATGACATGGTTAGACTGCAAACTGTCTGGTAAAATCTGGGAGGAGTAAAGAGAACTACAAGCTTAGAATGTCACCAACTAAAGAAATCACTCTTGGGCTTCATTAAGAGATCTTTTTGTATTATTTATATAATGCTACCAATACAGCAATGAAAAAGGTTATAAAAGTTTTATAATTTGAGACAGAAAGTATTGAACAGATAGGAATCTATAAAAAAATCAAAATTTATAGATAGAAAATCAGTATCCATTATATATCACATTCATATGTTATAATTTTAAACTTTAGACACTCACTAGAAAACTAAAATTAAGTATCTGGTAGAAACACTAAGGCCTTTTAAATGCACTAATACCCAAATAACTTTAAAATAGTCTTTTTAAGTCATCTTAATTGAATAAGACAAAATTTTCAAGATGGCCAAGAAATCAACTTATTAAGATGGCAGAAAACAACCAGAACACTCTTTTCAGTTTGTTAGACACCATATAAATAAATGTTCTTCTACTGAAGAATAATCATTTGGAAAGAGAAAAAAAAAAAAAGAAAACTAGCAATGCAAAGGTAAGGAAGAGTATTCCATACATTTGAATCACAACTAATTTAATGAACAAGATACTCTAACTATATTAGGTGGATCAGGTGAAGATACCATGTTGATTGGATTATTCAATCAATCAAACTAAGGCATAATGAACAAGATGCAAATATATTCAATCAATTTTGGAAGATGGCTTCTTGAGTCATTTAAGGAAATCAGATGGGGACACGTATAAAAGATTAAGGTTGGGTGAAAAAAAGATAAGCAATTCTGGATATTTGAGGTATTTCAAAGTTTTAGTGCAGTTAAGATATTAAAGTTTAGAATGCATTAAGACCTTTGGGACATTATATTCAAGACTTCAGAAAAAAGTAGTAGCCTACATTTGTATAGTACTTTATGGAATTAGACATATCTGCTTCAAAAGTCTTAGTGCCATTAAACAGCAATTTAATAGCTATTAAAATATATAACTCTTCTAGGTCTTTTAGATCACTGTTTATATGGACAAATATTAATTTATTAAAATTACAAAATTAATAAATTCTAAGACCATCCCTTTATGTATATAATTTTGCATAGTATACCTAATAATATCAAATATTTATAGTGAAATTCTAATTGGTAAAAATTTGCTTTACAAATATTATTTTATCCTTTTGGGGGGGACAAGGAAAAGTTACTTAAGTGACTTGCCACACAGCTAGGTAATTATTAAATGTCTCAGGCCAGATTTAAACTCAGGTCCTCCTGACTCCAGGAGGTGCTCTATCCACTGCACCACCCAGCTTCCCCTTGGCTTTATCCTTACAACAAATCTGATAGGCATTATTTTATAGATGACCATCTCCATTTTGCAGTTAAGGAAAATGAGGCTCAGAATGGTTAAGTGACTTGTTCAGAATCTCACAATTGATAATTACTTGAAACTAGATTTGAACTCTATCTTCCTGACACCCAGTTCAAAACTCTATTCACAGTGATACCTAGCTGTTTTGTCTTTGGCTCTCTCTTTCTAAGGGTATGAATATGTTTATATTTTCAGTTTATGCAGACTTATATAAACAGTAAAATGAAACAAATATTCAGACACAAATGTCCATATGCACACACACACACACACACACACACATATATATATATATATGTATATACACAAATAAATATAAGTGTGTATGCATGTATGCATGGGCAATTAGCTAGCACAGTGGAGAGAACTTCAGCCCTGGAGTAAGAAGGACTTACGTTCAAATTCAGCCTCAGAGACTTGACACTATCTGTATGACCCTGAGAAAGTAACAGCCCTATTTGCCTCAACCCCTCCCATATCTATGTATATGCACATACATACATACATATATATTCACATATACACATACATGTACATAATTATATATGTATACATATAAATGAAATGATTCAAAGAGGAAATCAGTCAAACTTCCATACTTAGCAAAATTTTGGTCTTAGCTTTTAGTCAGAGGTTAGAGGGTAGGGAGACTGAGTCTCTTTCCTCTCATATCCATGATCAAAAGATGTCCTTATAACTCTTGAAAATTCATATTTGAACTTCCCACTAGCTATTGCAGCAGTATCTCAGGAGAAACAGTATGGCAATCACAAAATTAGGCATCTTAAGAAAAGGCAGCTTCAAGAAATAGAACCTCTTCAGAGTGAAGAAAAGTGAACTTTCCAAAAATATTTACTGTCAGAACCAATCCAAAAGATTCAAAAGATATAATTCAGGAAATTTCATGAGACTCTAGGGAAAGGAATAAAGGACATGTGAGTGACACTTTTTCCACATGGGCTCTTGAGTTGGAGATCATTTGGCCCTAGAATCTATTTATACTTAATGGAACAATGTGTTCCATGTTTTGGGGTATATTGGATGAATTTTTATTAATTATTCCTACAACATAATTTGAGTAATCCTTGTATGATTAATAAAACGGGGAGTTTATTTTATGGCAGCTTTTGAGTAGCAATATTAAAAAACCCAAATTCTCAGAGTTACTCCTGGAATCCTGAAAGGATGAATATTCCATTGGCTTTAAGAAGTCAATATGTTGGGTGGCTAGGTGGCTTAGTGGATAAAGCACCGGCCTTGGGGTCAGGAGTACCTGGGTTCAAATTTGGTCTCAGACACTTAATAATTACCTAGCTGTGTGGCCTTAGGCAAGCCACTTAACCCCATTTGCCTTGCAAAAACCTAAAGAAAAAAAGAACTCAATATGTCAGAAAGAAGAGTTCAAATCTTGCTTCAAATATTAATTGTGGGACTCTAAGCAAGTCACTTAACCTTTCTGTGCTCTCAGTATAGTAATTGTTAAATGACATTTATGAGAAATAAAAGCAAAGACATCTTGAGAAATTTGTTATTCTATCTAGGTTAACCCAAATATAATTCACTATTAGTAATTTTCATTTGACATTTATATGAAGAAAATATAAAAAATTAAATATTTCAGGTTTATAATACAAGGTGTATACAAGCACACATTATATATATATATATATATATATATATACACACATATACATATTTCTAATTTTATCATTTTGGCATTCTACCAATTGGTGCCTATCTGTTCCAGTGGGATTCTTGTTCATATCTTTTTACAAGTCCTTGATAGAGGATTTATTAAACACACTAGAGACCTTATACTAGTACTTTTTTTAAGTTAAGAGTACATAAAATAAATCACAGGGAAATCCAAGAAATACCGTGAAGGTGGAGAAGATTGCTACTGCCTATAATAGAGTCAACATAATTGATATTAATCTGAATTCCAAAACACACAGACATAAGTTTTCAGAATCTCTGTTCCAGCTTCTCAATTAGATTTCACACAATGACTTCATTAAGACAAAGGAAGTTGGAAAAAAATACTTAATGTTTTCATGTGGTATGATATAAACCTGTTGTTTTAACATGTTCTCAGTCACTAATAATAACAATTTGATTTATTAGAAGAGATTTCTTTTTATTTATAAAAATGTGAACTTTTCAAAGATGTGTTTATTTTTAAAAAGACTTATTTAGTGAGTGCATATTACTTTAAACATGTACCTTTGTAGATGGTATAAGTACATGCATATACCTTTGAAAAAAAACATGCATATGCCTTTTAACAACCTTAATATAACATACTCTTTCTATTTCAGTATTCTCTAAATTTTCTTTTTCTTTTTCTTTTTTGTTTGGCAAGGCAAATGGGGTTAAGTGACTTGTCCAAGGTCACAAAGCTAAGCAATTATTAAGTGTCTGAGGTCTAATTTGAACTCAGGTCCTCCCAAATCCAGGGCCAGTGCTCTATCCACTGTGCCACATAGCCATCCCTGGTCTCTAAATTTTACGGAATTTGATCATATTTATTAATTTCTTAGCTAGTCCTGCTTTCTCAGTGATTAGTCAAATATTTCAGGTCAGCTGACTTTCAAAAAGGGGTAATGAAATATTGGGTTAATGTCAAGTAAGCAACAACAATGAAATAACCATAATAATTTTGCTCTCAAGATAATAGTCACTATGATTATCAATAATCATCAAGGCAGAATGTCTTTCACTAGTTTTGATATGGTACAACATAATCTTTTTCTTATTGCATTGGAAAATAGAGGTTATAACACTAGTCCCCCACCAGCCTGTCCTTTTATGCAGTGTCACTGATGCAGAGAAACATGGCCATAGTGAGTGATGAGATCAGTTGGAGACAAAATTTGTAAATCTTTTATTCACATTATAAAGGGAATCTTATTTTATCATCTAATTTAGTCCACACCTGAAGACCTAACCTTCAACCTGATTTGGGTTGCATTCTCTTTTGGTGGGGCAGCCAGGGAGCGCAGATCCTGGAATTCCACCCAAAAGAAAACCCTCCCCAAGAGGTAAAATCTCCAATGAGGGACTTGGATCACTTCCAGGTCTCCACCTCTCCACATGGACTTGAAATAATTGCTGGTAGAATGAGGAAAATACAAAGACCATCTATGCTCAATTTATAAAATGGAGGGGATTATTTTTTTGAAATGTGTGTATCAATTTTATTTCCTGCCAGTTTCCACTCTACAAACTGTAATTAATTTAGTCAAAATGATGTGTTTAACAAAAAAATTTAAGAAATATTGTTGGGAGATGTTGTCTGGATAACATCTTCATTAATATTGGGTGGTGTAAAGTTGATATTTAATGTGCTGAATTATGCTTGAATAAATGCTTTCCAGTGGTTAAAAAGTTATTCCCACGCACCCACTGTCAACTACTCTACAAACTGAAATTCAAAAAAGTTCGAAGATTTTGAAAAGGCAACATTATAAGCCAGTGTTTTGCCTCTTACAGGAAAATGTCTGATTAAAATTTCTTCTAGTTATCTTGATATTCATTGGAAATTGTCTCTAAGAACAATTCCTATATTGCTATAGTCTTTTTAAACCAATCAACATTTATTTTGAGTTGAGTTTTTACAATTTTTCCCTTATTCTTGCTCCCCCCCCATATAGAAGGCAGTCTGTTAGTCCTTATATTGTTTCTATGATATACAGTGATCTAAGTTGAATGTGCTGAGAGAGAAAGCATATCCTTAAAGAAGAAAAATAAAGTATAAGAAATAACAAAATTACATAATTAGATAGCAGGGTTTTTTTGTTCCTGAAATTGAAGATAATGGTCTTTGGTCTTTGTTCAAACTCCACATTTCTTTCTTTGGATACAGATGGCATTCTCCATCACAGATAGACCAAAACTGTCCCTGATTGTTGCACTGATGGAATGAGCAAGTCTACCAAAGTCCATCATCACCCCCATTTTGCTTTTAGGTTGTACAGTGTTCTTCCAGTTCTGCTCATCTTGTTCAGCCTCAGTCCCTGCAAATCCTTCTATACTTCCCTGAATTCCCATCCCTCCTGGTTTATAATTGAACAACAGCATTCCATCATATACATATACCACAGTTTGTTAAGTCAGTCCCTAACCGAAGGACATTCAATTATTTTCCAATTGTTTCCCACAGAGCTGCTATGTATATTTTTGTACAAGTGATGTTTTTACCCTTTTTCAAAATCTCTTCAGGATATATACCCAGTAGTGGTATTGCTGGATAAAAGGTTATACACATTTTTGTTTCCCTTTGGGCATAATTCCAAATTGCTCAACAGAAAGGTAGGATAAGGTCACAACTCCACCAAAAATATAGTGTCCCAGATTTCCCACATCCCTTCCAACATTGATCATTTTCCTTTATGATCTTATTGGTCAGTCTGAGAGGTTCTTTAATTTGCAGTTCTCTAATAAGTACTTATTTTGAGCAATTTTTCATGTGATTATGGATTGATTTGATTTCCTCATGTGTAAATTGCCTTTGCATATCCTTTGACCATTTGCAATTGGGGAATGGCTTGGTTTTTTTGAAAATTTGGCTCATTTCTCTGTAAATTTTAGAAATGAGTCCTTTGTCAGAAATACTAGTTGCAAAAATTGTTTCTCAATTTACTACATTTCTTTTGATCTTGGTTACAGTGGTTTTGTCTGTGCAAAACTTTTTAATTTACTCAAAATTATGTAGTTTTGGTTTTTTTTTTAGCAAAGCAAATGGGGTTAAGTGGCTTGCCCAAGGCCACACATCTAGGTAATTATTAAATGTCTTAGACCAAATTTGAACCCAGGTACTCCTGACTCCAAGGCTGGTGCTTTATCCACTACACTACATGGCTGCCCTCTAGTTTATTTTTAATGATGTTCTCTATCTCTTCCTTGGTTATAAACTGCTTCCTTTTCCATAGATATGACAGGTGCACTACTCCTTGATCATCTAGTTTGCTTATAATAATGTTGTTTATGTCTAAATCCTGTATCCATTTTGATCATATCTTGGTATAGTGTGTGAAGTGTTGATCTAATCCAAATTTTTGCCATATTAACTTCCAATTATCCCAACAATTTTAATCAAAGAGAATTTGTATTCCAATAGCTGGGCTCTTTGGGTTTATCAAACAGCAGATTATTATAATCATTTCCTGATATTTCATCTAGACTATTCCACTGATCCACCACTCTGTTTCTTAGTCAATACCAGACAGTTTTGATGACTGATGCTTTACAATATAATTTTAGATCTAGTAAGTCTAAGCCCGCTTCTTTTGTACTTTTTTTCATTGAAACCCTGAAAATTGACATTTTTATTTCTCCATATGAATTTACTTACATTTTTTCCTAACTCATTAAAGTAATTTTTTGGAATTTTGACTGGTAGTGCACTAAACAAATAGTTTAGTTTTGGTAGAATTGCCATTTTTATTATATTAGCTCGATCCATGAGCAGTTGATGTTTGACCAGGTATTTAAATCTGATTTTATTTGTGTGAGAAGTGTTTGTAATTGTTTTCTACAAGTTTGTGAGTCTGCCTGAGCAGCTAGACTCCCAGGTATTTTATATTATCTGAGGTTACTTTGAATGGGATTTCATTTTCTAGCTCTTTTTGTTATATTTTGCTAGTTGTATATAGATATGTTGAGGATTTATGAGGGTTTATTTTATATCCTGCAACTTTGCTAAAGTTGCTAAGTGTTTCCAGTAGTTTTTTAGATGATTTTTTTGGGATTCTCTAGGTATACCATCATATTGTCTGCAAAGAGAGAGAGTTTTGTCTCTCTTCCTTCCCAATTCTAATTCCTTCAATATCTTTTTCTTCTCATTTTTGAAGCTAACTTTTCTAATACAATATTAAATAGTAGTGATGATAATGGTCATCCTTATTTCACCCCTGATCTTACTGGGAATGGCTCTAGCCTATCCCCATCGAATATAATGCTTGTTGATAGTTTCAAATACATACTGCTTATTATTCTAAGTAATAATCCATTTATTCCTACATGCTCCAATGTTTTTAGTAGGAATTGGTGCTGTATTTTGTCAAAAGCTTTTTCAGTATATAGTGACATAATCTTATGATTGTTGATAGATTTGTTATTGATATAATTAATTATACTAATAATTTTCCTAATATTGGACCAACCCTGCATTCCTGGCATGAATCCTACTTGATTGTAATGTATTAAGTTAGTGATAACTTGTAATCATTTTGCTACGATTTTATTGAAGATTTTTGCATATACATTCATCAGGGACATAGGTCTATAATTTTCTTTCTTTGTTTTAACTCTTCCTGGTTTAGGTATCAGCACCATATTGGTGCCATAGAGTTAGGCAGAGTTCTGTCTTCACCTATTTTTCCAAAGAATTTATATAGAATTGGAACCCATTGTTCCTTAAATGTTTTCGTTTTGGATTTTGCAAGGCAATGGGGTTAAGTGACTTGGCCAAGGTCACATAGCTAGATAATTATTAAGTGTCTGAGGCCACATTTGAACTCTGCTACTCCTGACTCCACTGTGCCACTTAGCTGCCCTGTTCCTTAAATGTTTAGCAGAACTTGATAGAATTCACTTGTGAATCCATCTGTGCCTGGAGATTTTTTCTTAGGGAGTTCAATAATGACATGTTAGATTTCTTTTTCTGAGTTAGGGTTATTTAGGTAATTAATTTCCTCTTCATTTAATCTTGCCAACTTATAGTTTTGTAAATATTCATCCATTTCACTTAGATTGTCAAATTTATTGACATAGAGTTGGGCAAAATAATTATGAATTATTACTTTAATTTCCTCTTTGGTGGTGAGTTCACCTTTTTGATTTATGATACTAGCAAATTGATTTTCTTCTTTTTTTAAATCAAATTGACCAGAGGCTTATCAACTTTATTGGGTTTTTTCAAGAAAATCAACTCTTGGTTTTATATATAAGTTTAATAGTTTTCTTGCTTTCAATTTTATCAATTTCACCTTAAATTTTTAGAATTTCTAATTTGGTATATAATTGGGGGTTTTTAATTTGTTATTTCTCCAAATTTTTTAGTTGCATATTTAGTTCATTGATTTCCTCTTTCTCTAATTTATTCATGTAAGCATTAAAAGATATGATATATATCCCCTGGAAGCCTCCTTGAGCGTATCTCATAGGTTTTTGTATGTTGTTTCCTTATTCTCATTATCTAGGATAAAATAATTAATTTTTTCTATAATTTGTTGTTTGATCCACTCATTCTTTAAAATGAGGTTATTTAATTTCCAATTAGTTTTGTGTCTATATCTCCCTGAACCAGTATTGTATGTGATTTTTATTGCATTATGATTTGAAAAACATGTATTCATTATTTCTGCCTTTCTGCAATTGATCGTTAGGTGTTTTTCTTTTTAGGTTTTATTTGGCAAGGCAAACGGGGTTAAGTGGCTTGCCCAAGGCCACACAGCTAGGCAATTATTAAGTGTCTGAGACCGGATTTGAACCCAGGTACTCCTGATTCCAAGGCCAGTGCTTTATCCACTACTCCACCTAGCCTCCCCAATCATGAGGTTTTTATGTCCTAGTACATGGTCAATTTTTGTGTAAGTGCCATGTACTACAGGAAGAAAAAGAATATTCCTTTTTATAGCCATTCAGTTTCCTCCATAGGTTTATCATATCTGGGTTTTCTAACAATCTATTTACCTCCTTAACTTCCTTCTTGTTTATTTTATGATTCAATTTATCTAAATCTGAGAGTGGGAGGTTGGGGTCTCCCACTAGTAGAGTTTTGCTGTCTATGTCTTCCTATAGCTCTTTCAACTTTTTTCTTTCTCCTTGCTTGCAGGATTTCCTCTTTTATTTGATAGTTCTGCAAATTGGCCAAAACATTTCTTGGTGTTTGCATTTTAGGATCTCTTTCCAGAGGGGATTGATATATTCTTTCAATAACAATTTTGCCCTCTGGTTCCATCATATCAGGGCAGTTTTCCATCACTAAATCCTGTAATATTAAATCCAGGGGTTTTTTTCTCTTCAATGTTTTCAGAAAGTCCTATAATTCTCAGGTTGTCCCTTGATTGGTTCTTGAGGCCAGTGGTTTTTGCTGATTAGGTATTTTACATTTTCTTCTTCTTTTTTTTATCTTTTGGTTTTGTTTAACTTAATCTTGTTGTCTCTTGAAGTCATTAGTTTCCATAGACTCCGTTCTTTTTTTAAGAGAAGAATTTTCTTCATTTACCTTTTGCAACTCCTTTTCCAATTGGCCAAGACTATTTTTGAAGGAGTTTTCCATTTGATCAAGTGTAGTTTTGAGATAATTCCTTTTTTTTGCATTTGCGCAACTGAAGATCTGAGATAATTATTCTCATTTTGTATTTGTCCAATTTTATTTCCAATGTTTTGTTTTGTTTTCTTGTTGTGAAATGTTAATTTTCTCTTGCAACATGTTAATTTTTTCTTGAATTTCTTTTTCCAACTTTTCCAATTTATTTTTAAACTCCTTCTTGATTGCTTCAAGGAAGTCTTTCTTGTCTGGAGATCAATTCATAATCTCCTCAGAAGTGCTAGATCTCTCTGGGTTAGAATCTGGTCCTTCTAAGTATTTCTCCATTGGTCCCCATTTTAGCTGTTTTATCTTCAGTTTTCTATTTTCTTGTGTTGGGGGGAAGGGGTGGCTCTCAGAGGTTTGCTTTTGAAGATCCTAGAGGCTTTGTTCACTTGGCTTAATAAAACTTAGTAAAACTCCATGGCTGACGAGTAGGGGGTGCTAGCTGCTTTCCCTGGAGTGACTGAAGCCCTCTCCCAATCCTGGAGGAAGTGAAGAGGGAGGGAGGAAGGACAGCCATGGTCTTAGTTCACCTTCAATAATGGTCTGGAAGCCAATTTCCCTTTCAGCTGAGTGTGCTCTGGGGTGGGGGTGGGGGGTGGCTACTGTTTGTTCCTGGAAAAATGTTCCCGAAAGTATGGAACTCAGATCCCACAGTGAATTGGACAATTTCCTGGTGTGCAGACCTCCCCTCCCCCTGGCCAAAAACTCCATGGCTAAAGTTGGTTCTCTGCCTGCCTATCACCAAAGTCTCTGCGGCTAACACCCCTTACCAAAGTCTCTGTGGGTAATGCTGGTCCCTGCTGCTGTCCCTGAGCTAACACTCTGGTCTTCTCTCTAGGTTCACCCATGGTCCTCTGAGACAGACCTTATTTGTAGGTGTTCTACTAGCTTCTTTTTCTGGGTTTTGTTGATTGAGTTTCTTTCTTTTTTTTTTTAAATCTTAATTTTAGGATTTTTTTGCAAGGCAAACATGGTTAAGTGGTTCGCCCAAGCCCACACAGCTAGGTAATTATTAAGTGTCTGAGGTCCTCCTGACTCCAGGGCTGGTGCTCTATCCACTGTGCCACCTAGCCGCCCCAGATTGAGTTTCTGTTAAGAGGTTTCTTTCATGTTATTTTTGAGGGGACACAGGGAGCAATTAATGTAGTTCCTGTCTTCTCTCTGCCACCTTGGCCAGAAATCACCTATACTGCTATAGTTTTACTAAAGATGGCAGCAATGTGTACTGTGAATTTTTCCTATTAGCTTTATTAGTTTTAAAGTACTTCCTTTAATTATGAAAACTATAGGAGACCAACTAATACTTATTAAATTTGAAATGAACATCTGTAACTGAAGAGTAAAAAGTATTGATTTACAATATTAAAAAAAGAATATATTATATAAGTTTAACACATATAATAGTAGTAATAATGGTTCCCTTATAGAGTTAATTATCATAAGTGGATTGAATCCTCATTATAATGATAATGACAATAGGCATGTTCTTTAATTCTATAACAAAAAACAAGTTCTGTGCTTAAGTATTTTGCAACTTGATTACCTTCATAAAAATTCATATCTCAGTTGTCAAGGAGAACCTAGGTTCTCAAAATATTTCAAGGTATCAATTCTAGAAGAATCTATTAAGTTGGAACTGATTCTCCCATTTAACAGATGAGTTAAAATATTTTCTGTTAGATGAGTTAAAATATTTTCTGTTAGAGATAAACAATTAGAAGGCATGTCACATGTCCTTTGGGTCAACTTCTTCATTTTATAGATAAGAGATTGAAGATCCAGGAAGATTCAGGATTTGTCTAAGGTCACTCAAATTTTATGTTGATAGAACTGAGATTTGAATCAAAGACTTCTGACTCTGAATACAGTAGTAATTTTCTTACATCTATGTGTTGTCCAAGAACCAATCTATCTAATTCAAAGGATTTCATCACAGAAAGTTTTATTACTTGGTAATGATTTTTTAAATAATCAGTGAAATGAACAAAGGTCTTAATGGTTCTCTATGAATTCTGTTTGCTTACTAAAGGACAGTATCATAAAAATGTCAGAAGAGTCACAATTTTTACATAATTTGAAAACAGTTACCGTTATTAATATGTTGGGGATTTTTAGTCAAGCAATGAAATCCCACTTCTTTTTAGGGACCAAATCTAATCCACCCTGATATCCTAGTTATATACAAGGTCTTATTAGTTTTAATAACTTCAAACTGTTCTAGAATAGATGGCCACCCTCTATGAAAAGACCAGAAATAAAGAATTTCAGTGGAATGAAGCAGTAATGTATAAGGTTCCTTTCAGGAAAAATAAAAGGAATTTGCAGATTTGGTTTGATATTTTCACCCTTGAACAGGAAATTCATAAAATGCTGGGGTATCTTGCATTATCTGGAATTAACATATGCTAATATAAAAATTTAAATATACATTCTAATTTCAATTGTAAAAGAATTAGATTAAATCTCTTGAAGAACTAGATATAACCTTCTTTTTTTTAGTTTTTTTTTTTTTTTGCAAGGCAAATGGGGTTAAGTGGCTTGCCCAAGGCCACATAGCTAGGTAATTATTAAGTGTTTGAGACCTGATTTGAACCCAGGTACTCCTGACTCCAGGGCCCTGGAGTGCTTTATCCACTGCGCCACCTAGCCACCTAGCCGCCCCTAGATATAACCTTCTAAAGAAGTTGTTTTAATCATTGTATCACTTTTCTAAGAATATTTTTAAATTAGTAAAACTACATATATTTATATATATATGATTATACATATATATGAAAAATTATGTTTGTTTGTAGTTATAGAATATATTTTAAAATATGTTCACAGATTAACAGTTCTGCTAAATCACGATTTTACCATTATTAACGTCAACACTTTTACCTATTTTTCTCATATCTATAAATTTTTTTGAGCACAATCTATGGGAATTACATTCAAACTTTTAAGCAAAAGTAAAACTTTTTGAAACTATAAATGTGGTTTGTTTTCACCTACATAATTGTACTTAAACTATTAATTTTCCAATTTTTAGTACAGTGCAAGCACATTTTAGTTGCTTAACAAATACTTATTAAATATTGTATGTCATAGTTAAGAAACACATGAGCACTTCTTATAATTTCATGATTCTCTAAGGGACCATGATCTGTGAGTATGGAATTACTACTATATTCAATTCTATAAAATATCCAGAATGGAAAAAAATAAGAAATAGGCCTTTTCTGTACCTTTACAAAAGCAGAAAATATCTCATAGAAATGTAGATAGGATTTTAATTGAGGAGGGGGAAATAACTATTAAATTCACTAGAATAAACTAGTCTTCAAGTTTAACTGAAGCAAAACACATTAAAACTACATAAGACTTTCAATCAGATGAGACTATGGAGATAATGCTGTTTTACTATTCACTTATAAATAGTGTGAACAAAAAGCCAACTCATTAGACTTGGGAATATATAGCTATATTAGGTGTTTCCAAGTGTCAAAGGCAACATCCTATCATGTTTCTGGATAATATAATGATTCCCCATTAATGGGAAAGTTCTCCAAATGTTCCACTGTAAAGGTGACATTGCATTAATTGTATTGAGTCCCAGAACATTAAAAGATCTTCTACAGCAAATCAAAACAGATTGGTATAATCATCCACAGTGGATGAAAAAGACACATTGTTCAAACTATGGCATACAGTTACACAGACAAATCATTGGTACATATTTCTTAGACAGAGACCACTAAACAAGCTGCAGAAGTCACTAAACTGATATCAGAAAATGCTCAGTATTTCTATGATTCCAAACAGCTTACTTTACTAAAATATCTCCTTAGCATCAATACTGCTCTGGGAATTTTGGATGGCTGTGATCGTTGAAAAGTCAAAATCCCAAGATTTCTACAAAATTAATAAGATTAGTATGTTCCAGGTTTTCTCAATTGGAATATCCACATTAGGAAGAGAGGAGTCAAGATGATCAAGTAAAGTAAACATTTGTCCCCAACATTTCTCTCTCTAAACAATCCTTTAAAAGTGTTTCAAATTTAATTTTGAGTAGGAAAATTTAAAAAATGAGTAATGCTGTACAGGGCAACTTAGAAAGATAGAGAGGTCTTTTGGGCACTAGGGTAGGGGACTTATATAGAGTACAGCAAGGCAGAAGGAGCATGATCTGTGGGTCTTGAAGGCAACAGTAGTGACAATTAGCACCAGAAGTGCCCAGAATCAGAGACAATAAAGAAACATAACACCAGACCAAAATGAATCTTCCAGGTACCCTTGTGCCAGCACTGGATGCAAAATTCAGTGTCACTTGACATCTTAAAAAAACCAACTATTAACCATTTCAGATTATAGTTCCAGGGAAGAGAGGCAGAGATGAGAAACTGCTGTACCCTGTTAAGGAACATAGCATAAACCAGGGGGCAGCAAACAGAACTTGTCCTGGATTACATCCTCTTAGAAGGACCTCAAATTTACAGGCTCCCAGATCTAGCTGTGAAATAAGGGGGATATAATAATAAAAATATTTGTATAGCCATCCCTCTCCCTACAAAGAGTTTAGCAAATCTTAAGTCTAACAGAAAAGAAATAGGTAAGAAAAATAAACCAGCAAGAACAACAGAAGAACTTGAGCACAAAACGTTGCTATGGTAAAAGAGAAGATCAAGACATAAACTCAAAAGATTATAATGATTTAAAAACAATTACAAGTACAGTCTCAAAAAAAAGTGTCAATTGGGGAAAATGAGAATTTTACAATAGCAAAATTATGAATAGAAAATTATGAAAAGAATATTAGTAGCTTGATAGAAGAGGCACAGAAATAGTAAACAGAATATGAATCATGAAAATCAGAATTGGCTAAATGGTAAAATACATACAAAAACCACAATGAAGCAAATGACTTAAAAATTATAATTGGTTATGTGGAACCTAATGACTTCATGAAATATCAAGAAAAAATTGAACAAGCAACAACAAAGCCAAATTCAAAATAAAGAAAAGTAGAAGAAAATATGAAGTGTCTCAGAGGAAAAACATAATAACCTGATTACACTAAATCAAGAGACATAATTGTAGAATTATTTGACTATCTGAAACTCAATATACAAGAAAGATCACATTTCAAGAAATTATAAAGGAATTGTAAAGGAATAATGCTTAGGTATTGTAGAACCAGAGGGAAAAATAGAAATGAAAAAATCCACCAAATATCTACTGAATAAGGATTCCCCCTCAATTAAAACTTCCTAAAATATTGTAGCCAGATAACAGATCTCTGAAATAAAAGAGAAAATACTACAAGGAGTCAGAAAGAAATAATACAAAACTGTGGAGTCACAATCAAGATCATATAAGATTTTGTAGTTACCACTCCAAAAGAGGGAAGGGCTTAGAATACTATATTCTAGAAACAATGGAGTTACAATTAAAATCAACAATAATCTACCAGCAAAGCTAGTTAATCCTATCAGAGGAAAAAAATGGTTATATAAAAAAATTGAGAATTTTCAAGCATTCACAATGAAATAATCAGAGATCAGTAGAAAATGTGACATTTAAACATGATCAAGAGAAGTATAAAAAATTAACCATGAGTGAGAAATCATAAAAGACTTAATAAGTTACACTGTTTAAAATCCAATGTCCTATATGAAAAGATAATACAGGTAACCCTTAAGAACTTCATTGTCATTTGGGTAGTTATAAGTCCATTCAGAGTACATGGATTTGAGCCCTCATGTTGGGATGATGATCTCAAGGAGTGTCAATACTGATGCATCAATGTTCAAAAGTACAAATGATGCAATATTATCCATGGGGAACTCAAGAGTTTTTGAATTCTTAAATTAGCCATCACTGTCCTAAGTTGGATGTATGCCCATTTGAACAATGAAAAATGGAAGCGCAAAAAATTATTTCTTCCAAGTTTACACAGCTCTTGGTAACACCCCCTCCCCAATTAATTTAGTTTTTTTTATTGCTGAGTCAACCATCTGGTCTATTAAAAATGGCAATAGCCAAGATTTATATACATTAATATGCACTTTTCTTATTTGAGGAAATATTCTCTACCACATGCATTTTTCAGCTTACTTTTAAGCAACTAAAGAATTTATTTTTCAATTTGTTCCCCCCCCAAACCCCAACATGTATATCAAAAGTACTATCTTCACAGACAAATTCAAACAGCTGATACAAAAAAATAATCATTAGTTAAATGCATTTTGTAGAGATCTATAAGGCATAATTAACAAAAGAAAAGTGCAATGGGAAGAGCAAAAAAGATTAAATGGCAAAAAGTTGTTCAATGATATGTCTAAATGATATTTTTTACCTTTCAAGACCTTTGATTATTATCTGATGATGTTTAAATTCATTTATGTCTATGTTGACATGAATATGTATATGGAAATAAATGTAAATGTATTTTTTATATTTTATATATACATGTGCATATATATGTACATATATGTGTATACACATGCATATAAACTAGCAAATGAATAGACATGAAGAAAATTTGACCATGAAATGAATTTTAAAAACATTAAATGTAACTGAATTAGAAATAAATTTGTTTATTAATCTTGAATTCATTAAATTTCATTAATAAATGAAATTTATTAGAATGATATAGTATGTTCTTGTCAAACCAATTGGTTTTGATGTGGGCCTTATATTTCCTCAGACAGTATCCTAGATACACACAACTAAATATCATACATAACTCTGTCATATGTTTATATGGGTAACATAAGGGACAAATTATATTTTATATATAGCATTAGTAACAACCTATCCTGATTTAAATTTCTTAGGCTAATCATTCTCCAACTGAATTTTATTTTAGAAGTAAAAAAGCAGAGATTTTAGTTCAGTCATTGATTGTATTAACAGACATAAATCCACCAAGTACCACTCATACCCACTTAAATATATTAAACATAATCAAACAAAACACAACATTGATAGAGCATGATTTTTAAATTATATGCCAAACTGGACTCCTCAGCATTTCCCATAATGGCCCTATCCTATTCTTTTCTACCACTGTATCATGCTTATGCTTTTCTCTTTACCTGGAATTCCCTGCTCTATCAAAGTTGTTGTTCCCAGCTATAATTTCACATCTTTTATGATGCAATTTCTCACTTCCATGAACTCAAATATCTTCCACAACAATAACTCATACCTGAATGATATTCTGGATGCCCCAACACTTAGTAAGTGGGCATAATACATTGAATAGAGAACTATTCTTGAACTTTTTAGCCCATTGTTTCGCTCTGCTACTACAACTACTCCTACTACTACTATGACTACAACAACTACTACTACTACTACTGCTAACTTACTATTTACTATTACCACCACTACTCCTACTTCTACTCCTACTACTACTGAGACATTTTTTTCTTTTTTGCTCTGCAACATTAGAATTCCAGAAAATATAAATGTCCTTATACATAATGATAGAGCTTTTTGGTATTATACTCTTCATTGTTGTTTGTTCAGTCATTTCAATCATGTCAGTCTTTGACATCATTTGAGATTTTCTTGGCAAAGATTATGAATTGGTGTGCTTTTTTCTTCTCCATTATAGAGATAAGGAATGTGAGACAAAAAAGGTAAAGTGACTTGCTCAGGGTCACACAGAAAATATCTGAGGGCTGATTTGAACTCCAGATTTTGTACAAAATCCATTGTTCTACCTAGTTGCCCTTAATGGATATGAAGTGGAATTCATTTTTTTTTAACTTTTCTCAGGTCTTTGATTACACATACACACACACACACACACACTCACACACATACACACGCAAATAGATGACTATATGTAGACATATAGATAGAAAAAATGGAAAGGTAGATTTGGTATATTTAGGCATGAATAGTCAAACTATTATTTGAATTTTCCAGTAACAGAAGTCTTTAAGTCCTGTATACACATACACTATTTGACTTTAGTCTGTATCTTTCTTAGCTTAGCATAAATTTGTATACCAGATGCCTTCTTATAATTAACACATTGGGATTTGGGAGCAGTAGTTTCGCTGCTAACAAACTTTCCATCAAGTCGACATCTGTGATTTATACTTCCAACTTGCTTTCAATACATTTACATAATCAGTTCAATTTAGGCAAAGATTATATATTCTCTGTACATTTTTATAAGTACTATTCTGAAAGGATAGTTAAAATATAACTAAATCAAGGTGGCATTTATATCTCTTTATGTAAGCAAGATCCTTAACATAAACATGTAATAAAATCTATTTAATTTAACTGATTTTTTAATTTTAGAAGGTAGAAATTATGTAAGTTCCTTTGCCAAGAGGATACAAAATAGCATCTCATATTAAATATATAATCACTATTTATATGAATAATATCTCACATTAATGGGGAGTTTTACAGTTGACATCATTTTATACATATTATCATCACAAGTTATCCTTATAATAACTCTATAATATAGACTTGACTGATGGAATTTTATTATCTTTTTTGCAGAAGTTCAATCAAGAGCCTGAAGAAATTGTGTGATAAGCTCAAGATTACATGGTAAGTGAAGCCCATACTGTAGGCACTCAAGAAATTTTTATTGACTAACTTTCTAATTGGATCACATGGCTTTTATAGGCAGAAAATAATTTTAAAATTATCTTGGCTATATAGAATAAAATGGTTAAATATTCAAACAATTTTCTTTGCTTTTTCATCTAAATGTTTGATGTTATTTCAACACAATGTGAAAATATTTCCTGAAACATTTTAAAGTTGTTTTAATATATATTAAATGGAAGTACTACTGAGTTCAAAAGTAACCTTTATCTCACTTCTTTAAGAAAAAGTGTTTTTTAATACTGTATTTTCAGATACAAATATTAGGAAATTAATACTATAGTTTGAGAATATTATGGTTATTAAATATTAACATTTTTCAAGGGAATGTGGATACATTTGAAATATTTTGATGAAATTATGCATGCATGGTTATAAAATATTACTAGAAATGAACATTTACATAATCATAAGAAGTATGTCTTTAATAAAAAGAATATTGAGGATGTTTTATGCTGTGCTTTAAGCAAGTTCAATGAGGAAAGCATTGAATCACTTAAATAAGGAATACAGAGAAAACAGAATGTTATCACAGATAGGTGTGGAGGAAAAATCCAGCCTCTGAAATTTAAGAAATGGAATGATCATAAACAAATCATTTCAACTTTTTGTATGACAGGCAAATCCCTGGAATTTAGTTATTAAATTTGGTTCTGATCAGGGTGGTTGGAGGGTGTTCTACCCCTATCCATATTGAAATCAAAGCTTATTCAGATTGTTTTCCTAATATTAGACAAAAATATCACTTTAAATAGGATCCTTTTAAAATATTATCATTAGAAAATTAAAATTTCATAGAAAGAAGACAATAGCTATGATTTTGAAAGTGGTTCAGTCATTTGAAAAACACAGCCACTTGACCCTAAGGTGGGAAAAATTTACCAGTGTCCCTTATTTCCAGCCATTGATTTTAGGGTAAGCTTAAAAAGGAAAATGTAGAAAATTCAGTAGTCATGTATTTAAAACTCTTTGTGTGCTCAACTATCTCCTCTTCAGAGTCAATATATCTTATTTTGGTTTAGATAAATACAAGGAAGACCAAAGAAGTAACAGTTGATCTACTTTTTCTCTTTTTTCAGGGCTTCTCTTCTAAGATTTTGGCACTAGATGAGGTGATAGATTTGGGATTTATCTCTAATTCAGACCTACAGGTAGGATCATTAGGATTCCTGGATTTAACTGAACCATACCATGGAGTCATGCTCTAAGTATCTCTGTGAATCAAGACATAATGACATTTTTATAGCAATTCAATATTTATAGAACTTTAATCATTTAATTTTGACATAATTCTATGAGTCAGGTACCATAATTCTTATGATTCTTATTTCATTGGTAAGGAAATAAGACTCAGAGAAGAAGGAAGGAAGGAAGGAAGGGAGGGAGGAAGGAAGGAAGGAAGGAGGTGGGAAGAAAGGGAAGAAGAGAAGAAGGTAAGAAGAAAGGGAGGGAGGGAAGAAGGGAGAGAAGGAGGGAGGGGGAGGAAGATGTGGTAAGGGAGGGAGGGAGGGAAGAAGAATGATCTATTAAGTGCCTCATATGTATCAAACCCTAGTCTTATTTAACTTAATTCTCACAGAAACTCTGGGAGGTATATGTGATCATTATCCCATTTTGCTATTTAGGAAATAGAGATTAAATGATTTGTTCAGAGACACATAGCTGGTATGGGTATGAGGGCACTTTTGAATTTTGTACTTCTCTCTAGACTCAGTGCTTGATTCCCATGTATCCACTTCACTACATAGCAGTCTCAGATTAAGGAGAGATAAAATTGTTTACTCATCATCGTATAGGTAGAGTTAAAGATAGAAAATGAAAAACCACTTTTCATTGACTTCCGCCCTAGAGAGACCAGTGTTATCCATGTCAAAGATATATATTTTCCCTCTCCTCTCTTCTAGGTTCTTCCCATTTAAGGAAATAAAGACTAGTTTCACTGAATATCAGGAAGTTTAAAAATGACCCAAATATTCAATAACTTCCAAAAAAACACTTCACTACTCTGAAATGAAAAAAAAAATAGAGAATAAAATGGGAAAGTCACCATAACAAGATATGATCATGCAATGATCATGGATACTTACATTCTAAAATAATAATTTATTTGTCTTTGACAGATATGTATTAAACAGCAAAGGCAAGTTCAATCTTTACTTTTGGAATGTATACCCATATTGACGAACTAATAGATATAATAGCAAAATAATTGTCTGCTTGTGCTAAAACTTATAGTTGTATTGAAGATAGAAGTTATTATAACTTTTCAAAATTTGAGAAATATTGGGTATTTTTGTAGACACATCTTTAGTTTCAGTGGATTTGTTTTATGTGATATCTACAATGTCCTAAGATCTGTTCTATTTTAAAATACTTCTATATCTTAAAATAATTTTAGTTGGTTAATACCTCATTCCTTCTTTGTTGTCTTCATTCAAACTTCTTATTTATCAAATTATTTCCTTCCCTAGGATTTTCCTTACAAGACCTAAATTTACTTACATACCATTATTTTCCAAATTCATGGCATATCAATACCATTCATGTATTCTACAATCCAGTCAGATGGTCTTCTTCGAGTATTCAAATATGACTACACATTTCCCATTTTCATGTCTTTGTACAGGAGTCCCCAAACACAAACATATTCTCTTTTCAAATCTCCAAACCGAGATTACAAAAGTCAGAACAAATGTCACTGATATAGGGCTTTTGATTGATCAACAGAGCTCATATCAGTATGTCCACAGCAGAACACATTGTTGTTAATCTTGAATTTGTGTTGCCATTTCCACTAACACGCAAATATATGTATGTGTATACAACAAATGTATACGCATATACCTTTATTAACATGTTTGCACACATTTCCACATATGCACATGTTATGTATAAATATTCATGCATGCACATGTATTTATGTTTGCATGTATGTGTATTTTATAATAATACTTCACATGATAGAAAGCAATTTTTCTAAAGAAGGAGACTGCCAGTTTTGGCATACAAAGAACTTTGGAAAATATCTGGAACTTAAGTAATTACTAAATTCTTGATCAATTGAAAGCCTACTTGCTGCCTTTACTCTCTCATCTCACCAACTACAAACTTTTAAATCTGATTCAGTACTCACCACTTTTCTGAAATAGTTCTTACTGAAGTTCTCAATGCCTTCATTATTTCTAAATCCATTGATTTTTTTTCTCAGCTTTCATTTTCTTTGATCTTTCTGAAACCATTGTTAATGTCGACAATTTGGCAACTACATGTTTTCCCCACATCATGTAGCAGTGTACACTGAACCAGGTAGAAGACAAAAAAATTATGTCAATTAAGATGTATTACTATTTTATGAAGGCAAGTTGTGCAAGAATAAATGCATATTCATAAGTGAGTGATTTATTATTGGAAAATCTATTCACATAAGAGATGTGACTCTCAACCAATGATATCTCGATCTTTATAATAATGCCACTGTGAATGAAAGAGATTTTCTTGATAAAAGATAATTTGAACTCTGACATAAAGTTAACTAGAAGTATGGTTGACTGTTAACCACTTATTTCTAAAAAAATAAAAATATATTTAACTGTAGTGTGTGACAAAAATATCTTTATCATAGAAACATCAAAATTTTATGCTATGTTGTTCTTTTGAGATGAAATGTTGAATGCTATCACTCCTATCACTTATGATATAACAAATGAAGATTATTTTCTTGAATAGAGTAAAGAAATGCAACTTTTTTGAATATACAGAAAATCTGGACACATACATGTATGCCTGCACATGTATATGTTTATATACACATATAAACATGTATACATACATGAACATGTATTCAATTATACCGACACACATGTGCATGCATGTACTCACATTATATATATATATATATATACATACATACATACATGCACACATACACATATACTGACATATGGGGGGAAGAAAAGGGGGGGGAGTTAGGTTAAGTAGTTGTCCATTCTCAAAGAGGACCAAAATGATAACCCTATGTTAGAGTAAAGTTACAGTGCATCTAACTGCAGCTGATGAGCAAATAGGAGCTTGGAATGATCTATCACAGATTGGGTACAAATAGGCCATGTGAGCATTTGGAGTAGATTCTCTAAATGTGCACATTTCCAGTTTCCCTTCATATATCTTTATCTATATTTGTATAATATATTATATCAATTTATATACAGACATGCATGTATACATACACATACATGTGTGCATGTAAGCACTCATATAGCTGAGAGACAAAGTAATGTAAAGGCAGTATAACTAGTCTATGAACCAGGAAGATCTGGGTTCAAGTGACATATCCTGCTGTTTGACTTTGGGCAAGTCATTTAATATTTCAGTAGCCAGCCCTCTGATACTGTAAGTTACAGAAAAGGTACTATCTTAGTTTGGCAGAAAAAAAAATTCTTCATGTGCATATTCCTCATATCAGTGAAATTACATGCCCAGTCCCTAAGAAATATGTTATTGTATTTAATTCTTTGAAAATATATTATAAAATTCAATGTCAGAAAGATAATTAATTTCCTGGATAGCATTTGAATTCTGCATACTAATAACTATCCTGTTCACTAATAACTTCACATTACAGGATTAGTTAAGAAAAGGGCCATGACCTCAGTTAACAGCAGTATTGCAAATGTATTGCCTGCTCTATGCATAATTTATAGTTCAGTTTTACCAATTGAGCTGCAGTGCTATAATAGAATTAACACCTACTATCTACCAAAATCCATGTTTAGCCTCTTTTATTTTTGATTCTATTTAAGAGGTAGCAAAATATGATTTTATTGAGCACTGACAACATTATCATTTACTGAAATTTGACATTAAAAACAATTGCAAGTCCTTATTTAGTTAACCCTTCATGAACTATGAACTATATTGTAATAGACTATACACTTTTGTTCTTTTCAGTCATTTTAGCCAGATCTGATGTTTAGAGATCCCCTTTATGGTTTTAGCAAAGATGTTAGAGAGGTTTGCCATTTCCTACTCCATCTCATTTTACAGATGAGAAAACTGAGGAAGACAGAGTTAAGTGACTTGCCCAGGGTCACAGAACTAGTAAGTGTCTGGGACTGGATCTTCCAAACTACAGGCCCTGCACTCCATCCACTGTGCTACCTAGTTACAATATTAACAAAAATGTACTTGCTACATTCTTCTGAAAGGTAGATGATATATGATAAAGGAAAAGAGGAAAAAATTTTTTAAAGATTTTTTGAGATGTCAATCATAATGGCAATTGGCAATATTTAAATTTGTATTTTTAACTTGAGGGGGAGGGAAGAGATAATGAAATAATTCATAAAATAAGCATGTGTAATAATGTCTAACTTTACTATTTCAAATATATTTCAAGTCACTCATTTCAGACCTTTAATTTCTCCTCTAGTAAGAAGAGGTTGTTTCCTTACAAATATATCTATCTTAGTTTCCAAAGAATAACCTTTAACAGGTAAGAGACACAAAAGATAGAGAGCTGGCCCTGAAGTCAGGAGGATCCTGACAAATATATCCAAATTAGATTGGGGTTTTTTTTGTTGTTTTGCAAAGCAATAGGGTTTAGTGATTTGTCCAAGGTCACAGAGCTGAGTAAGCATTAAGTGTCTGAGGTCAGATTTAAATTCAGGTCCTCCTGACCCCAGGACCAATGCTTTATCCTATCCACTCAACCTAGCTGCCTCCATCTTAGCTACTAATTAGATAGAGAATTGGGCCTGAAGTTAGGAAGATCTGTGTTCAGATCCAGTTTCAGGACAAGTTGTGTGATCCTAAACAAGATACTTAACCTCAATCAGAGTTTTCCCAGTCATAAAATGGGGATAATTATAGTGTTTACTTTGCAAGATTGTTGTGAGGCTCACTTAGGCAACATTTGCAAAGCTCAGTATAGTATCTAACACATGCTATGTACTATATAAAGTACTATATAAAGATGCATTCCTTTCTCCTCTTGCCCTAAGTCATTTGACCTATCTAATAATTAAATGCTCATAATTTTCTAAGAATTTTTTAATCACAATAAGGATTTTCAACATTTTCTGCTTATATGTGAAAAAATTATTTTAAAATAGGAAGAGAAATCAGATTTCTATAACATCTCAAAATGTCACTGGAAAATGACCTACCAAAATCCTTTCTATGTCTTCTTGAAAAAAAATCTGCTTAAATCATTATTTAAACTAGTATAAATTATACATTTTTTTCTTTTGTAATGTCTAAGATTCCTTTCCCCCCAATTCAGCAAACACTTATTAAATATCTACTGCTGGGAATCAGAAAGGAAAAAGAATATATTTCATTCTCAAACTCTGAGAACTTTAAACTCTATTTAAAGGATATGGAATGTACAGAGATATGCAAATAATATATATATATATATGTATATATATATATATGTGAAATTTTATAATTTTAAAAGGAAAAAGAACATTTATAGTCAGAGGAAACAAGAAAGGCCTCAGGTAGGAGGTGGTACCCAAGTTATACTTTGAAGGAAGGTAGAGATTCCAAAATTAGGAGGTGAGGAGGGAGTACATTCTACATGCAGGGAAAGAAATGTTTGGTCATAAGCAAGTAGTCAATCATAACTAAGCCAAAGAAACAATAAAAATAAGATTTGGGTAGCCAAAGATTCAATATTTGGTGGTTTCAGGCAAATTAGACCCAGGATCTTTTAATAACGTAGTTTTCCTGTTTTATTCATATTGTTTAAAATTTCCAATTAGTAACTCCTGGATGTACCCACTTATTAATGGTCACTGGATTAATGAGATATCAACAACAACTCAGTTGCATGTCTGCTTCATCTTCCTTCATATTGAATGTACTCACAATACATCCAAAGCTGCTAGTCAGGTTTTTAGAGAAACAATCTGCATTTCATTTTTCTGCTTTGTAAAATGAGGCTATAACATTAACTTATTCGCGTGGCTGTTGTCAGGAATGACTAATAAAAATGTTTGTCAAGCACTTTGAAAAATGCACATGCTTGATAAAATGCTATATAATTGCTATGTAACTGCTAACTAGAACCATTCTTGGTTCTCATGTCATGCATCAGCAACTGTGATTAAAGAGGCAATATAATCACAGTTACAAGTTCAAGCTGAGGTCTGAATTTCAAAACCAGGCTTTAAAGGCCTCTTTTCCTCATTCGATGATTTAAGACCAAACTGGAATAACTTTCCTTCTCTTATCTCCAACTCTGCTCACCCCCAATCCATGACCCTGTTGGCATCGTGTTTAGAACGTTGCAGTTTTGACTTGCTTTAAGATTAATCATTAGCTGCCTACTCACAGGAGAAATAGAGTCATTTAAAAAAAGTGACAAATTTGTGTTTTCGTCTTTATATATCCTGTGTTAATAAAGTCTTTTGCATGCTGTAGGTACTTAATCAATGCTTGAATGATAACTTGTTTGAACTGACACTGCTGAATGAAGTGAGCAGAACCAAGAAAACATTCTACACATTTACAACAATATTGTGAGATGAATGAATTCTACATGGATTCTACTACAAATGAATTCACTTCCTCTTAGCAGTTCAGAGATCAAGGACAATATGGAGAAACTTGCTATGGACAATGCCATTCACACGGGGGGGGGGCAACTACTGACTCTGAATGCAGAGCAAAGCATACTTTGTTGACTTTTTTAAAGCTTCTTTTATGTTTTTCCTTTCTCTCTCATGGTTTTTTCTTTTCCCCTTTTGTAAATCCTTTTTCACATGACTAATATATAAATATGTTAAACAGGGTTCTTCGCCACCATGGGGATGGGGGAGAGAAGAGAGGGTAGGAGAAGAATGTGGAACTCACAAATTTACAAATGGATGATTGTTAAAAAACTACCATTGCATGTAATTGGAAAAATAAAATTTCAATTATTTAAAATGGCATACTGTAGATTAAAATGAACATTTCTTGAAGGCAGGAACAATTATTTCACTTTTTGTCTTTGCAGTCTGTCCACTATTTTGTACTTAGCAAAGAAATAAAACAAACAAAAAAAGGCTAGCAAAAACTTAGTAAAATAATTTAAATCAACATTTTGAGTGAAATACCCCAGGTAAATTAAAATTCTTGTTTTCCTTATAAGGACACAGCTTCTTGAATTCACAATACAGGACCTTCTGTTAGAGAGGCTTCAGTTTATTAATATATCGTGCCCAGGACAATTCTGAATTTGTCTTAAATGTAAATCTTAATGATTTCACTTGTACTAGAATCATGTTTGAAAACACATAGAAAATATAAAGGAGTAGTTAAAGGAGGAAAAGCAAAACTGAACCAGCATGCCTCCCTCCAGGGAGGAAGGTGGGCAGCTGAGTTAGATGCAGAAATCATTTACATCTATGTAGTCACATTCATCATCAATAAGCATATAACTTTCATAAAATAACTATTAAGCTGATACTACTTTAAATCATACCTTATCTACTAGACACAGACTGAGGCAATTTCAACATGAAAATGAAATGATGTTAATTTTACTTAATTTATTTTTTGAAAAATCAACTCTGATTTGAGTGTCATTACAACTTCAATAACATGGATTAGTATTAGGTGGAACATTAGAGCTGATGTAACTCAGAGATGTCAAAGCCTGGATCAAAATGCCTGAGTAAAGCGAGAACCAGATTAAAAAGGAATTGGGAGGGAATAGAACCAAGAGAAAAATGTACACATCAATAATAACATTATGAGACGAACAACCTTGATGGAAGCAGCTCCTCTTGACAGTCCAGAGACCTAGGACAACTGTATTTGACTGGTTATGGACTATATTATCCTCAACCAGAGGAAGAAAAACAAAACAAAGCCACACACACACACACACACACACACATACACATACACACATAATCTTTACAAACAGAGGGGCAAGTGCAAATTTAGCAGCAATACAGGAAAGGACCAAACTCTCTTTCCAGTGGACATTTGTCATTGTAATACACACTTTGTTTTGAGGTATTTTGCTTGTTTGCTTTTGCTTTTGTTGGTGTGTATAAAAGATTTTAAGTTACACAGCTGGCTCATACTTTGTTGGTACCCATGGCTCAAAACAATTCCAGTTTACTGTCATTCTTAATGCAAAAGATGTAAGAGTTGATGATGTAATGCTATTGAATGAAATGGTGATCTCTAAAGGAAAATGGAAGAACAGTAAAAAAAAAGCAGGCTGATTGATTTGAATCAAAAGTAATGTTCCTGCAGCAGCAATATTAATGCCTTCCTTCATTCTTTAGGTTTTTGATATGGACAAAGCTATGTAATTCAAACTCAGTCAGCTCATGTAAAACAATGGAAACAGATATAAAAGAAGAAATATTCCAAAGATCAGCAAAGTAAAGTTACTCAACTTAAATCTTTTGACTTATTATCTAAGATACTTTTTAAAAATCTCATACACATAATGAAATGATTGTGGAAGGTAACTTGAAAACAAGGAAAAACTTTGAGCTTCACTAATTCTTAAGAAAAACATAGATGATGATGATGCTCTTAAAGAATAGATAACTACAAGGGGAAACAATATCTCTAAATGCTTATATGAATAAAATAGAGAAAGAGGAGAACAATGATTTGGGTATGCTAAAAAAGCTAGAAAAAGAACAAATTAAAGATTCCCAATTAAGTACCAAATTAGAAATTCTGGAAATCAAGGAGAAATTAATAAAATTGAAAGCAAGAAAACCATTGATCTCATAAATAAAACTAAGAGTTTGTTTTATTAAAAAAGCCAATAAAATAGACAAACCTTTGGTTAATATGATTTTAAAAAGGAAAGAACATAACCAAATTAACCAATATCAAAGATGACAAGGGTGAAATAACCACCAATGAGGAAGAAATTAAAGAGATAATTTGGAGTTACTTTACCAAATTGTATGCTAATAAATCGGATAACCTGAGTGAAATGAATGAATATTTACAAAAATATAAACTGTCCAGATTAACAGAAGAGGAAAGAGATTACTTAAATAACTCAATTTCAGAAAAAGAAATTGAGGAAACCATCAATAAACTGCCAAAGAAAAAATTACCAGGTCCAAATGGATTTACAAGTAAATTCTACCAAACATTTAAGGAAGAATTAATTCCTATTCTACACTATTTAAAAAATAGGAGAAGGAGTCTGCAAAACTACTTTTATGACACCAACATGGCAATGATACCAGGAAGACAAAGAAACAAAGAAAATTATAGACCAATCTCCCGTATGAATATTGATGCAAAATTCTTAAATAAAATTTTAGCACTGAGACTACAGCAAGTTATTACTAGGATAATACACTGTGATCAGGTTGGATTTATACCAGACAGGCAGGGATGATTCAACATAAGGAAAACACTCAACATAATTAAACATATCAATGGCAAAACCAACAGAAATCATATGATTATCTCCATAGATGCTGAAAAAGCCTTTAATAAAATACAACATCCATTCTGATTTAAAATATTATAAAGTTTAGGAATAAATGGAGTTTTCCTCAAAATAATAAATAGTATCCTATCTAAAAACCATCAACAAATATTACACATAATGGGAATAAATTCAGAGCATTTCCAATAAAATCAGGGGGTGAAACAAAAGGATACCAATTATCACCATTACTATTCATATAGTATTAGAAATGCTATCAGCAGCAATAAGAGAAGAAAAAGAAATTTAAGGAATCAGAACTGGCAATGAGGAAGCAAAGCTTTCGCCTTTTTCAGATGATATGATGGTATACCTAAAGAACCCAAGAAAATCCTCATTGAAATAATTAACAATTTCAGCAAAGTAGCAGGATATAAAAATGAATCATCAGCATTTCTAAATATGAACCACAAGAGCAAGAGATAGAAAGAGAAATTACATTTAAAATAACTATAGACAACATTAATTACTTGGGAATCTACCTCCCAAGACAAACCCAGAAACTGTATGAACACAATTATAAAGCACTTCTCAAACAAATAAAGTCAGAGCTAAATAATCAGAAAAATTTCAAATGTTCATGGTTAAGTTGAACTAATTATAACAAAAAGGACAATTCTACCCAAATTAAATTACTTATTCAGTGCCATACTAATCAAACTACCAAATAACTATTTTATCGAGCTAGAACAAACAGTGACAAAATTCATCTGGAGCAGCAAAAGGTCAAGAAAAGCAAGAGAAATGATGGAAAAAAATTGTAAAGGAATGTTGACCTAACTAAGCACATCTAAAACTATTATAAAGGGGTAGTCATCAAAACTGGCTATTATTGTTTAAAGAAATAGAGTAATGGGGCAGCTAGGTGGCACAGTGAATAGAGCACTAGCCCTGGAGTCAAGAGAACCTGAGTTCAAATCCAGCAAGTCACTTAACCCCATTGCCTTGCAAAAAATAAAAATAAAAATAAAACACTGAAAAGAAAAAAAGAAATATTCGAGTAATGGATCAGTCAATTAGAATAGGTTAAAAGAAAATGCAGGAAATGACTACAGCAATCTACTATTGACAAACCCAAAGACATCAGCTTCTGGGTTAAGAACTCACTATTTGACAAAAGTTGTTGGGAAAACTGGAAAATTGTATGGCAAAAATTACGCATAGATCCACTTGTCAAACTCTATACCAAAATACGTTCAAATTGGGTACAGGATTTATATATATATAAAGAGTGACACCATAGATTAATTAATAGATCAAGAAATACTCCATCAGATACATGGAAAAGGGATAAATTTATGACCCAATATGAAGTAGAATACACTATAAATGGCAAAATGAATGATTCTGAATATATTAAAATAAAAAAGTTTTTCCACTTATAAAATCAATGGTGCCAAAACTAGAAGGAAAGCAGAAAGCTGCAAAATAATCTTCACAATTAGGAGTTCTGATAAAGGTCTCATTTCTAAAATACATAGAGAATTTCAATTTATAAGGTTACACATCATTTCCCAATTGATAAATGGTCAAAAGACATGAACGTTAGACAATTCTTCAAACAAGAAATTGTTATATATAATCATATGAAAAATTGCTTCAAATCATTATTGATCAGAGAAATGCAAATTAAAACAGCAAGGAGGTATAACACCTATCAGATTGGCCAAGATGATAAAAAAGGAAAATGATCAATATTGGAGAGATTGTGGGAGGATTAGGACATTGATGCATTGCTGGTGAAGTTGTGAATCGATTTCTGGAGAACAATATAGAACTATGCCCAAAGAGAAATAAAACTGTTCATACCTTTTGACCCAGTAATTCCAATTCTAGGTCTATATCCAGAAGAAATTATGAAAAGGGAAAAAAGTCCTACATGTTCTAAAATGTTCATAGCATCTCATTTTGTAGTGGCAAAGAATTAGAAATCGAGGGTATGCCCATCAATTGGGAAATGGCTAAACAAGTTATGGTACATGATTAGTATTGATTATTGTTCTATAATAAACTATAGATGGTCATACTCTATAGAAGCATGGAATGACTCAAGGGATCTCATGCTGAGCAAAGGGAGTTGTACAAGATAACAATGTCCACATTAATAACCACATTGTGAGATGGACAACCTTGATGGAAACAGTTCCTCTCAGCAGTTCCGAGAACTAGGACAAGTATTTTAGACTGGTTATGTACTATCTTACCCCATCCAGAGGAAGAAAATCAAATCAAAACAAAACACACACACACACACACACACAGACACACAGACACACACACACACACACACACACACACACACCTTTAGAATCTGAAGAACAATATAAAAATTATCTCTTATGTATTTCTTTCCCTTAGTCCTAATTCTTCATACCAAAAATAACTAATCTGTAAACATGTTTATTCAAACTATGTATACACAGTGCTAACTGACTGTTTGCCTCTGGGGCGGGGAGGGATGGTAGAACAAAATTTTTATTACTTAAAAATGTGCATGTACATATGGATGAAAATAAATAAAAAAAGAATACACAACTAACAGAATCAAACAGCTATAAAATTCTACATGCCAAATGTATTTAAGTGAGAAATTACTGAAGGATGAACCTTTGGAATGCTACATTTAAACATATTCAAAGGAATCAGTGGATATTATATAACTTTCTTTTTTGGAGAAGGCACCAGTCATCCCATAATTTTGGATTTTAGAATAGTCTCTTTCTGGAATAGTATGATGAGTACAAAAAAAGAATAGAATCTAGTTTTGAATTCATCTCTTATACCAAGGAATCCTTTTGACAGTATTATGTTAATTGAGCCTCCTGTTTTCGATCATTCATTATTTTGTGAACAATTGTATATTCATCAAATACAGTGAAGTAGAAAAATGGATAACAATAGAATGAAGTTTTTAATATGGTAAATAAACAAGTGATGTTTTAATTAGAACCATCAATTGATTTACAGAAAGTATCCAAAGCAAAACAAACACAGAAATTACAATAATTTATTTGTCAAGCGTCTCTGTAAAATGGAGTCAATACAGTCAGTGGTCATATGCCCAAAGTTAAGTCAATTTTAATGATCATTTCACTGACATTCTTCCCAAGATTGTAAAGAAATGTTCTCAAATCAACCTACCATTAATAAACCAATACAATCTACTGAGGCAATTGATTGCAAACAGTACCATTTTGTTCATTATGCTGTCTAAGATTAATAAGGATACGTTCAATGAGGGAAACCAACAGTATTCTAAAGGTTCACAGCAAATATTAAAAAAATGGATGCTAAAAAAATAAATAATGACAGAAATAGGCTCGTTAAGTCAATTGAGTCCTTGTTAAAGGTATGACATAAGGGCTAAATTTAGTCATAAATTATATATAACTTAAAAAAGAAAATACAAGACAGTTCTGCAATAACAGGAAACTGTACCTGTAGGAAGGCATTTGAGACAGTTTGTGCAATATCAATGTAAATAGCCAAGTTCTTTTGACATCACACAAAACCTCTTCATATTAACATACTTAGAAGGGACAGACTCCATATGGCCCCGGTTAAATGTTTCAATTAGTAGACTATTCAGAGAGAAAAGAAATGGCAGTTTATCTTACTAATAGCAAAATTCTCAAAGAGGAATGTAAGCCCCTTGATGGCATCTAGTTTTGGCAGATAGATGGTCCAGTGATTAGAACACTGAGCCTAAAATCAGGTCAACCTGATAAAAATACTTACTAATCTTGGACAAGACACTTAATCTCTGTATCAGTTTCCTCAAATGATAATAATAGCACCTATATCCTAGGGTTGTAGTGAGGAGTGAAGGAGATAAAATTTATAAATATGCCTCAAACATTTTAAATACTATTTGCAAGCTATTATTATTGTTATCATTTTTGCTATTAATTACATTCTCAGGCTAGCACAGTACCTTGAACAGTGGTGTTCCCTAAAAGAGGCATCTTACTGTACTAACTGGGCAGCTAGGTGAAGAGTGCTGGTCCTAAAGTCAGAAAAACATGAGTTCAAACATAGCCTCAGATATGCATTAAATGGGCAACCCTGAGCAAGTCACTTAACATTATTTGCTCAGTTTCCTCATCTGTAAAATAAGGTAGAAGGAAAGGGCAAATCATTCCACTATCTTTGATAAAAACAAACAACAGAAAAAAATCAGTACTGAATATGACTAAGTCAGAACAACAAAACTATAGTAAATAAAATATTGGACTCGGGTTCAGGAAGATTTATGCTTGAATTCTGTCTCTGATACTCATTAATTATAAAACTATGAGCAAGTCACAATATCTTTGAGCCTCATTTGTAAAGTAGATATGATATTGGCTTAATAATCAACACCAAGAAAACATAGGTTCTCTAGCAGCCAGCACCATACCATGGAACCATCAGTTACAGCTAATGAAGATATTTTGAATACTCTATGTAAGTCTATTTACTTCGACTGTTTATTTTCCTAGGATAATGAGGTTGACACACACACATTGCCAGAGCAGGCAATAATGTGGGAGGCTCAGAGAGAAAGTGTAAGAGAGAGGATGTCCTGGAATGGCTACAAAATTGAAGGGCTACAGAGTCACTGTGCTGACTTCAGTGTTGTATACCTGTGAAACCTGAAGAGTCTACAACAACCACACCAGGAAGCTGAATGACTTCCATTTGCATTGCCTTAGGAAGATTCTGAAGATCACTTGGCAATATAAGGTATATATGAATACTCTTCTTAAGTTAAACCACCAAGCATTTAAACAGCAGAATGTGTGACTGATGAACTGATCACATCGTTCAATTGCCAAACATATTTTTTTACCTCAATGATTATTTTATGAACAACTCACACAAGGTAAGTGCTCACCTGAAAGTCATATGTGACACAAGAATTCTCTCAAGGTCTCTCTGTAGAATTTTGAAATCAATTGTGTGGTATAGGGGGCACATGGTGGCACTGTATTTTTGAGCAAAGAATTGCAGTAGCTCAAAAGATACATGAGATCTGAAAATTTAAAGACCTTTACATTCTGAATGTCCATATGGACTACTTCTACCCAACCTGCTGCAGAATATCCCAAATACCTTTTGGTTTTAGTCAGTCAGTTGGATATCCTATACCTTGACTCCAACAAAGTTCTCTTCAATAATGATGAACAGCAACCATTATCTATTTTGTATTGTTGTTATGAAGCTAAAAGGATATCCCTCACACACGCATATATGTATCTATAAACTTAAAAGGAAGCATAAATGGGAATTAGTAAAAATTAATTAAATAAAAAGACCAATCTTATCACTGCACATATTTTTTTTTTAATACTCTGCCATATAATCTTGTCACAAACAGCAGTTCTTAAAACAACTGGACCAAAAATTTAAATAGCTACCTAGAAGGGAAAAGTAGTCTCCCAAGAAAGTCAATGAATTACTATCTATAATGAGGAATAATATGTTCTCTATTTGGATTTCTAAACAGTGACAGTTTTTTAAAATTTGTCTGCAATGCAATATATGATCCGTAAAAGAAGGGAATGTCTTACCTTTCTTATAATCACTTGTATTTAGCATTCTATCTGGCAAATAATAGGTGAATATTGAATGCTAGTTTTATTAATTGACTAACTGATATATCCTTAGGTATTACAATGCTATAGGTTACTTGGTTTAATTCTATATCTATTATCTTACTGTTTTCTCTAGTTTTCTAGAAAGACAAGAATTGAATTTTACTAAATCTGGTCATAATGAAATTTACAAAGATAATTTATAGCTACATTCTCAAAAGCTTTTTGTTACTCCTTATTTAATTTTAGTAATTTTCTAGAAGAGTGTATGTATTTAGCTGATAATTTCTATTCTGCATAACCAAATACTCAAATCTTTATTGTATTCATTCTAAACTTGTAACATATGGCACTCCAAATGATGATAATTTATCATGTTCCAAGACATTTGATCTTCAGATGACACAGTTATAGATATTTACAGAAAAAAATGGTTTTTTTCAGGCACTCCAGAAACACTGAAGAAAGCTGGGGTTTTCATTTTTTCTTCTTCTTTTGTACTTGTGTAAACATGTGTGCATGTATATTTACCAACCAACTAAAAACTGAGCCTACATTTGTTTCTTTAAAAGTAGATAAGATTTACATAGGAAATAACAGCTTCACCACTTTTGTTACATGTCTTTTTTTTTAGGTTTTTGCAAGGCAAATGGGGTTAAGTGGCTTGCCCAAGGCCACACAGCTAGGTAATTATTAAGTGTCTGAGACCGTATTTGAACCCAGGTACTCCTGACTCAAAGGCTGATTGATCGATGCTTTATCCACTATGCCACCTAGCCACCCCATTACATATCTTCTTTAAAGTGACTTTGACAAATATATAAATGAATTTTCTTAGAGAGAGGTGGGACAAGTAAAACTTCACAGACATATTTGCTTATCTCTCTCTCTCTCTCTCTCTCTCTATATATATATATATATATATATATATATATACATAAATTTCAAAATCATGTATATGCTTATTTACAGTCAACATTTCATACTGAGTATGGAATAAAGAAAAATATTAATGTTTCATATAGCATTATTGATTGGTTTTATGAAAGTGTAAATTTGAGAAGGTGATTCTGGTTTCAGTCAGTCAAAAAAAAAAAACAAAACAAAACTTATTGAAAGCCTGAAAGTCTAGACACTTTGTTAAGATTTAACAAAGAAAACAAAGGGAAAAGACAGTTTCTACACTCAAGGCATTCACATTCTAATGAGAGACAATGGGCAAATAAATTTTATAAACAATTTATATGGGATAAATGGGAAATAATTAAAAGGAGGGAGGTTCCAAAATTAAGAGGGGTTGTGAAAAGTTTCCTGTAGAAGATGGGGATTTGTTGAACTTAAAGGAAACCAGGGAAAGCAGTAAATAAGAATGAACAGGGAGAACTTTCTAGGCATGGGGGATAGCTTGAGAAAATGCCAGAGACAAGAGATGGAATAGCTTGTTTATGGAAAGCAAGGAGGCCACCATCACTGGATCAGAGAGTACACGGTGAGCAATAAATTTTAAAAGGACTAAAAAAGGTAGAAGGGGGCTGGGTTTCGAAAGCCAAAAAATCCTTTTGCATTTAATATTATAGTTGACATGTCATGTTTGTTCAGTCAGGAGGTAACATGGTTCCCTCCATTTTGGAAAATCACTCTTTGACTGAATGTAGAATATTATTAGAGACCAGTGGCAGGCAAATTCATCAACAAACTATTGCAATTTTCCAAGGGTCCAGTGATAAGGATCTGCACTAAGGTGTTAACAGTGTCACAGGAGAAAAGGGAATATTTTTGAAAGGCCTTAGCAACAGATTGAATATTGAAGGTGAAATAAACTGAGGAGTCAAGAATGATATCTAGAGGGCAAACTGGAAGGAATGGGAGGATGATGCTATTTTTGACAAGAACAGGGAAGGAAAGTGGGAGAATGATTCAGAGGGAAAGTTAATTGAGATTTGAACCTATTGAATTCAAAATGTCTGCAAGACTTCCAGTTTGAGATGTTTGAAAGGAAGTTGCAGATAAATTATTGGAGGTCAAAAGAGAAATTGGGAAAGGATAGGTAGATTTGGGAACAATCATCATAGAGATGATAGTTAAATTCTTCAAAGTTCATGAGATCATCAATTAAAGTAGAATAAAAGAGAATAGGATCTAGGACTCTATTGAACTATGTAGGACATTTACTGAGGACATGATCTATGTGAGGATCCAACAGAAGAGAGCTGAAATGACAGAGGGAATAATCTGGTGAGGGAGATGGGATAGAATAGGAATATTTGAGTGGAAATAGAGAGATTATCGTTGTAAAAACTAAAGTCATTCATGTGAAACAGGATTAAAGGAGGAGATCATAGAAGAAGGAATATAAGAAATGTAAGATGGCTAAGAGGTGAAGAGAGGGATTTTACAGTGAATAACGTTAGTCTGTTTTTTTTCCTATAAAATATGATGAGATTTTCAGCTGAAAAGACGAGGGAATGGGAAATTTGAGTAACGACAAAACATTTTGGAAGAGCTGCTGTGGCAAATGAGATGTAAGGTTATGACTGGTTTAATAGGATTGTCTATCAGCAGTAAGGGCCCAATTGAGGTTAAGTAATATAAATTTGTAGGGGTGACAAAAAAAGTTCCTTTTTTTCCTCTCCCTTTTTTCAGTTGCACATGTGAAGAATCACAGCTGTGGGAGTGATTCAAAGTTGAGGCTAAGCAGGGTGCAATTAGCAAAAAAAACAAAAGCAAAAACATTAAGGTGGTAGGATCCTGAGGGAGGAAGACTAGAGCTGAATTGGTTCACCAAGGATTCAAGATGGGGAAAAGAAAAGAGATTTGCTAGTACAGGGGAGATGATTGGAGAGAGAATCCCTATGGTTCTCATACCTTTACTCTAGCCTGTCTTTATAAACAACTGTATTAAATTATTAACAGACCCCTATATATCAGGTAATTTCACAAAAAAAGCATCTTTATAATCTACAACAACGTTTCTTATGAAGAATTTTAATACCATCATTAGAAGTAATGCAAAATACAAGATTTTACTCTTCTGAAATAATATGATTATTTATAAAATTAAATTTATTGAATATTTTACTTCATAAAATACTATGATTAGTATGTGCAGTTTGAAAGACACTGAGTACTTTGTTATATGTTGTATGAGCCTTTATAGGAAACTTTTTAATATTTATCTTATTATTCATCTTCAAGAGGGAAAAATGGATTCTTTAGTCTATATAAATGGTTTTGAGTGAATGAAAATAAATACATTTACCCCTTTGAAATTAACATTTCATGACTCTAACTAAGGAAAAATTCCAAAAGATTCATATTTCCTTAGAGACTTTAAGTTTTTTCCCCCCACCAAGTATTTAACCAAAGAATCATTTGCTCTGGAGAATTGAAAGAAGAAAAATCAATTTAGATTTTCAGTAAGAGCAATATCCAGAAAAAAGTTCCTTAGAGAATTGGAGGGGGGGAAACTGCTTTTATGAATAATTTGATTGAATTACTGCCAACAAGGTGCAATTTATGTCTTTCTGGGAAGGTCTTGCTCCTTCCAAATATCTTCTTAGGTACCATGGTGTCTAATGTTATATAATCTTGAATAATTTGGTGGGGGGGATATGGAATTTCCTCTTCATAAATTTCTTTCAAATTGCAAATGTTTTAAGAAATGGAAATATAAGGGCAGTTAGGTGGCGTAGTGGATAAAACACGGGCCCTGGAGTCAGGAGTACCTGGGTTCAAATCCGGTCTCAGACACTTAATAATAACCTAGCTGTGCGGCCTTGGGCAAGCCACTTAACCCCATTGCCTTGCAAAAACCTAAAATAAATGGAAATATAATAAAACTTTTCATTCTGAGATATTAAACTTAGAAAATAATCTAATTGGTTTCCTGCCTCTTAGTGCAAGATGGAGGTATGACATTTTAAAAGGAGATATTGAAATTAGCAACTACTTTAGCATCCAGAACAAAACTTCAAATTAGACGTCTGCCATTTACTGGTTATATTTCTTTATTATATATTCTTTTTTCAGTTTCCTTATCAAATAAAGGGGGATAATAATGGTTTCAATGCTACAGCTCAAAATTTTGGGAAGGAAAACATTTTACAAGCCTTATATCAGATATTACTCATAAAGAAAAAGTAGAAGAGATGAAGATAAACAGTTCCAACTTTCTAAATTTTCTTACTTTAATCTCTGAAGATTAAAAACCTGATCAAAGTAAATTCTTCAGATCAATTAAACCAACTTTCACTTGCTTTTCAGTCATGTGAGAGTCTTTATGGCCTCATTTGAAATCATTTGAAATTCTTACCTATTAGGAAAAGATTTTTGATCTTCTAAATATTTATTATTCCAAGTATCACTTTTATGATATATTTTATCTGGAAAATTAAGAAGTTGAAGGGGGTAACTGAGAGACTCTTTTGTAATGGGGTATTACAAAAATCCATTACATTTGCAAATTACATATTCTATACAATTCAAAAAAACAGCCAGTATACCGCATAGTTTCTTGCTTGTTTTTAAAACAGGATCCTGTAATATTTAGCTCAGAATCTATTCAGGTCTTTTTCTCAAGAAAGCTGGTTATCTGTTTTACATTTTGAGATACTGAGATTTATATAATGAAAACAATAATGCAAGTATTATAATTAATAATGATTATGAGGATAGTAATTTCTTAATAGTAATAAAATAGTTATCATTTATAGAGCACTTTTAATATTGTAAAATGCTTTACATATGTTAACTCAGGACACTTGAATAATATATCATTCTAATAAAGATTAAAACATATCCATTAAGACATATCCTCTTCAAGTATACTTTGCTTCAAGGACTTTTTCTGGGAACTGGAAACCATGATGGAACTATGATCAGAAAGCAATCATCTAAAAAGAAACAAGAGGCTTGTTTTAATTTGAATTGATTATCACATCATGTAGTTAGGTGAATAAAGTAATTTCTTGGGGTTTTCTCTTTTGTAAAAATTCAATTCATTTTTTATTATTTAAACTTGATAGAATGCACACAAGTTGACCTACTTAAAATAATAGCTTATGAATAAAATGAAAAAAGGAATTAATTATTAAAACTTTCTATTCTATAGGCATAGGTCATAGACCTAAATATAGCAAAAGTCTTTCCCAAAAGAGGGTCTGTGTTTTTAACCACAAAATTTATTAATGTGCTCAGTATGAGATGGAGTCCATAAATAAAGCCAGATTATGAACCACTGGTTTAGGATCAATTTTTTTGATTAAATACCCCTCTTAATGCCAAACACCTGTTCTATGGTTATAGCATGTATAATTAATGAAGTCTAATGAACATGCTTCATCAAAATCTTTCTCTTGTGGTTTTAAAAAAAGAATGGTGGGTCTTATGAAATGTAATATTAAGAAAATGCAGGGCTCTAAAAAATTGAGTCAATCTTGTGGCATTTTCGTTTTAAGGAAAATTGCAACTGAATTCATATAAGCCCTTTGAGGAACTCTGCAGTAATTGCTGCAATTTACCACTGCACATTGCTGCATCCTGGGACTCACTTCATCAACACCTGCTTTTCACTGCCTGGATTCTCCAGAAGGCATGCACATTTCCTGCTTGCCATGATGTATTAGGTATCAATGACAAATCAGCTGTCCCAAGCAACACTTATCCTCCTTGCTCAGCAACTCTCTGACTGTTCTCACTTCAGTCTTTTCTTTTCTCAGTCATGCACTGCAATTATAATGAACTCATTTATCCTCCTGACAACAAGGCATTTTTTAACCCTTTAATATAAACAAATATAAATTAAGAAAAACTTCATTTCCTTGAGAAATTCATTTACTACATCAGTTAGGAAAAAACCTTATTGTTATATTGATTAAAATATTTCAGTAAAAAGCTAGATTAAAAAGAAAAGATGATTTTTAATGAAATAATTTTAAAATTTTTTCTAGCAAGCCTGTTTTCCTGACAATGAAGTACAATTGAATAGACATTCCATTGAATATTTCAATCAGTACATTTTCCCCATTTATCTTCATGTTATTATTGCTGTTGTTTTATTTTATCAATTGCATGTAAAAACAATTATTAGCTTTAATTTTAAAAAAATTACATTTCAAGTTCCTACCTCCATGCCTACCTTCCTTATTTCATGAGAAGTCAAAAAACTTGATATAGGTGAAACATATGAAGTCATGAAAAACATATTTTCATATAAGCCATGGTACAAAAGAAAACACAGACCAAAAAAAAAAGGAAAAAGAAAGAAAATTTGAAAAGTATTCTTTGATCTGCAGTCAGATTCCTTCAGTTATTTTTCTGGAGGTGGACAACAATTTTCATAATTATTCCTTTAGATCATTATATTGCTTAGAAAAGCAGTCTTTTGTGGTTGATCATACACTGTGTACAATGTCCTCCTGGTTCTACTAATTTCACTTTGCTTTGATCTGTATAATTCTTCCCAGTTTTTTTTGAAACATCTTGCTTGTCGTTTCTTATCATAAAATTGTATGCCATTACAATCATGCACCACAATTTGGTCAGTCATATCCCAATTCATGGGCATCCCCTCAGCTTCTAATTCTTTGTCCAGTTGTTATATCATCAACATATGTTTATATACAGATATATGCACTTGTGAGTTGGTTGTGTGTGTATGTATGTGTGTGTGTATGTGCGTGTATACCCTTTTCTTTTTTCTTTGATCTCAATATCTTTTTTGAGGATTTTAAGGAAGGATGGAAAATGAGTAGGACACAGAAATTAATTGGAAGAAATGACAAGCAGACCTGAATACTTTCAGATTTCAATGAACCTAAGTTGCTTCATGAAACAAACCAATAAACAAAAAACTAAATGCACTGTCTTTTATACACTTATATTCTCTCTTATTGTCTATCATTACAGATCTACAATCACCATAATCTCACATGAAACAAGTCTAAGTGGTTCAGAGGAAAATCCCATTGCTGATGCGATTAGGTTGTAGCACCATGCAAGAAAAGACATATATGTCAGAAGTTGATTTAGAGAGATTATGTAGGAAAGGCATGTTTTGAATAAGAGATGGGACTGAAATGTTGCTCAATGAAGGAATGAGATGAACAATTCAAGGCTATATTGGTACTACCCCCCAATATCAAAAGACAAAGAAGAAAGTCTTTATATTTGGGTTACTTCTTTTTTTTTTAGGTGTTTGCAAGGCAAATAGGGTTAAGTGGCTTGCCCAAGGTCACACAGCTAGGTAATTATTAAATGTCTGAGACCAGATTTGAACCCAGGTACTCCTGACTCCAGGGCCCGTGCTTTATCCACTATGCCACCTAGCCACCCTTATATTTGGGTTAGTTCTATGGAAGTTTTTGGAGGAACAAAAATGAGAATTACAAATGGTGAGGTCACAGATAGTTTATGATTTTTATCATCAGAAGGAAAACTCACATTGATAAGATCACAGATACAATCCAAGAACTGAAATATGCAACCTTTCATTTATACTGACCCTTATGATTTATTAAATTGAAAACATTTTATAATTTTCTCTAAATTTCTTTAAGGTTACATTGTTTTTGTTGTTCAGTCATTTTTAGTCATCTGATTTATCATGATCCCATCTGGGGGGTCTTCCTGGCAGAGATGGTAAAGTGCTTTGCCATTTCCTTTCCCAGCTCATTTTACAGATGAGGCAAACAGGATCAAATGCCTTGCTCAGGGTCATATAACTTGTAAATGTTTGAGTTCAGATTTAAACTCAGTAAGATGAGTCTTTCTGACTCCAGGCCAGACACTCTGTTCATTGTACCACCTAGTTGTCTTTGACACAACTAGAAAATATTACAACAATAACAACAGTGTAGCACTTGTATTATCAAAAGGAAGGACCAGGGGAACTGGCTGCAGCAATCCAGAAGGAGGAAGCGAGGCGACTGTCAGTGGCAGCTGTGATGCTTTTCAGATTTCTCATCCCAGGGACTGTCAAGGGCAATTTGGAAAGTCAACAGGAAAATTCTGCAGCACTGGGGTGAGATTGGGGTACAATCCAACACAAATCTATTCATTAGGACTTGATCCCAACATACCAGGAGCACGTCTTGGGAACTCCCGAATCAGCAACAGCAACTGCTTCGGGAGCTTTCAACACAGGGGTGGTAATAGGATTGGAAGGAGATTATAGGGAGGTTCCTTTGCTATCATTGAGACTTGACTCTGTTGCTTTGTCCATATTCAATTCTGGTAATAGTCTGGGACCCCAGGCCCAAGAAGAGGAGCTGAAGCACAACAGAACTTACTGCCTTGTGGGGAGCGGAGACCTTCCTCACAGTTCTAGGGGAGAAAGGTCCACATTCTGGACTATAGGCCAGGAGAGTAGTCATAACCTCTCCTAAGACCTTGGAAGAGTTGAAAATTTGCAATTCCCTAGAAGGATTTCTGAAAACAGCTTCAAAAACACTCAAAAGCTTGGGACAGTGCACCTCCTCCCTGGAAACAGAGCCACTTCTTATCTGAGAATTAAAATTAAGTCCTAGGCTGGGGAAATGAGCAAGAAATAGATGAAAAAAAAATCTGACTACAGACAGTTACTCTGATCATATGGAAGAACAAAATACTCATTCAGAAGAAGGTAAGACAGTCAAAGTTTCTATATCCAAACCCTCCGAGAAAAATGTAGGTTGGGCTCAGTCTAAAGAAATGCTCAAAAGGATTTTAAAAATTAAATAAGGGAGGTAGAGGAAAAATTGGAAAGTGAAATGAGAATGATGCGGGAAAAATCATGAAAACTGAGTCAGCATCTTGGTAAAGGATATACAAAAAAATGAAGAAAATAGCATCTTAAAAACTAGACTTGGTCAAATGGAAAAAGAGGTAAAAAATTCCAATGAGGAGAATGCTGTAAAAAGCACAATTGGTCAAATGAAAAGGAGATACAAAAGCTCACTGAAAAAATAATTCCTTAAAATATAGAGTAAAGTAAAGGGAAGTTGATAACTTTGTAAAAAATCAAGAAACAATAAAACAAAACCAAAAAAAATGAAAAAAAGGAGAAGGAAATGTGAAATATTTCATTGGACAAATAACTGATCAAGAAAACAGTTAAAGGAGAGTTTATTTTAAAATTATTGGAGTACCTGAAATCCACAACCAAAACGACCCTAATCATCATTTTCCAAGAAATTATCAAGGAAAATTACCCTGAAATTCCAGAAGCAGAGGGTAAAATAGAAATTGAAAGAATTTTCCAATCACCTCCTGAAAGAGATCCCAAAATGAAAACTGCCAGGAATATTTTAGTCAAATTTCCAAGCTCCCAGATCATGGCAAAAATACTGCAAACAACCAGAAAAAAGCAAATCAATTACTGTGGAGTCACAGTTAGGATAACACAAGATTTAGGAGCTTCTACATTAAGGGATCATAAGGCTTGGATTATTATATTGCAGAAGGTAAAAATTCTTCTCTTACAACCAATAACCAACATCCCAGCAAAACTGAACATACTTTTAAGATAAAAGATATTCATTCAATGAAATAGGATACTTTCAAACTGTCTTGATGAAATGACCAGGGCTGAACAGAAAATTTGTTCTTCAAATAGAAGACCCAAGAGAAACATAAAAAGATAACCATTACAGGAAAATCATAAGGGACTGAATGGTTTTGAACTACTTATATTCCTTCATGGAAAGATGATAGTGACAATTCAAATTAACTTTCTCATTTATCAGGGCAGTTAGAAGGAGCATACTTAGATAAGGCACAGGTAGGAGATGAATATGAAGGGATAATATATTAAAAAGATGGAGTAAATGAGTGAGAAAAGAATGTTCTGAGAGAAAGGGAAAGGGAAAAAAGAATAGGTTAAGTTATTTCATATAAAAGAGCCAAGAAAAAGTTTTTTTGCAGTGGAGTGAAAGCAGGAGATGTGAGGGGGAGTGAATGAGTCCTGCTCCCATCAGAACTGGCTCAGAGGGCAAATAATATTTATTTAATTCAATAGAGAAATCTATCTTATCCTAGAGGGAAGGAAGAAAAGGGGATGGAAGAAAGGGGGGTAGGTGATTGAAGGGAGAGATTATGGGGGTGGGGTAATCAGATATAAAACAATTTTGAGGAGGCAATGGATGAAAGGAAAGAAAGAATAGAATAAAATAAGGAGGAAGGGTGGCTAGGTTGCACAGTGGATAAAGCACGGGCCCTGGAGTCAGGAGTACCTGGGTTCAAATCCAGTCTCAGACACTTAATAATTACCTAGCTGTGTGGCCTTGGGCAAGCCACTTAACCCTGTTTGCCTTGCAAAAAAAAAAAAAAAAAACTAAAATAAGGAGGGAAATATCAATTGCAATTATGGCAAAAATATTGAAACAAATTTCTTTGATGTGGACATCATTTCTCAAACAGAGAATTGAGTCAAATTTATAAAAAAAAGAGCCATTCCTAATTGATAAATGATCAAAAGATATGAACAGTTTTAGATGTGATTATCAATGCTATCTTTTTAAATCATTTAAAAATGTCCTAATTCACTACTGACAGTAAAAATGAGGAATGAAATAATTCTAAGGCACTACCTTATACCTATTAGATTGACTAATAGGACAGAAAGAGAAAATGCAAAATGCTGGAGTGGATGTAGATAAAATAAGACATTAATGCAAAGTTGGAGGATTCGATAATTCTATAGAGCAATTTGGAACTATGCTCAAAGGGCTAAAAAATCATGCTTATCCTTTGACCAAGCAATACCATTGTCAGGTCTATATTCCAGAAAAGGGGGAAAACTGTAAGGAAAAGGACCTATATGTATATAGATATTTATGGCAGTTTTTTTTCTGGTGGTAAGGAACTTAAAGTTGAGGGGATGCCCATCAATTGGGGAATAGCTAAATAATTTATGGTGATTAAGATGAAAAGTCATTCTATTATAAGTAATGATGAACAGTATGCTCCAGCAAAAAACCTGCATGAGCAGATGCAATGGAAAAGTAACAGCAATGTTGTAGGATGATCACCTGTAAATGATTTACCTTTTCTCAGCAAGGCTGTGGCCCAAGAGAACTCTGAAGGACTTATGATAAAGAATATCATCCATCTCAAAGACAGAGCTAATGCTGTCTGAATGTAGTCTGAAATATACTTTTCTAAACTTTATTTTTCTTGAGGTTTTTTGTTGGGGGTTAATGTTTAATTTTATAATGTAGATATTGTGCTAATATTTTTCATGGCTGCACAGTTTTAATGTTCAGTGACTTGTTTTCTCAAGTGACTAGTTTGGGGTGGGGATAAGGGAGAGAATTTTGAACTCAAGGTTTTTGGGAGTGAATGTTGAAACTTGTTTTTGCATGTAACCAGGAAAAAATTTTAAAAAAGGAACAAAAAAGAAATATAATATTAGAGGAAAAAATATTTAAAAAGAGATCAGGTTATATTTGTTCTATCATTGTTCCTACTATTGAACTATATTCTGAGTTGCTTCTTCCAGTTCACTTAAACCTCTGTTAGAAAAATTAAGAAACATTTTCCTGTCGTGATTTATTATTATTATTTTTTTGGCATGGCAACTGGGTTAAGTGACTTTCCCAAGGTAATTCCCAGCTGGTAATTATCAAGCATCTTAGGTTAGATTTGATCACAGGTCCTCCTGACTCTGGGGCTGTTGTTTTGCCCACTGTGCCAACTAGCTGCCCCTATTGTAATTTATTCTTGCTTTATATATAATAGGGTAGATAGGTGGGACATTGTATAGAGAAACTAGACTTTGAGCCACGAAGACTCATCTTTGAGTTCTTCTTAGACACTATCTGCAAGGCACTGGGCTTCTCTCTTATCCTCATTTGCCCCAGTTTCTTCATCTTGAAAATGAACTGGAGAAGGAAATAGCACATCACTCTAATAACTTTACAAAGAAAACACCAAATGGGATCATGACGTGTCAGTCCCAAATTAAATGACTAACCATTGTTATTGTTTCAATTGAGAATTGCTTCTCATTAAAAAATTTTTAAAAATGAGTCTATATTTTCCTACTCTGGTCTTCTCATGAGATGAGTATAAAGACTATAGAGATCTCATGAGATGATCTCTATAGAGTACTTAATATAGGGTCTGGCACATAGTAGGTAAATTTGAATTTTTTTTTCAATAATCAGGTATTTGCTCTCCATTTTCATTCCCACCCCCACCATGAATACACAAACACACATACCCCACCCCCCAAAAAAAACAAAGCTCTTGCAGGAATTATTAATCAAACAAAAGAAATGTCTACATTGAACATTTACCAAATAAAAAAATATATCTCATTTTATAACTGTAAAATTGGTATGTGTTGTTTTTGTTGTTGCTGTTATTCTGCAATCTTAGTGTTTTTAATAATACTGAGCCTGAGTGGGAAACTCCCTCCACAAAGAAATTACTTGGCACTTTCGCTACCATTTAAAAATCTGAGAATCAAGTGATTTGCATAAGATCTACTTGGATCTTTTGGTTGAGAGATTTGAACTCATTTTCCTCTCCCCAAAGCACTGTATTTAATGTCATAATATGTCTTATTATATATATGTAACCCTAGTTCCAAAGCACATTGGTAGGGGTAAGGAAGGAATTAGATCAAGTTTTTTACTCTCTTTAGACTTCTTTGATATATTTGAGTTCTCTTTAAGTTTTGTATCACTTTGGTTGTTATTCTGGGTTTTATCTTTCAGAGAAAAAATGGAAGATGTCAGCTGCACTTCAAGTTACTGAAGGAAAAGACTAAGAAGTCCCAAGAGGAATGGACAATCTCTATAATGTTACTTTTCTCATTGTACTACTCAAGAGAATTTGGGGAACGTTCCCCTCTCCCCACCTCACCAACTATAAGATCTAAGTGAGTAAGTTGAGTTAGCCCAGGGAGAATTCCTTCACTCTCCATTATCTGGTCTGTTTTTCCCCATGTATCACCTTCTCTGGTTTCTTATCCTTTTGGATAAATCGGTTTTATTAGCTATGTGAGTTCACTGTACAATAAATATTTGGAAGAAAAAGGGTCATGCCATGAATATAAAGTTTGGAGACCTACTCCCCCCTTATATTGATTAGAATAATTAGATTAAATCTCAAAACCATATCCTTTAGACTAACAATGTTTAAAGAAATGGATAGACATAATTCTAGGCCAGTGCCCCCCCTATTGGAGGAGAATAGAGTGGTCTTCAGTCCTAAACTTATAGTTCCTCTGCTGACAAGAATTAAAACTTCTCTTGAAGAATAGTGTTTAGAGATGGTTTATTCAACTTTTCTTTGTTGCACAAAATGATACCTTTATGTCATATGCAGGGGAGAGCCCTCATTACCCACAAGACTCAACTACATATAAAAAAATTGGGGAAAGAATATCTGTACTATCTATCTTTCAGACTTGTGGTAAAATTTAAATGAGATAATGAATATAAAGTTATTTGTAAATTGTAAACTCATATAAATTTCTGTTATTATTATTATTATTCATGTGAATTCCAAATTATACATAAAAGTATTTAAGTAATTTTCAGGGTCCAGATGAGGTCCCAGTCCTTCCTAATTTGAGTAAAATCACTAAATGACCCTCTGTATTTAGATTTAGGGCAATAGAATGAAACATTAACTGAAAGGTTAAAGAATAAAATAACTTTCCATCTCAATCTGTTCCCAAGGTAAACCGATTACTGAATAAAGAAAATATACAATCCTAAGTAAGCTGCATATATATTAGTCCTATTTATATTAAATATTTCCAGATTCTAAAACTCAAACAATTAAACAAATTTTGGTTTTAAGTCAAGACTCTGTGCAGATCACCATCTTAGGTGCAAGGAGAAATGTACAATTTAGAGAAGACATATCCACTGTCTTTAAAAATTGTAAAGTCTAGAAGTTAAGACTCAAACTGATGGATATACATTAAATATATATTAATATACATTCAAGGCAATATATTTTATTGAATTAAAAGCCAATGCTATGATGATGTTGCTAAATTCAAAGACTAGGGATGACTGAAGGTAAAAGGTAAAATATTAAATGAGATTTCAAGAAATCAATAGGGTGAATGTAAACAGAACAATCTTTTTTTTTGTTTAGTTTTGTTTTTTAGGTTTTTGCAAGGCAAATGGGGTTAAGTGGCTTGCCCAAGGCCACAAGCTAGGTAATCACTAAGTGTCTGAGACCAGATTTGAACCCAGGTACTCCTGACTCCAGGGCCAGTGCTTTATCCACTGCACCACCTAGCTGCCCCTAAACAAAGAAGTCTTAAGGGTTAAAAATCTTTAGAAAGAAGGGAAAAAAGTTAGTTCACAAATATCTAAGAAAGAAAATGAAAGGTAAATTAAATAATTTTTAATTTTAATAATTTTTTTTATTTTCCAGTTTCATATAAATATAGTTTTAGGCATTGTTTTTTTTTTGGCAAAGTTTTCTATTTCACATTTATCTCTCTTCTTCCCTTCCTTCCCCTCTCCCTTTGACAGCAAGTAAACTGATATAAGATGTGCAAGTATAACTATGTTAAACATATCTCCACATTAGTCAAATTATAAAAGAACAATCAGAACAAAAAGAAAATTGGGGGGGGATGCAAAACATAAAACAAATTTTAAACATTGAAAATAATTTGCTTTGGTCTGCATTAAGACTCCATAGTTCCAGGGCAGCTAGCTGGCACAGTGGATAGAGCACTGACCCTGGAATCAGGATGACTGGAATTCAGATCTGACCTCAAACACTTAATAATTACCTAGCTGTGTGACCTTGGGCAAGTCACTTAACCCCACTGCCTTGGGGAAAAAAAGACTCCATAGTTCCTTCTCTGCATGTGAAAGGTATTTTCAATCACAAGTCCTTTAGAATTGTCTTTGATCATAGTACTGCTGAGAAGAGCTAAGTCTATCAGAATTGATCATCACACAATTTTGCTGTTAAGGTGTACAAAGTTCTTCTGGTTCTCCTCCTGTCACTCAGCATCAGGTCATGCAAGTTTTTCCAGTCTTTTCTGAAGTCCAGTCACTAATAATTTCTTACAGAATAATAGTACTCCATCACATCCATATACCACATTTTTTTCTAACCATTCCCTAACTGATGGGCATCCCCTCAATTTCCATTTCTCTGCCACTTCAAAAAGAGATAATTTAAATATTTTTGTACATATGTGTCTTTCCCCCCTTTTTAGATCTCTTTGGGATTGCAGACCTAATCATGGTTTTACTGCATAATTTAATTACTGGCCATTGTTCCAAATTGCTCTCCAGAAATGTTGGATCAGTTCACAACTCCATCAACAATACATTAGTATCCCAATTTTCTCACATCCCCTCCAAGAGTGATCATTTTACATTTTTGTCATATCTACCAATCTGATTGGTTGAGGTGGTAACAGAGTTTTTTTAAATTTGCATTCAATAATAATTTAGAATATAATTTAGAACAATAATAATTTAGAACATAATAATTTAGAACATTTTTTCATATGAGGATAGATGGTTTTAATTTCTTCATCAGAAAACTACCTCTTAATATTCTTTGATCATTTATCAATTGGGGTAATGAAATTTAAGAAATTAAGAATAGAATCAACATAAGAAAATTCACACTTATATTAGCTGGAATCCTTTCCCCTGTGAGTACATATAACTTGGAGCGACATTATTTTATAGGAAAGAATTTTCTTCAAGGATGATTTACATATACACATGTAAGTAATTTGCCACATTCAATGAAATATTCACATATTCAATATTGATAACATTATGAAACAGAGAACTATGTACTTCCTGAATTAATTAGCATTTGTTATGCTGATCTTGCATCTATTATGCAGTAAACCCTCAATTATCAATGATAATGAAGGATAGAGGTAACACAGCCAAATGAAATTCACTGATAGAATTAAAACTAAATACAACTACATTTTATTTATTAAATTCAATCTTTTATTCTACCCCACCTTTGTCAGAGAAACTTATAAATAGCAGCCATATATACCATATTTAAATTTACCTCATTTCCTTTCTCATTTCAATATTCTCAACAGATTTGCTAACAAGTAGACAAATAAATGTCTAAGTGATGTACTTGAAGAACAAGAAAAAGAAATGAGGACATGAATAATCCATAGACCAGACATATAAGACCCTAAATAACTGAACGGTTGTGCAGAATTTGATCAGAAGTGGAGAGCATGCAAAATATTCAGGTAAAAAAAAACAAAACTTAGATTCAGGGAATGTTCTCATAATTATTTAGAGATTTCCACCAAGATCTCTTGCTGGAAATGGAGTTACTTCCCTTTGTTTAGGTCTCTATAAAGAACTAATTTCTCTCTCTCTCTCTCTCTCTCTCTCTCTCTCTCTCTCTGTCACACACACACACACATGCACACAAATGTTTTCAAAATAGCAAATATAGTATTAAATCATATTGAGCATAATTGAAGGAAGATATATTGAATGAAACCAAACTGTTTTTTACATTCCTTGTACCAGGTATTATCTTGTTGAAATAATAAAAACAAATTTCTTGGTCTTTCCAGTCCTAATTAAATCAGAGAATTCAAGTAAGGAATCTTGCCTTTTAAGATATTTCATAATGTGCAATGAAAAAAGATCAAACAAGCAAATCCCATTATGGAAATCATATCAAATGGAGTAAGTTAGGTGGAAATTTGGTCTTGTAGGTAGAAACCCAAATTTGGAGTCAGAAAGACCAGGTCAAGATCTGCATTAGCATGGTCAAGTCTCTTCCACTCTTACTGTCACAGATAATTAATTATTTTAGACTGTAAGCTAAACAAAACAAAGCTCTTTCTCAATAAAAGGACTTGTCCCATTGAGAGTTTCATATTCCTATTATCTCATGGAACTGGATGATACATTTATATACATGTAACATGAGTATTTATTCATATATATGCTATAACAATCAAGATGTATAGATTTGCATATTTATTCAAATATGTGTATAGTTTCATGTCTATGTAAATAATTACATATACACATGCATATATAAATATATATATATACTTGTGATTTTATATATAAATCCAATATTTAAAGTAGATCAAAATTTCAAAGAACTTTTATTTTCTCAATGAATCAAAATTTCCTCATCATCTGATATCTCCACAGATTCAAAAAGCTAATACTAAACTTAGAATTACCTTATTGAGATTAAGTAAAAAGGCACAGAATATAAATAAACAACCAGAAAAGGTATTCAACAAGAGAAATGGGGCAAGGAAATTTACACTAAAATGTAAAACTTAATCATTCATAAAGAATAAAAAACCCCAACATTTTATGTTAGGCTAAAATAATGGGGGGGGGAAATTCACTTTTAAGTTAAGTTCTTAGAAAAAAACTTAAATGCTATCAAATCTCAGTTCAGAATTCTATGTACTTATTTATGAAAATAAGCTAATTTGTTACCTGGATCAGGTAAATATTCAGAAAAACAAAACATATCAACTGTACACGATTTCCTCTATATAACCAATACATAATCTGATGGAGTTTAAAACAAGATGCACTCCTGCATAGATCATAGGATCACAGGTTTAGAATAAAGGATCCTAACAATCCAAGGCATTAAGAAATGTTTATTTCACAGATGGCAAAAGAAAGACCAAGAAATATTAAGTGATTTGTCCAAAGACATACAATTAATTCCTAGAATAGCAGAGATTTGAACTCTGACTTGAAATTCATCACACTTTCAACTATACTATCAGATGATTTGATGAATTTCTGAGGCCAAGAAATAATCATCTGGTGGCTAAGTCCTCTTAACCCTTCTATACAAGGAATGTTTGAATTCACTTATCAAATGTGCATCTTACAAAGGATGAAATGCTACAAAATAATCTACAAACTGTAAACCCAGGATTTCCTTGAAGAAATGAAATGAATTTCCCAAGATAGCCTTCTACACTTTGAAAATAGTTTTGATGGCTATGAAATTTTCTTCCTACATTAAGGTTAAATTTGAATTTTTGGAACTTATTTCCTTTCTTTTGCCATCAGTGTCAAAAGAGAGCAAGTTAAATCCCTTTTCCAAATTACTATGCCATGATGTCAAATATTTTTTATTGTATTTTTATTTATTTTTTTAAATATTTCCCAATTACCTTTTTATTAGATAACTATTTTATTTGTTTTCCAATTATATAATAGTAGTTTCTACCTATCATTTTTTAGTAAGGTTTTGAATTTTACACTCCCCCTCCTCCCTTCCCTCCCACTCCCCATAAGGAAATCTGATAATCTTGATATTGTTTCCTTGTTAAGCACTAATCAGAATTGAATGTGTTGAGAGAAAAGACATATCCTTGAGGAAAAAATAAAATATTGGAGATAGCAAAATTATTTGGTACATAAGAAAACTTGTTTTTTTGAACTGAACGTAATAGTCCTTGGTATTATTTAAAACTCCACAGTTCTTCTCTGTATACAGATGGTATTCTCCATCAAAGATACCCTAAAATTGTCCCTGATTATTGCACTAATGGAATGAGTAAGCCCATTAAGGTTGATGACATGTTGCTGTTACAGTGTACAATGTTCTGGTTCTGCTCATCTCACTCAGCATTAATTCATGCAAGCATGACATCAAATATTAAAGAAACCATTATTGCTACCTCCTTCCCTCAAAATACTCTCTTCTCAAAGTTAAAGTCTTCAGTTTCCTCATCAATTCCTATAAGACATGATTTAAAATCATTCACCATTCTGATTCATGCCTTCTATATTCTCTTTAGCTTAATAATAATAATAATATCATTAAATGTGGGGTCCAGAGCTATAAAGAACTAGCTCTGGTGTAAACTGATAAGGACAAGAAAACAAGTTCTAGTTTTGGACACCATTCCTTTATTAATAAAGTCATGATCTTATTAGCCCAAAATGAATAATTTAATATCAAGATTCTTACTGTACTTGAAGTTCACTAAGACTAAATGTATTTTTATATGTTAATTAAGTATGTTCCTTTCATTATATATTTTATTTTTTGAACCAAAGCAGGAAACTAAATTTATATTTGTTAAATTTCCTATTTTTATATACATTCTGTGTTTTAGCCCATTTTTATGAAAAGAAAGAAGGCAATGGTTTGGATAAAGTGATACACTTTGGGGTCCAAGAACAAAAAGATTCTTGCCTGCTCATTTCCTATTCAGCTTGGGCTTTAGACAATGAATGTGTTTCCTCCACACTGATTGTATCTCTAGACAGGAGGATGGTTTTAGTGGGAAGCCAAGAAGCAGACAGGAAGAAACAACTCTTCTATCTCTTCTATCTCTTCACTGAGAAAGAATCAAGAGACAAATAATTCCCGCAGTTTCTGGTCTACCAATCAAAACCTTAAAAGTCACCCGCTTCCCTAAAAAGTGCTGGGAGTAACTGGAATCATTCCTCTCTATGGCATCACAGGTATCATTAAGCCAGTGCAGGTCCGCTTTTTTTTTTTAAATCTTTTTCTTATCATCAGCTAAGGAAAGGGACAATAGTGAAGCTTTATTCTGTAAAAGGAATTGAAGTTTGTTTCAATTTCTACTACTATGGCTCCTATTTCTGATGTTGCCAGACTTTCACTATCTAAGAGAACTAGGAGATTTAGAATATCTAGGAAAGAACACATGGGTGGAATTATTGTTTAATATTGATCATGCATGCAGATTTTTCACTTCAATGTTGGAAAGTCTTAAAAGCAAACAAATTTTCATACTGTTTTTAGATTTTTGTTAGAGTGACTTTTAAAAAAGAATTTTAAAACCATTAAGTGTTATTTTTTGAGTGTATGTTTTTATAATATTGTTCTAAGAACATTTATAAAAGCAAGATTATTTTAAAAAATTAGAGATATTTGCCTTTGCTACAGTCAAAGAGGCTGGCTTCCCCTCCCATAGATATATACTTTAAAACCATTTCTTACTTCTTTTCTACTACCATCCCCCAGGAAAAAAATAGCTTAAGATCATAGAAATTTTGTATGATTCTTCCTATCAGCTCATTGGATCTTTCTATTTTTGTCTTTCTCTTTCTAAATGATGTGACAGGGGAATCTTCTCCTATCCACCCTGTCTCTCCTTACTAACCTTCCCTATATCATTCAGAAAACAAGAAAAAACAAAATCCCTTTTGAGGGGTATACTAGAGCAAAGTGTAATTGTGTGAAAGCTCATACTAAATTTTCAGTGTATGTATACTTCTGAAAACAGCAAATTACAAGTCAAGACTCCATTTATTATTATGTTTTGGTTTGATAAATTGTTAATAATGCAGATTAAATTTAAAAGTTTGTCATGTGCACTTTTCCCCCCCTGAAGAATCCTCTATCCATTACAAAAGTACATAGTTAAATAAAATAAATTCTCAAAAGGGTCTTATTGCACTTTTGCTGTTCAGTAATTTTTCAGTTTGCATTCAACTCTATTGATTCTATTTGGGATTTGCATGGCAAAGATACTAGAGTGGTTTCACATTTCCTTCTCTCATTTATAGATGAAGAAACTGAAGCACACAGGGTTAAGGTTGTGGAACTGGAAACTGGATTTGAACCTGCGAAGACTTATCTTTATGACTTCAGATGTAGCACTGCAGCAACAAGTTGCTTATTACATATATATATATATATATATATATATACACATAAATATAGAGCCATATACATTACATACAAATATGCATAGATATGTATATGTATGGAGTGATACATGCTTACATATTATTTTTCAATCTATATTCTGAATCTATCGCCTCTGTACCTGAAGGGTAGCATGTTACATCCTAAGTCTTTTGGAGTCATAGTTTTTCATTTGTGTTTATGAGAGTTCTTAAGTCTTCTAAGTTGCTTTTCTTTATAATTCTAATTATATGAGTTAAAATTATATTTTGCCATTCTGTTCAAGTTAATTATTTAAATTACCTTTTTAAAGAAAAGTTTAAAAACTAGGCAGAAGTAAACCATTAAATTATCTACCAAGAATTACAATATTGTTCCTTCCTCATGCTAATTTCCTCAAATCCTTGTCTTATTGCTTCAGCTAATATCTGTAGGCCTGCATGGAATAGTAATGGTGTTAATGGATATTCTTGCTTTACATCTGATATGATTGAACAGTACAATATTTTTGCTATAGATAATGCTGATTCTTAGAATTAACTGGGTAAGAAAAACTGTTTATTTCTATGCCTTCTGATATTTTTTCAAAATAGAAATTGTATTTTTCATTGAGAGAGTTTTCTGCTTCTATTGATATAATTATGACTTTTTTGTTCTTGTTACTAACATGGTTGATCATGTTTATTGTTTTCTTAGTATTCAACTATCCCTTTATTTCTATTATAAATTCAATCTAGTCAAAGTTTGTAATATGTGTGATATTTTCCTGTAGACTTCCTTTTGATATTTATTTAAAATATTTATTTATTGTTAAATATTATTTATTATCATTAATTATATACTATTTTTTAGTATTTAATGATATTGAAATGCAAACCATAATAAAAACCATTCCTTGGTCTTCAATACAATTAATATGATCTCTTGTGATGATATAATTCTGAGAGCACATATGTGTATTCTGCCCCTTTTAGAATGTAAATTATTGTTCTTACTTATCTCATTATTGTAATTTGTCCATGTTTACCTTTTTTAATGTTTCTCTTGACTCCTGTTGTTGTATGTTAAAGTTTTTATTCAACTGTATTCTTTTATCCAGGAATGTTTAGATGTCCTCTTTTTCTTTAAATATCAATTCTCTGCCTTGTAGTACAGCTTTGCTGGACATTGTTGGTTTTATCTATCATATTATTCTACAATTTCTGAAATCAGTCAGAAAGAAATATTTCAAGTCCCAGACAGGCCCAGTCATAATCACATATGATTTAGTAATCTCCATTATAAAGAGGTGGAATATTCCTGATAAAAAGGATACTGCTGAATAGAATCTTTAATAAACATATATAGTCTCAGAATTCTATCACCTATACTGTATTGTTTCAAAAAATGGTATGAAATAATTATAATAATTACAGCACTTACACTTGTACAGTGTTTCATATTTTTTCAATGTGATTTTACATATAGCATCTCTTTTGTGCATCCATATTCTCTTCTATCATGGACTATTAGTCTTTTTAAAATCATATTAAAGCTTATGAGGAATATTCTTGTTTGTTTCATTACAAAAAATCAATTAAAATAGTCACCTTCTTTACTTAATTATTATTTACACCTACCATTTTTAACATGTGTACATTTGCTTTGTTGACAAATAGCAAAATATTTTATTCTTTTCTTTTAAATGAAAGATATTGCTTGATAAATTCTTTTAAATTCAGTCATTTTCCCAGGAGATTTTTATTAAAGTAAGACCTTCATTATAGTAATAAAAGTTTGACCCTTACATCAGCCCTGAATGATGGCACAATATAAAGATTGTTCTTCTGACCTATTACCAGAAGAATAAGTAGGATCTATTTAAAAATGAAACAGCCATATATTTAAAATAATTTCAGAAAATAGGCATAAGAGTATTACTCAAACGATGTATTATACAGATCTTTATTTTAGATAATCTATAACTTTACATTAACTAAACAATACTATTATTGTTTGAGAGAATTTCACTTCTTAGATACCACTACTCAACTCACCTTTAATCTCTTTTCCATTATAAAATAGTGACCTTGATGATTCAAATGTGTTTATATTCAAAGTTTTGTTTTGAATGGACCTATTTCCCAATTAATTAGCCAAATAGACACTTATTAAGTGCCCATTGTGAATGGAATACTTTTCTATGTGTCAGTGAACCTATAAAGTCTTTTGAATACATGGTTCTTGCTCTCAAATAGTTTTTAATCCAATAAAGCATATAAATTCTTTTGAATAGATTCTGACACTCTATTTAAAGAAACTACCACTTCTCTGTCTTGTTTTGTATAAATTTGGATAATGGTTTTAGAGAATCTTGGCCCTTTAAGTAGTTTTTTAAAATGTAGTGAAAATTATTTATAGGTCATTAAATGTTCCATCGATAACTTAATTTGACTTTAGGTAATTGGAATGTAATATGTCAGTATGCACTTTTCCCCGAGAATATCCTTTCCAGATTATCTTTTCTCTCTCTCTCTCTGTCTCTCTTTCTCTCTGTCTCTCTCTCTCTGTCTCTCTCTGTCTCTCTCTCTGTCTCTCTCTCTCTCTCTCTCTGTCTCCCTAATTTGCCTCCTTTTTTTGAAAAAGCAAGAATCGCTCTACCCTACACATTGTAAGCAAAATATACATGAACTTTCTTTAATTATTATCTCTAATACTTAGATCACCCTATTTTGGCAGTAGTCAGGACAGAATAGTTAAAATAGCCATTCTTTCTCCAAAAAAATTAAAAGAAAAACGACAAGTTATTTTAAATTTGTGATTAGTTTTCTGGATTCTTCTTTCAACTTAATGGGACAACATTTTATTTAATTAGTGCTCTCATTATAAGTACTTGTCACAGTGGTTCACTTAATACAAGTTGCCTAACATTGACTGTACAGATGGCAGAGTACCCCTGTCTGGTCTCAAAGGAACTATTTGACCACTGCGGTAAAAGAGCAATAAACAAAATAACAACATTGCAACCCACTTCAGTTTATGTAGGCAGTCAGCCTTTTATGGCTGTAAAACCTTGAAATGGATGTGTGAGTTTTGCTGCTATAAACAAAGAGTTGTTTACTGCTTGGAGATGCCAGGTACCAATACTGGACTAGAAGCTTCTGCAGCCTGAACGTCAGAAACTGACTAACGCAAAGAAACATATTGTGGCTTGTTTTATGGTGAATCTGTTTTATAAATCTCAAGGGACAATTTATCACAAATTCATCCACTCTGCTGCAGATTGCTGCTTTAATGCTGAATTCTGGATTTTAGTTAGCACTTCATATGAGAGGAGGGAAAGAAATCAAATGCGATTATTTTTGGTTTGCTTCACCAGAATAATTCTTGTCTTAACAGAGAAATGCACTTTAGCTATTCATTCATTAATTCAAATAAATACTTAAACAGTAGGCTAATTCATAAGAAAAACTATTTAGTTTACTCTTACACAAGTCATTGTGAACTGTTGACCTGGCTTTATACATGGTTGAGACTAATAGATATAGGTAGCTAAGAAAATAGAAAACTAACAAGGACATGCTTTGTTAATGGGCAGATGAAATACATCTTGTTTCTCATAAAATTAAATGATCAAATCACCACAGTCACAGTTTTTTATATCCTTGTTAAATAAAATGCCAGTTACCAATAGCTACTATGTTCTTCTATTCCCTAGTGCTGTTATGGGTAGTGACCATTATTTAAAAACAAAGTGCCCTACTTTCTTCTTTACATAAAAACACATTTGTGTTTGTGTGTGTGTGTGTGTGTGTGTGTGTGTGTGTGTAATAAAATGGCAGTACATCTGAACCTTAAAGAACTATGAAGCATAAAATGAAAACTGGAATCCAAGACTAACAGAGTATCTATCTGAGGTAAGTGAATCCAAGCAAGCTCTGAAATTTGTCCCCAGTTGGTCCTTTTCCTGTACATGGTCTACAATGTTATGTAGTGAGAAGGTAGATAACACATTTCACACAGGTACTTCTGTTTGAATGATCAAACATATAGGTTTTTGGGGAGCAAGTACTTTCCATGCTAGGGTAAGAGTTGAAATAGTGACTAGAGAACACAGATAACAAAGAAAAGAAAAGTTATAATATTTTCAATATAGATATTTAATTGGAAAAGAGTTGTAATGGCTAAGGAAAAATCTTGTTTAAAAATCAGTGAAGTTTTTTTCCTTATTTCATCTACCATCCATTTTTTCAAGCTTCATTCTCATTTCCAAATCTCTACTTGTTCTAAAATATTTCTCTTTTAAATATGAAAATAGGGGAATTTGAAAGTTTAGTTTTCATTGCCTTCCACATCCCTACCCCCTACTCCAAGAAAAAAAGAGATATGAGAATGCAATCTTTTCACTGTCATGCAGAGGCATGGGAATCTGAGGGTAGAACACTGTAAATACTACCGGAATTTGTTGATGCAGGTAATTGAACTGGTTTTATCACATTTAGTCTTTTAATTCTTTATGATAATGGATAGTTCTCTTAGTGGCAGGAATAGAATACTGAGAAATGAAAGTGATATAAATAGAAAAGATAACAATAAAATTTGATTTAAGAAAAGTTCAGGTATAATTTCCTTGCAATTCATTAGTTATAAAAATTCCTAGTTTTCATGGATTAAACAAATTAATCAGGGACAACAAAATAACTTGGAAACATTCCCTTGCTTTCTTCCTAATAGATAAACCTCTTCAAGTAGAATATTTTAATAAATTCAAAGCTGTTCTAGGCTTACTTTTTCTGGAAATGCCCTACTTGACTGTCACAGTTCTGTCACTGACAAATACATCATTTATTATGTAGAGATATATGTATATATATATATATATATATATATATATATATACATCTATATCTATATCTATATCTATATCTATATCTATATCTATATATATATAGATAGATAGATAGATATATGTAAAAGCTTCTTCCTCCTTGCAACATATCACATTCTTTGAACACACATAGACCTAGGTTATTTTGCTAGGAATAGGAAAGGTGAATTTAAAGCAAGGTTTATAATTAGAAATGGGGTTAATTACACTTCAGAAGCATTCAATTCATCCCCTCTAGACTTCAATATTATGATATTAGAGTGCCCTATTTTTCTTGATACATGCAGGTTTCCTTTGAACCCATCAAGCAAAGGATTTTTATCTTTAGATTGAAATTATAATTTCACTAGCAATTAACAGGAAAAAATATGCTTTTGAAACTCCTTAAATTAAACCAAAAAAATTGTGAATCAAGACAGTTTTCTTCCTGTGGTATCTGAAACTTGCTTACACAATTTATGTATTCTGTGAATAAAAACAAATCATCAATTTAGATATTTATCAGACACTACTTATCACAATTCTGAATGATGGAACAAATCTGGCAAATCTCAATGGTTTTTTTAAAAGTATGCTTCCATTTTCAAAAAATAAATATAATGAAGAAATATTTATGAAGATGTTATTATTAATTAGAAACATGTAGATAAATATAATAGCTTTATCTATAATTTTTCACCAATTGACTTTAAGTTCCTTAAAGACAAAAACTATCTTGCTTTTTTCTTTTTTTTTCTAGTACCTAGCACATAACATCAATTTTTAAATTTTGTTTTATTGTTTTTGCAAGGCAATAGGGTCAAGTGACTTGCCCAAGGTCACACAGTTAAGTAAATATTAAGTGTCTGAGGCTAGATTTGAACTCTGCTCCTCTTGACTGCAGGGTCCATGCTCTATCTATGTGCCACCTAGTTGCTCCCATAACACAGATTTAACAAAAGCTGTTTAAAGTGATTACATATATGTAGGGATACTTTAAGGAATGAGAATTATTTTGAATAAAATCATTTTTATATATAATATTTAGATTTCTTCATTTACCAAGTTATAAGTATTTTAGTAAATGAAAAAACTCAATAAAACTGATCCTTTTCCTCCATGTTTATACTATTAGCAAGTTTAGGTCTCTTTAGGGTGTTAATCAAAAACATGATGATTAAATAGTCATCAAACAAGTAAATAATATAAGGAAATGTAAAAAGGGGATCCAGATAGAAGTTCAGAAATGGAGTTCAAAAGTTTAAATTCTGACTACTTGGGCAAAAACCTTAATCTCCCTGTGTTTCAAGAAAAACTATCTATTTGCATTGGTGGAGGGTGTTTCCACACTAGGAGTTCCAATGAAATTACATATCCAGATAGCATCTATCCCTCCCCATTTCTTTATTACCCCCCCCAGAATAAATCTATTAAAAATACAAAAAGAAACTCATTAAGGTCCAATGAATTAACAATTAAGATATGCTAATTGTTAATCTTTCCTATTCTTTTCTTGAAACTTTCCATTCCTATGATATTCCTTATATTTCTTACTACCTATATGACTGCTCTCCTTCCTTTTTGGTTAATTTTCTTCGCTTTATTTACTCTTCTTTAGCCTACTTTTAACTTCTATGTCAAACTTTGTCTTAAGTTTATTCTGATTTCATTTTACATGTTTATTCTGATTTCATTTTACATGTATTTCCTATCATACTTAGTCTCTCTCTCTCTCTCTCTCTCTCTCTCTCTCTCTGTCTCTCTCTCTCTCTGTCTCTGTCTCTCTCTCTCTCTCTCTGTCTCTCTCTCTCTCTCTCTCTCTCTCTCTCTCTCTCTCTATATATATATATATATATATATATATATATATATAAAATACCTTAATGTTTGAGGCATAAAAGATAACTCAACTCTATAATTTAAGATAGATGAATGAAATGACTTGTCTAAGGTACATGATATGTTATTGACTGAACCAAAATAAGAGCACAATCATTGATTTAAGAATGCAAGGCTTTTTTTTTTAATAAAGAACTTACATGTGTTCCTCTACTATGTACCCTAAGAGAGTGGAAATTCCTTGATCAAAAAAAAAAGTAGTTACCAGAAATCATGGAAGAACTCTTATTTGCTTCCTATTTAGAGATAAGATTTCTTAGGTGGAAGGCAGGATCAAGTGAGATTAGGGAGATTTCTTAGGCAGTGCTAGTCTTTAGAGTCCTTTCATGAGTAAATAAAAATTTAAAAGTCTAAAAGGGAATTTCTAAGAGTATTGTGCTTACTCAAAAAAGAATAGTCTGTGTCATCTCTACTTTCTCTGAAACAGCAGGGTAAATACTCCTAGTAAAATACCTATTCTAAGAGAATGGCATATCTATACCTTATTCCTTTGGACATTAAATATACAATAGAAAGGACTGGCCTCAGTCTTGCTTGACTCTGTGCCTCCTTGGTCCCCAGCATATCAATAACTGTCCAGTTTTCTTGGCAAATTGCTTTACTATTTCCTTCTTCTGTGAATTAAGGCAACAAAATTTAATGGCTTACCCTGGGTCACAGAGATAAATAAAAGTCTGAGGTAGAATTTGAATTGAGGCCTCCCTGATTCTAGACCCAGAGCTCTGGCCACTAAGGCACCTACTTTTATCTTTGTATCCTTTCATTAATCCATAAATATTCTTTTGTCTGACTTAGGGTATATGTTGTAACTGTCCTTTGTTTCACTTATCTGCTTATCTCTTAGACCATTCAAAATTCTTACTTTTCCCACTGCTGGGGATGGCCCATTCAACCTTACTTGGACATTATACAAATAGCCATAATTTCTTCTGTTGATGAGAATGGACTTTGAATTAACAACCACACATTTTGATCTACTTAGAATCTTCCCCAGTTAATGTGTATCTTTACTGACTGAGAGACATAACTAATTTGCTTTTAACAAATTTGAATAAAACTGAAAAATTTTATCATGGGGGAAAAAACAGCTCTACTCAGGAAATCCATGGCCCATTAAAAAATGTATTTGTTTGTTTTTGACCCTGCTCTTTTGAATTTTAAAAAAATCTCTAATAGACAAAATTGTTATTCAAAATTTCTATTGCTCTTCAACAACTAAGATTATCTCCTAATTTTTAGGTAGTTTATATTTTTTTTTAGCAGAATAAACCATATTGGACCACAGACTTGAATTATCCCCTTACTTTTTCCCCTGATTAGCGATATGGCTTTTTTTTGGATCTATAATTTCCCTGATACTAAAAAAAAAAGCAGCATAATATAATTAAATGTTTCAGAACTAGAGCCAGAGCCCTAATTAAGTGAATTTGAATTTATTGAACACTTTTGCTATGAGCCAGGCACTATACTAAGGTCTCAGAATACAAATAAAGACAAAAACATTCCTTTATTTCAAGGAGCACTCATTCTACTCAGTCAGGTGACATGAAAATAAATATGCATGTTTGACATATACAAGGTAGGTAAGTTGGGAATGATGTCAGAAGGAAGATACAAATAGGGGATGGAGGAAAGTGAGAAGCGCAGGGAGGATAGATATGGACTTATAGAAGACAAGGTTAGAGCTGAATCTTAAAAAAAAAAGCTGGGGAATCCAGGAGGTGGCTGTGAAGAGGGAAAATAGCCAGGTAAAAAGCAAATGTCGGGGATAGATTTCCATATGCAAGGAATGGCAAATCCAATGTTTTTGGATCATAGGATTTGTAGAAGGGAAGAAAGCAATGAAGTTTGTGATGATAGGACACTATGTTGGGAAAGATTTTAACAGCAAAATAGTGAATTTTATATTTGATCCTGGAAGAATTAGGTAACCACTGAATTTAATTTAGTTTGAAAGTGAAGTGGACAGGCTTATATTTTAGGAAAATCACTTTGGTAACTGAATGAAGGATGGACTAGAAGATAGAAAGACTTGAGGACCAGAGACTTTTAGCAGAATGACCCACCAGCAGACTATTGCATTAGGACAATCATGAAGATGTAAGAGTGAGGATGGTCGCAGAGTCAGAGGAGAGAAAGGACTTGGCAATAGATTGGATACATATTATAGTAAGGGTAAGGAGTTGACAATGACAGGATGCAAATTTATATCCTATAATTTATATACTTGCCCTGAAATTTACTAACTATATGAGTATAACAAGTTGCTTAACTCTTCTGATTCTCATTTCCCCTGACTGTTAAATGGGAGCAATAATGATTATACTATCTACCTCACAGAACTGGTTTGAGGTAGCTCATAAACCACAAAACACCATATAAATGTCAGCTATTATTGTTGTCATCATTTCATAAAAATAATATGTGCTACAACTTATTTTTTATTACAAGCACACATTTTCTTCTCCTCCATGAATTCTAAGTGATATTCTATAAAATGATCTAAAAAGTGATTGATTTAAAACCCTGAAGCAAACACAAAGTAGCTGTATGTCAGAGTGTCCCCATAGGAGCTTCCAAAATTCTGCCTTTCATACTTGAAGGAAAACTTACTTTTAAGTTTTCAACAACACATGTGTGAGGTGGCATGGCAGTGGGGTGGGAATTGGGAATAAGAAGTCAAGGGAGTATATTAATTACTCTTTTGTTTGAGATGAAATGGCCATGATGAAAGTTATACTAAATTTTATGAATATGAAAAACAGCATTTAAAAATAAGTAGATATACTCAAGATTTTTCTGTGTCACCTTTGGAAGTTATCATTTTTTCCCCCCTCTTTTCACCTGATCTCTATCATTAAGTTCTACCTGATTGAATGATTTAGGGGAAGAAAAACACCTTTTTTCCTCCTATGAGGATGACCTAGAACAAGGATTACGTTTTTAAAAAAAAGATAGCTCTTTCATCTGAGGTTTTAGTTTGAAGTCCAGCCACATGAATTGTATAGCTTCCCATATAAAGATATGCTACCCCTGGAGCCAACCTGAAACCATACAGTTAAAGAATTTTAGAATTGGAATAATAATAATAGTTACCATTTATATAACATGGTTTGTGAAGAATTTTATACGTATTAACTTATTTGATCCCCCCCCCCCCCAATTTCATCCCATGGAGAAGGTACTATTATTATACTCAATTTGCAGATGAAGAAATTGGTTTTAAGATATGTGAAATGATTTGCTTAGAATTTCAATGTTTCTAAATCTTTATTATGAGATTTGAGTTCACACCTTGATTCCAAGTCCAGTTCTCTATTATGCAATTCTTCTTTCTTCCGGTACCATATGTTCAAATGTTATACATATATATATATATATATATATATATATATATGTTCTAATATAAAGTTGAATAAAAATCTATTCTATTACAATTTGATAGTCATTAAATTTTGGGAAAACTTCTAGTAAGTGAGAAGATATCTTTTAAGGCAGGTCCAATTAATTTTTCTCTATAATCGTTGTAAGAAAATCCTTTCATTGAGCCTTAATTTTCTTCTTTGAAACTATCAAGGAATGATCCTATATCTTTCCTTTATGGAAGAATGTCCTATATCTTCCTAGGGTAGAACAGTTATATTTTAGCTCACAGGCAGAAAACTTAGCCTGCATTAACACCATTGTCCAAAGTTTCCTTAGGTTTTAGCCTATGTCTGCCCCCACAGTAGTGACATGCTTCTCCAATACATTTGTGTTTTGAGAGAATAGAATACATAGAGCATTTCAGGCTTTAATTGTCCCCAGAAGCTATAGTTCTCTTCCCTCCCTCAACTCCTCAGTGTGAACCCTAAAACTGAAAGAACCTCAAAAACACAGAGTTAAACATAACAAAAATATTAATATGACATGGAGTTTTATTCTCTGAGATTTACCAAAAAACTTATAGATAACAGAGACCAACCCATGATAATCACAAAGAAACTGGGAAAGCAAGTAGAATCTTGTATCATTTGAGAAATGGGAAAAATCCTTAACATCCTATATTATCCCCAATCAGAGGAAGAATAACAAAACAAAACAAACAGAAAAAAATACACCCCTGCCAAATCTGATGAACACTTTATAAAAAGTATCTCTTAGGTATTTCTTTCTCTTAATCATAATTCCTCATGCCAAAATTATTAATTTGTAAAATATATTTAACAAAATATACATTTAAAAATGCTAATCTGACTGTTCCCTACTAAGGGGAAGGGGGTGGAAGGAAGGGTGGAGGGACATTTTGTAACTTGGAAAATGCATGTACAAATGGATGAAAAAAAATAAATTCATATATATATATATATAGAGAGAGAGAGAGAGAGAGAGAGAGACAGAGACAGAGAGAGACAGACAGAGAGAGAGAGAGAGAGAGAGAGAGAGAGAGAGAGAGAGAGAGAGAGAGAGAGAGAGAAAGAAATCATCTTTAGTGGCCTATGCATAGGAATTTGCTCAATATCTCTAACTGAAACTTATCTACAAAGATGATCATTTTTTGTATCTCTTCCTAAATTCTTCTCTTGTCTTTTCGTGGGAGGATGATCTCCTTACTTTCTGAACATCCTTCTAGATTTTGTGATTCACAGACCAATGGCTTAATTTCTATCTGGTAAGGCAAAGTGACCTGCTATGAAGCCTAGGATTCTCTAAACAAAATTAATTTTCTATCACAATATAGTTATGAGTAATTATTATTGCTTTCACATCAGTAATAGCTAATCTTTCAGAAACTTAGGGGACAAGAGCATTCTACTTCCCAAAAGGGGTAATTCTGCTTCCCTCTTTCTCTAATACCATTTGCCCCAAATACAAACAAGCCTAGTTATGTGCTTTTTTGAGACCAAGCAGGACATGTTTAATCACTCTTCCATGTTATAACACTTAAAAAATAAGACATTGATTATGGCTCCCAACTAAGTTTTCCATCTTGAGGATAAATTAATCCATTAACAAACTTTAAAAAAATCTATGTGCCCAGGTCCTGTCCTAAAAACAGTGATATAAGTAAAAAATCTGGGGATGCAAGGACAAAAATGAATGCCTACCCTCAAGATTTTTACATTCTATTTAAACATTCCCTATCCTATATCTTACAGTTATTGACTGTGTCTTTAATCAAGGCAATATAGGATAGACTGGAGATACAAAAAATAAAACCAAAAGGTTCCTCCTCTTCTGGAGCTTATATTTTAGTTGTATAAAATCCAAGAGAGGATTCAGAAAACAAATTAAAAGTGACTTCAGTCATGAATATGCACATGCTGAAAACATGAATACCACAAAATATAAACTAAAAATACTGATAATTAAGATACCAGTAACACAGATGAAACACTGAAATACTGTCTTTAGACAGATATTTCATTCCAAAAAAAAATATGGTAAATGAATAAGTTAAAAGGGGCTGGTGGTAAACATGTAAAAAACTTGGTGTGTATGGGGTGTTAAGGGAGGATTAGCATTTATTATAAAAGGGTTTGTTGAGCACTTTTTAGGGCTGTTTATTAACCTTTGGTATCCATCCAATGACCCAGCTCTCACCTATGATTCCAAGAAGCTCTAGCTTGCCTGGCAACAATATCCCAAGAAAACCCTCTTGGCAGATGGGCTAATCCAGGTGGAGGGTAATTGACAGGTCTCAAATCTATTTTTGAGTTAGGGAGATATCTAGCCCATGGATGTGAAAATGTCCCCTTATGGAATGGGTGAATGAGAACAATTTGTTCCAGTAGTCATAAAGGCAGCCGAAGCAGGTAGTTTGGATTGCTTGGAGCTTGGTCAAACTCCAGACACAATGTTTGTCCACTGCTACACGGATGTTGTCCAGAATTTTGTCTTGCTGTTGGACTCAAGAAAGTGAGGCTGATGCTTTTGTGCAAATATGCCTTATGTAAAACCAATTCATGTGCAAGTCAAAGTATCACCCTGTCATGTCTTTGGTTTTCTTATTAAAGAAAAAAGACAACAAAAATATAAAGAATATGTAACAAATGAGAAAATCTAGTAACCAGAAATGAGAAGCATAGTAGAAAGCAATTATATGAAAATTAAAAGAAGGCAATATCTGAGTGATATGTATATTCCAAAATTCTTAGTGCAGTTATGAAAGCTTTTAGAACACTCTGTATGCTATAACCCACTTGGAAAGAATGAGGGATTTAAGAAACAACTATCCTATTAAGTAGACATAATGAACAACTGAGAGTAGATCAGTTTTCTAGGTATCATCTGGAACTAAAGTTTTCTATCAAAATAAAGTAGTTAATAATTCTTAACTAAGTTTCATGCTAATTTAATTTTTCAAAAGGTGAAGGGACCAATAAAGGTAACTGCCATTCTGGATGCCAATCAAATCAGCACAAGTAGAAATATGATGGAAAGTCCCCACTCTCTAAATTAGAATTTGTGATAGAAGAGATGATTGGTCATAATCTCATATATAGTTGATGTTTTAGTGATAATATTTTACAAAGTTCAAAGAAAAAAATATAATTCTTTAGACAAAATATCTACATTGAAAGCCTATCCAGGGCAATGGAATAGTGCAGAAGGAAAGCTAATTAAATCCTGAAATTACAAGAGGAAAAAAAAAAGAAGCAACAAAAAAAGACATTGAATTCAGTGTGAAAATGAAAATAAATCAAGGGCTAAATTTGCTAAAAAATTCATATGGAAATGGAAGCAATGACAAGTAGTAAAAGACAAATATAAAAGCAAGCATATTAATGTTAGAATAACATCAGTAATACATGAACGTAAGAAACAGTATGACATCACCAAATACAAATCAAACCTAACTTCCATATCTTTTCCCTCCCTCCCTCCTTCCTTCCTTCCTTCCTTCCTTCCTCCCTTCCTTTCGTCTGAAATTTTTATCTATATTTAAGCAAAGAATTTGACAAAACCTGCATACAATTAGAAATGGAGAAAACTTATGGATTAGATAATAATATATTTAGATGAATTTAGTAATTGGCTGAACAGATGAACTAAAAAAAGGCATTAATGGTTTTATAGCAAGATAGAGGGAGGCATCCAGAGACAGTACTCTGCCCTGTGCTTTTGAACATGTTGATTAATACCTTGAATAAAAGCATAATTTATCAGATTTACTAATGACAAATCTGGGAAAGATAGTTAATGAACAAAATAATAATAAGGGTTCCAAAAACTTTTTAAGTGTAAATCATTAGACTAATTTGAAACAAAAAAGAGACATATGTCAGGTTTTACATGAATTGATAAAATAAGTTTCAAAATGAAAAGATAAAAGTTTAGGGTTTTGGTGGATAGTAAAGTCTAAATTAGTGGATAGTATGATATACAACAATTCTACTATCCTGGCCATATATTTAGTTTGTGGTTCCTCATTTTAGGAAGAACAGTGATAAACTAGAAAGTATGTCTAGGGGAAAACAGCAACGATAGTGGAGAGCAGTGAGATCATTCAATAAAGTATGGATTGAAAGAACTGTACACTTTCTATCACAGAATAGAAACCCTTGGTAGCATCATGGATCCTTCAAGATGGCTGAGGGACTGTGTTGTAGAGGAGGGATGATGAAAACAGAATAGTAATAGTAATAGTTGGAGTTAACACATAAGTGCTTTAAAATTTATCTCCTTTTTCTCATATGTGTTTAGTTTGATGAAGTTGCCTTTTTAATTTATTTTTTTTTTTAGTGAGATCTAGGTTTTCATTATTTTAAAGAAGTTCTGTTTAGGAAAACACTTCTATCAATGTACATCTGCAGATGTTTTATAGCTTGTCATTTTAGAGCATTACCTGAGTCACTAAAAAGGTCAATAATGTTCTCAGGAGGGACTCACAGCCAGTGTGTCTGTGTCAGAGATAGAAATTTATGTCTTAATGACTCAGAGAACAAGTCTCTATGCATGCTTTCCTGTTGTTTCTCCATTATAGAATGACCATCATCTATTCATCAATGATTGTTTTTTCTTTGTATTTTTTGTATTCTTTTAGCATAACTCTCTCTTTCATTTGTAAGAATACTTAACCTAGATTTCCTGATTTAATGCCCTGAATTCTATTGATATTTTTTTCATTTTTTTTCAGCTTGTCTCTCCCTATAAAAGTGTTCTTAATCACATTCCCACCTCAGAAATTGCTCTTCCATTTGATAGATAAAAATGCATTCTCAAATTCTTTTCCTATGTTTTTCTATAAAGTCCTTTAATAAGGAGAGAACCTGTTTTCTCAAAGACTATGGTATCTGAGAGCAAATTCTAAGACATCATATGAATCTAGAGAAATGGGACATGTTCAATGACTGTGTGGATAAACATTAACAACTTGATCTCAAAAAAAATATATGGAAGAAACATTTTTCATATTCTTAAGCCTAAAGCAGATGTGTCAAGCATGGTGCTAACTTTGATCCACAACCCTCTGAAGTAGGACCAGGATCAGATTAAAATTTATTTGGGGAATATTGAACAAAATTAGTAAAAATACAGCAAAGTAGAGCTAACATTACATTTTAAATTTGTCAGTATGCTACACATAATTTCAACTATAGATTAGTCACCATTTTTCCTTTTTTTTAAGGTTTTTTTTTTTTTTACAAGGCAAATGGGGTTAAGTGGCTTGCCCAAGGCCACACAGCTAGGTAATTATTAAGTGTCTAAGACCTGATTTGAACCCAGGTACTCCTGACTCCAAGACCGGTGCTTTATACACTGCGCCACCTAGCCGCCCCAACCATTTTTCTATTTGAGTTGGAAACCTAAGGTCTAGACATCACAGCAATGAGCAAAAACCCTAACTTGTAGCATTTGCAGATTTCAGAGGTATAAAATCTCATACTGAAACTTTGACACTAGGATGTGACCTGGTATGAGCTGGCTCCAGCTTTTCCAGGGACCAACTTGCTCATAGTCAAAGTTTAGAGAAGGACTTTCCTCTATGTCCATAGAGGGGCTTATTTATTAAACATGTCAACTTCCAAACACAGTCAAATAAATTTTAGAGGTCAATCTTCATGGAAAGAGGGACCTTACTAATGCAGTAGCAGATCCTTGAAGCGCTTAGAAACTGAATTGTACTCATATTTATATCTTCAATTTTCTCTTTATTTCTAAAGTAATTAATTTCTTTTGCAAGGCAAATGGGGTTAAGTGGCTTGCCCAAGGCCACACAGCTAGGTAATTATTAAGTGTCTGAGGCCAGATTTGAACTCAGGTACTCCTGATTCCAGGGCCAGTGCACTATCCTCTATGCCACCTAGCCACCCCTAAAGTGATTATTTCTTAGTTTCACTTTTTTCCTTTAAATTTTCTTTGTAAAAGGTTTACTAATGTGACTTTTGGAAAAAAATTCTCATAGGGGAAATTCAAGGGAAACAAATATGACAGGTTCCAAATATTAAATACAGTGCTGCTTCTTACTAAAGAGAAATTACTGTTTTTGTGCTCGCCTATCAAGACTTGAGTTGAAATTTGGCTTTGTTTACAAGTAATATGAACTGGTGTGTAGACTCAAACTAGAACTTAATGGATGCTTTTCAAATCATAAAACCACTATGTAGTTTGGCACAACTTAGAATGATTGGCAGACTCCGCTTAGGAGAGGCCAAGGAATGAAATACCAGGGGTGTTGCAGGTCAGTGCCCTGGCAGAGCTATATGGGAAAGCTTGCTTGGCACACGGTTGTGCAATCATTCGCTTATGTTCATGAGCAATAAAATTGAACCAAATAAAAAAAAAAGAAACCATTAAACCTTAATGTGCAGCACACATTGACCCAAGCACAAACGAGGAGCTATTTTCCATAGACTTTTTTTTCATTATAATGTCATAGTATGAAAGAAAGTCCTATTTAATTATCCAGTTTAATTCTGAAAAGTATCCACCCTTCATCATAGAAAAAATTCATTTATACCAGAAATTAAGATTTTTCTGGCTTGTTAATATCATGTTAAGCTGCTTATCAGTAATGGATGCTATTAAAAAGTACAGTACCCTATTGAGGGAAGGAGAATTAGGCTGTGGTATCTAATGCTTGTTTTATTTCTAAAAAATTTAAATTTACTTTATACATAATTCTTCTGAATTTTTAATTATTATAAATAATAATTATGAATAATATTAATTGTTGATACTATATTAAATAAAGAAAAATAAATATTTAGTCTTTGTGTGACTCATTTTATTATTAATAACTATTGATATGGATATACAAAAGAGAAAGCTTGCAGTAGTGAATATAGAACTAGGCTAGTCGATTTAAAAAGATCTGAGTTCAAACTCTACCTCTTACACATAATGATCTGGCAAATTGCCTAACCTCTGAGGTTTAAGTTACTTCTCCAAGAAAATGAAGTGTAAAAGAAGGAGTTGACCTAAATAACTTTTTTCTCATTTGTGTACTTCCCCCATTAATTCATAAAAACCTTTAATCAGTGATAGATAGATAGATAGATAGATAGATAGATAGATAGATAGATAGATAGATAGACAGGCAAAAGTAAAAGTCTGGACCTATAATTCCTTGAATATATGGAAATCCCATGTGAGAAAACACCCTATGCCAATGGTACAGGTTACTGTCTCTCTTAGTTATAGACTCAGAGCATAAGTATCAAACACAACAGCAGTCCAAAACTCCCCAGTGTGGTTAAATTACATATATTATATTACATTACAACCAAGATAATCTCAAGTTATGGTATTCTGAGTCAATATGCACCCTTGGGCATCTTTTCTATTTACATTTGACCCCATTATAAAGAATTTCTTAGAATACTGAGAGATTGGGTTTCTTGCTAAGGGTTACAAAGCCAGAATGGATCTAAATCAGAACATGAACTCAGGTCTTCCTGGTTGTGAAGTTCTCTGTTCTTTATGCCACACTGTTTATCATCCGTAGTGTCTAGATGATAAAATAGATTTAATTTTGATATGGAGAAACATCTTGGGCAGAAACTCCAGATGGATAATTATCTGTGATTCTAATTAAAAAGGAAAAGGAGACTTGATTGTATCATTTGAGAAATTTCACTTTGTATTTTTATTATTATTTTTTGTATCCCTTTCTTGCCCAACCTGAAAATGCAGTGGCTACTCCCTGGCTTGATCCCATTGCTGACTGGCCCAGAAATTTAGTCACTATGGATAAGGCACTGTGGAGTCAAGAAAACCTGCTTTCAAATTTGGGCTCAGAAATTTCCTATCTAATATGATCCTGGGGCAAATCATTTCACCCAACTTGCCTTAGTTTTCTCATCTGTAAAATAAGCAGGAGAAGGAAATGGTACACTATTCTAGTATCTTTGCCAAGAAAGCCCCAAATGGGGGTCACAAAATATTGGGCATGACCTAAATGGTTGAACAATAATTTTCCAACTTGAAGTAGTTTGACCCCAATTAGGTAGCCTAGAGGGCCCCTTATCCTTGGAGTTCATCATATTAGTGTTAGATTTTTTACATATACGATAGTTAATAACTTTAGACCACTGTATCTAAGATTTTCTTAACTTGTGAAATTCACCAGTCTTTGCTTCCCCAGTAGCTGAGATTATTTGTTTGCACCACCACTACCAAGTAAGTCTATTTATATATAATGCATAAATGTTTAACTGTGTAAATAAAGTAATAATTTATATTTTAATATTGCCATACTATAAATTGACACTTTGAAGTACTTCTGTATGTTTATTATTTATGATTTTGTCTAAGATAAAATATTCTATATATATATATTATAAATTTTCATAGGTCAGAAGTAAAGTTGAATCTTTTGATGTGTAATATGATTATGTTTTAAATAGTGTGCTTTACAGAATCATAAAAAATTGAAAGGAATAAGACATACCCATAATACAATGGTATAAAAGTTAGTCCTATAAATCTTAAAGCAGTCTTTAGTAATAATAATAATTTGAAAACACTGGTTAGTTTAGAGAATTATTTTATTTTGTTATCTTCAATGTCCCCAATTTGTTTGCAGTAGACTGATACAAAGATCCATTAAATGACCTGATTACTTTGTAATTTCCTCTAATACATTTCAAACATATTTCCAAGCATATTGGAAATTAATGGATTACTTAATATTTCCTAAAATCAAAAGAAAATCAATTATTATGGTTGTTTATTAATACATTTAATGATAGATGATTAACAAATAATCCTTTTAGTACAAATAAATGAATAAAACCTACTTGAAGATATAGTGAATTTTACTTTATAAACACAGCTGCTTTGTTCTAAGAATAACATCCTACTGCCAATCCCATGTAATTCTGCATCAGCTCATACTGTATTATAAAACAGCATGAATTTTTTATTAGAACACTGAAAGGATTTGAAATATAGTTTTCTACTTACTATCCAGTCATTGCTTAGCTTTAATTGCCATGTAACGATTTAAAGAGAAGTAAACAACATAAATCTAAAATATTTTAGTTAAAGGCAGGGTGCTTCACATTAATAATGTTATTCTGTTCTGTACTGTGACCTCAATATGATATATGATATTATAAATTTATTTGTATAATTTTATGGAATAAATTCACTTTAAAATGATACTGTTTATGTTTGTTTTTCCAATTGTATTAGAATTACTTGATATGTTTTCCCAACTCTTTTAATTCTCTTCCAACTCATACCCAGTAGAAATCATTGGTCTGTTTAAAAGTTCTCTATTTCTACCAATGTCTAGCACTCATACTATGCAAGACAGGTCTTGATATCTGTATTGTTCATTTTCACTTATCTTTCAATATTTTCTTAATGAAAAAGATAGAGTAATGATATGTTTAAAGTCAAAAAAGAAAAAAAAATAAAAGTTCTGCTGTGCTCAAAATATTAATCCTAGCAGTACTCTAATCTTCATTACACTCTCTTTCCTTTCTAAAGGGGTATGGGTGGATTTTTCTTTAATTAATTTCTTTATTAATTGGTTTTCTTTATTTTCCTTCTTTTCTTTATTTTCTAATAGCAAATAAGAGATTAAAGGATGGATGCCAGAGATAGATATCCAGTATTATATAGATTTCCACTACTGAATGTGAATGCCACATGATTAGGGATTTTAATTTTCTGTATTTGTTTTCTCAGTAGATAGTATAGTTCATGGCACTTAGTAGGTACCTAACTTTTTTTGTTGTTTAATATGTTGGTAGAATAGTCAGTAATTTATATTTTATGATTTGTTTATGGGATTATATAACTGAAATGAATTAGAGCGTAGTCAGTAGACTATGTTTCTAGTTTCAGGTATATCCATAGTCTATGACTATGACTATGAATTTTTGCACTTGTGACAAAGACAAATATTATGAAGTCCACTCTTGGTTAAGCAGGATAGAAAGAGTTACTAAGAGACCTAGTGTCCTAAAAGGTTTGAGACCACTATTGAGGAGAAGCATCCATTCAGTTATCTATTCCACAAATATTTAATCTGATTTGAGTCACACTTCTAGGCTGCTGAGTATGAGCTTTCTGTTGTATATTATTACCTTTCATATGCAATATGCTCCAGCCAGACTGACAATTAAATGAAATTATTATAAAGGACTATTCTAGTTCTAAATCATTTGTTCCAAATAGCAGTTCTACCTAAAATGTCTACCTTTTCATTGCCATACCAATCAAACTACAAAGAAATTATTTTATAGAGCTAGAAAATGTAATTAACAAAATTCAACTGGAAGAATAAGAAGTCAAGAATATCAAAGGAATTAGCAAAAAATGCAAAGGAAGGTGGCATAACCATACTAAAACTATAATTTCTAAAACTCTAATTATAATGTGGCAATCATCAAAACTATTTGTTACTGGCTAAAAAATAGAGTGATAGATTAATGAATAGGTTAGGTATAAAAGAAACTGTAGTAAATGACTATAGTATTCTAATGTTTGATAAACCCAAAGACTTCAGCTTCTGGGATAAGAACTCACTATTTGAAAAACACTGATGGGAAAACTGGAAAAAATAGGCACAGAACAACATCTCACACCCTAGATAACTCACACTCAAGATAAGATCATAATGAGTATATAATTTAGACATAAAGGGTAAAACCATTAGCCAATTAGGAGAGTAAGGAATTTATGGAACCTGGAAGAATACATGACCAAACAGTATAAAATTGGCATTTAAAATTGAAAATAGACAATTTTGATTACATCAAATTAAAGTTTTGCACAAATAATACTAAGATTAAAAGAAATGCACTAAGTTGGGAAACAATTTTTACACCCAGTGTTTCTGATAAAGGACTTAATTCTAAAATATAAAAAACTAAGACTAATTCATAGGAAAACAAGCCATTTCTCAATTGATAAATGGTCAAAGAATATGAATAGAATATTTTCAGATGAAGAAATTAAAGTTACCTATTATCATATTTAAAAAAACTCTAAATCAGTATTGATTAGGGAATTTCAAATGAAAACACTGCTGAGTCACCACCTTACACCTATCAGATTGGCTAAAATGACAGAAAAGGGACATGCTCAATGTTGGAGGGGACGTGGGAAAATTTGAGCACTAATGTACTGTTGGTAGAATTGTGAACTGATCCAACAATTCTGGAGAGCAATTTGGAATTATGTCCAAAGGGCTAAAAAACTGATTCAACAATGCCACTACAACTATATCAAAAAAGAGATCATAAAAAAAGAAAAAAGAAACACATGTAAAAATATTTATGGCAGCTATTTCTGTGGTGACAAATGATTGGAAGCTAAGAGGATGGCCATCAATTGGGGAATGGCTGAACAAATTGCAGCATATTAATAAATTGGAATAGTATTGTTTTATAAGAAATGATGAGCAGTCTGATTTCAGAAAAAGTTAGAAGGACTTGCAAGAACTGACACTGAGTGAACAGAACCAGAAGAACATTGTACACATAAACAGCAACACTGTGATGCTCAATTATGATAATAGCAAAATAGTGATTGAAAACAATTCTAATAATAGGAAATGTATATCCATATCCAGAGAAAGAACTAGGGTATCTGAATGCAGCTCAAAGCTTACTATTCTCATTTTTTTTTACTATTTTTACTATTTTACTATTTTTTTACTATTTTTTTCTCATTTTTCCCTTTTTGCTCTGATTCTTCTTTTACAATCTGTACAATATGGAAATTTTTTTTCATGTATAACCTGTAGAAGATGATTTGCTATCTTGGGAAGAGCAGTAAAAGAGATGAAGGGAGAAAACCTCTGGAACTCACAATCTTACAAAAATTATTCTTGAAAATTATCTTTAGATACAAATGGAAAAGATACTATTAATTGAAGAAAACAAAACTTATATATCATAGAGCAATAAGAAAAACTTGTCCTGGTTGTTTATTTCCACCTATGGTAGATATAGAAGAGATTGGTCATATAAAGCAACTGAATATATAATAAGAGAGTTCATTTTGCCACAAATGTGTCAAAAATCTTTCAAGTTGCCCAAGTATTATCAATTTCTTTTGAATTTTTGATTATTCCAATTGCAATAAAGAAAAAATAATTCAAATTAAGGAAAAAACATAAATGATATATAAGTCCATTTCAATGAGTGCTAGTGAAGGATTCAGAGACAGTTGAAAAGCTTCATGTACTGATGCATATAGAAGTTGAAAGAATTGAGAAAATAATTCTTGCAATATGAACAATGTAATGGAAAATAAAGACCACCGGCAACATTATTCATTATAATTCAGATAAATAATCTTGAAGCATGTCTAAAGCTTTGCTAAAGAGATGATGGTCTATAGATTTAGATTGCACTTTAGGTTTGATTTCAATGTTAATATGTTTGTTAAACTTTTTTTATAACATTTCTATTAGGGCGAGGCAATGGAGGGGATAGGAAGAGACTTTTTAAAAAATTTAAAGATCATCAATAGAAAATTCAAAATACCAAGATGGAAACAAACAAAAAATAAAAAAAAAAATCGAAGAGATATAATCAGAAATTTTCCTACGGCCTTGTTAAACTCATTATACACATAAGAATAAACTATATAATGTAAGTTCATTTCTCCTAATTTTTCATCTTTTTATTGTATACTCACATCTCTTGGCTGATGATTTCAAAGTTCACTACAAATATACAATTACAAAATAGGACTAAATTATCTTTGCATATTTAATAGAAATCTCCTACATTATCTATTTATCCCAAAAATATTATTCTTGACCTTTGTTCCATGCCATCTTGGCTTTAATTTTTTTCTTTTTCTTTTTCAATTTTAAGGCAAAAGGGTTAAGTGACTTGCCCAAGATCACACAGCTAGGTGTTAAATGTCTGAGGCTGAATATGAACTCAAGTTCTCCTGACTCCTGGCCCAATGCTCTATCTACTATGCCACCTAGCTTCCCCTTGGCTTTCAAATTAAATAAAATATGGAAAAGTGACTTTATAAATTAATTGCAGCAATCATTTTATTTTATTTTTTATTTTTATTTTTTTTAGGTTTTTTCAAGGCAAATGGGGCTAAATGGCTTGCCCAAGGCCACACAGCTAGGTAAGTGTCTGAGTCCTGATTTGAACTCAGGTACTCCTGACTCCAGGGCTGGTGCTCCATCCACTGCACCACCTAGCCACAATAACAATCATTTTAAATAGCAATTATTCCCTTTGAGTTCACACTTCTTCTCTTGATATACATGTATCTGGGGGGGTGGCTTATCAAAATTAGAGAAAAATAGAAACCTAGCCAACCCTTTTTATGAAACAAATATTACTATTATAATAAATATGATGAAATAAGGAAGGGATAAAGCATAAAGATACAACAGCATCACTGAAGAATATTAATGGAAAAATGTAAAGTATGACAGTCAAGAGACTACAGAGGCATATTAAGAAGTATTTACTATGAATAAGTAGAATTAAAATCAGGGAAACAAAAATGCTTGAAAATAAGTCTTTTTAAAGAATCATATTAGTAACAAAAACAATCCAAACCATGAAATTATCAGTAAATGCATTTAATAAAATTCAGCACTCATGTAAAATGAATAAAATATCTTTGGAATTGAAAAGTCCTTTAATATTACCAAATGTTATTTATCTATACTATTATTTTAGCTGAAAAGCCACAGAAAGATTTCCCAATAAGAATAAGTTTATAGCAACCATGCTCTTTTCAAATGTTAGTTTATAGCACTGACAAGAAAATAAAATTAAAGAAATAACTGGCAAAAGAAGAAACTACCATTACATATGGGGGAAGTGATGGCCTAGTTATAAAATCCTAAAGTATAAAAGGGAAATAATTCAAAATAATATCTTTAAGAACTGAGATATACAATAAATATGGAAACTCCTTAATATTTCTATAAATGATCAAGAAGAATGTGCAGAAAAGGCTGAGAACACTCCAATAAAAATTAAAGGACAGAATGCATTAAATATGTAACCTACCAAGATGAACACACAGCATTTATATAATCACAAAACAATTTACTAAAAAATAAGAAAAGGAAAATAATTGAAGTGATATTTAATGTTCAAAGCTTTGCCATGGCAAGATATTAATAACAGCAATAATAATAATAATAATAATAGTAATAGTAAAAATAATAACACAATTTCTAGCATTTGTATAGTAGTTTAAGGTTTGTCATGTGATTTACAAATATTATTGAATTTAATTATCAGAAATTGCCTGAGAGGTATATGATATTATTCCCATTTTACATATGCAAAAACTGAAGCCAATAGAAATTATGTGACTTGTCTTAGGTTGCACAGCTAATAAATAAAATTTCTAGAAAAAGATTTATTGCAGGTCTTTCAGAATTCATATCTAGCACTCTCCTATATCTATTAACTCTCTCTGCTTATTTTCTGTTTCATAGTGTAATAGGTTATTATAGGATTCTTGAAGCCTGTAACAATCTTGGTTTTTATTTTGCATCCCATCCTACCCCATGTACTTTGTATCCCATTTTGCCTTGAACATCAAATTTCTTTGATAAAACCTTATTGAAAGAATGATAATATTTATAGCAGAATTGTTTGAAATGGTAAAAGTCTGGAAATATATTAAATATATTATGTTCATAGCACTTGAAATCAGGGTATGTGTATGTATATATATATATATATGCATATATATATGTATATATATATATATATATATATATATATATATATATATATATACCATGTTACACCAATACACCAGACTATTATTGTGCCTTGAGGAATGCTGAATATTAAGAATACATAGAACCAAGGGAACACCTGTATGATTTGACAGAAGATTAAGAAAGAGAAATATTTGGAATGGTTGCAGCTTTGGAAGTGAATATTTACATTTCTAAAGAACAACAGATTTCTGGTCAAAAGTAAAGACTGACAATTTCAAATCAGCTAAAGTTAAAGCATGATTTCTTTCCTTTTCATTTTTTACTTATTAATAAATTATAAAATATGGCAACAGAAAATAATAAGGTGTTTCTTTTAACTTTTATTTCTATAAGGAGTGGATGGGAGATGGAAAACAGAATACAGGAAATGGTTATCAGAAAAGTGATTTGTCAGAACAAATTGTAGAATTAGGCAAAAGTTGTTTAAAGGAGAAAAACATACTGTAAATGAAAATCTATTTAGCTGCAGTAAAAGAAAAGGCAAATTTTATTTGTTGCTGTCAACTTCATATTCTATATAAGTGCTTTGAGTGAGAAAAATGACCTAGTCACAAAAACAAAAATTAATTCAACAAGATTCTCACAAGGGATTATCAGAAATCAGAATGTTTTGCTACTAGATTAAATTAGCATCTATAGAAATCAATGAATTTTTAAGAATAGATGGAGACATGATTATAAAAAGCACCTTTCTCAACATGATTAGGAACTATCCAAAAGGGAAAGTGAATTATCTTAACAGATTAATCTAAAGGACCTTCAGAATATTGTAAATGTCTTTCAAATATTGTAACACAGTCACCTGTGAACTCATAGCCATAAATTCAAACAGGGCTGTGGATAGGGTAAAAAAAAGTACTGATTTCTAAATATTTTTAAAGTATTTTTGTTTTGAAATTATAGAATTCAAATTCTATTTGTCTTACTTCGTTGAGATAGAAAATTAATTAGGCAGGGAGATATAAACATTTATTAAACACTTTATTATGTATCTAGCACTATATTAAATGATGGAAACAAAAATCATGTACAATGAAAGATATCACTATGCTCAAGGAGCTTATATTCTAATCAGGGAAGATAATGTATAAAAAGGAAATGAGAATTGAGGTGAAGTGGAAGAGATCACAAAGAAGGGGAAATGTTAGGGAAGTTTGCCAGGATGGTTGTATGATATGATGAACCGGGGTCACCTCCAAAATGAAAGCCTCAGAAAGAAAAGTGGGAAAAGAGGGTCATAATGGCAGAGGGATGTTATATTATCAAGGAATTTATATAAGATTACCACATTAATTCTAGTAACAAAAATGATATTTATTTCATTCATATTATTTTTCTTATATAGTACTATTAGAATTATTATTCTTTTATTCTAGGATATGGGGTAATATAATGATTTCTTTTAATTTGCCTAAAAATAATTATAACCTATCCAAGTAGAATCTGCTGAGTGATTCAACTGTTGCAAAGTAAGATTGCAAAAGTTGGCTTCAATCATAGAAGCTGCTGATATTCCCAGACTATAAAGTTCTTTTATGTTCTTTTTAGGACCAAAATAAGTAAAACAACAATGCTCTGAAATGTTGCACATGTTAAAAAAAGGATGGCTCCTCAAAACATTGACTCCTATCATGGTATCACAGCAGTTTATTCAGAGTCCAAATTTCAAAAGGAATTTTGAGATTATCTATTTATGTTCAAAAATTTATCCTGGATTCTACTTTGAATGGTATACTATATACCATTTATAACCTCAGACAATCATTTGACTTATGGTAGGGAATTGAATACTCTTAAACAGTGAATTATCAGATTAAGTAATTAATTAAGCATCTAATAAATGTCATTTTGCCTAGAAAATGTCTAGTTAATCAATTATAGGAGTTTAGAGAAGTTAGAAAACTCCTCTAGTATGTAAGTCTCCTCAGTAAGGTCCAATAATACTTCTATAATCTTGTTTCATATTATTCTTATGAAATTTTTTTGTAAATTCATTTTATTTTCCAGACAGTCTATACTACTAGTTATTTCCCAAACCAAGCCTAGTATTATTTTCCTCCATGGAAGTACATCTTTTTTCTATGTACAGACCAGATTTCTTATATGTCTTTCAGAATCCCATCTTATCTCACTATTTCATACATTCTTCCTCTCCAACATATACACACACATTCACACACACACACACACACACACACACACACACACACACACACACACAGAGTCACATACATATTTGCTCTTTTCCTCTCTTCCTTTTTCCCTCTCATGCTTTCTCCCTTCTTTTTTTCTCTGCTTCCTGTCTCCTTTCCTCTCTTCCTACATTATAGGAATTTTTTAAAAAGTTAAATAACTCAATTTTAAAAACTGAAATCATACCAGGTAGACAAATAGAGTTTTATATTAGTCTCATACTGAAATAAGCATTCAAGAAGAAAAACTATAATAGATAGAAAGAAATCTGGTGTGGCTCCAAGAGCTCCAAAATTCTGGATTCAAATAATAGTTCTTACTTTAATATCTGTTTTACACTAGGAAAGTCATCTCATCTCACTTATCCTTGTTTCCTTACATTTAAAATAATTATAGTCCCTACTTCATGGCAGTGGGGCAATTGTGAAGAAAGTATTTTCCCAATACATTATATAACTGGATCACTCAATTCTATTTTTTTAAAAAAAATATATTAATGAAATTATGTAGGAAAAAGTCTGACTACTATATCCATTATTGTTCATTCATTGAGTCTTGCCCAATTCTACATGACTCCATGGACTTTTGTGAATGGCATTTTCTTGGCAAAGATTCTAGAGTGATTTGTCATTTCCTTCTACAGTGTGTGTCTCCATTTTCCAATGAGGAATTGATGTAAATAAAAGTTATGCGACTTGCCCAAGATTGTATAGGTAGTAAGTGTCTGAGGATGAATTTCAACTTAGATCTTCCTGACTCTAAGCCCATTGCTCAATCTATTGGACTACCTAGCTGTCCTTAATATATCCTACCTTTTAAAAAGTTATTTTTTTACTTATTTCATCAAATATTTCCCAATTTCATATAAATAATCATTTAAAAAATTTTTGCTTCCAAATGTTCCATTCTCCCTTTAAACTCCTCTCCTTTCCTTGAGAAGGAAAGCAATTTAATCCTAACATTAGAGAAGGGTCACTTGGCAGAAGAGATGAAATTATGTAAATGTAATTCAGAAATTGACATTATGTAATTAAGAAATGACATTATGTGAAATTGAATCATCAATAGATATTTAAGCTAAATCTGTCAAAATTCAAGTAAGCACAATTTGAATTATTTAACAGTATCCTGAGATTTCTTAAATTTTGTCATGATTTTATGTTCTAAACAATATTTGTCCAAAGTTCTGATCAATTATTATCATTCAGCTGATCAGATTTGGGTTTGCAAAGAATGATATACAAGAAAAGTCTGGTTTAATTAAAAACTACAGTACCATTTTTAGAAGTACCATTTAAGTGTAGTATAGTTGGATTCAAGTATTTCTCTTCTTGAAAGTCTTACTATTTTTGTGGAGTTGGGCAATAACTTAACCTGCATGGACCTTAATTGCCTGATCTGTCAAATGAAGAGGTGGAAAACTTTTACAGTTGCTTTCATCTTTTAGTCTATAATATTATAACATATTAGAAATGTTCAATAGAAGAGATAGGAAGAAGATTGCTCATCTCCACATTTGTGTATATATATATATATATATATATATATATATATACATATATATATATATGAGTGTCTGTATGCATATTTATATATGTATGAGATTCTATATATAATATTTATATACATAAATATAAGTGTGTATATGTGTGTGTTTGTGTGTGTGTTTGTGTGTGTGTTTGTGTGTGTGTGTGTGTGTGTGTAAAAAACTAGACTAGTTAGCCATGGAGTTGACACTGTCTGGTATCTATGCTGAATGGAAATCTTGCTAAATGAAATGTCCTTTCATTTCTTATCTTATGTTAGAGGAAAATCAAGTCATAAAAATGAAGAATAAATGGCTTTTTAATAGCTCCTTAACATGTGCTTGCATGCAGGAGTTCATGACCAATTTGGTATTTTTAGTGTTTCTCTAATATGGAAAATAATTTAATAATTTTAAAATCACTCAGCAAATCAGAAAATAAATGCAGCACTTTCCTAACCACAGATCTTTAATCCAGTAACATCTACCACAAATTCTGAGAACATTTTGAAAAGGATCTCATAAAGATGCAAAATTAGTTTCTTATGACTTGCTGATCAGAAGAAACTGGAATTGATATAAACTTGTTATTAAATTCTGTTGAAGGCAGATATCTTCAAAAGTCTATAAGAAAAAATGTCTCAAAATAATCACGTACAATTACAAATGAATATTGAAAGGTGGTTCTGAAAATAAATAACCAGTAGAACATTTAGAAAACATTTGTGAAAGTAATAGGTTTAGATTCCATGGTGATCAAGGAGCTGTGCTGATTCAGTGCACCAGCTAGATGGGTAAAGTCAAAATAGAATTCTTCCCTGAGATCTAAAATACAATCTCTTCACTTGAAAAAGTACAGATGTAGAAAGCTTCGGATGCTCTTATGCTATGGCTGGAAGAATGTCTTAAATGACCTAACCTTAACCAGATGACAAAGATTTTCATGAATCTGCTGTGTGCCAGACTTTCAAAATTTTGCTTTAATTTTCAGAGAGGATTAGTTTGCTATATTGGTCTTTATTACTTTGTCTTATGTTCTCTCTCTCTCTCTCTCTCTCTCTCTCTCTCTCTCTCTCTCAATAATATTATCAGCACCTATGGCTTTAATGATCATTTATGCATATGACTCCAAATCTCCATCTCTAACACTGCTTTCTCTCCTGAGTACCAATCCTATCATCACTAATCTCGTATTGGACATTTGCAACCAGATGGCCAATAGACATTTTAAATTGAAAATGTCAAAAAACAAAACAAAATTTCAACTCTAGGATCCTCTTCAGAACATTCTTGCTTCTGTTAAGACATTTCCATCCTTGCATTCTCATAACCAGTCTTAACACCTTATTCCTGACTTTATATATTCATTTTTGCCAAATCTCTTATAAATCTTGGCTTTGTAATATCTCTTATCCTCACCTCCTCTTTACTACTATAATGACCACTTTAATCCACACCTTTAGCATCTCTCACATGGACTAATGCATTAGCCTCCCAATAGAAAACTTAACCAGATAATTTTCCTAAAGGATGTTTCTGGCCAACATACTCCTTATAACCTCAGGATAAAAATAGTAACTTCTGTTTGGAACTAAATTATTGGTCCTTATTCATCTTTTGAGTGTTATTATTATGCCCTTTCACACACTGTGGCTCTGTCAAAGTAACCTTCTTTTCGTTCCTTATATGTGGTCCTCCATATTCTGTATGTGTTCATTTGCATGGCTGTCCTCCATGGATGGAGATTCTCTTTCCTTACCTTCACATATAAGAATCCCTAATTTCCTTCAAGGCTCACCTACATTACGTATTTCCTAATAGTGACTTCTCTATCCAAAAATTACCTTGAATTTATTTATCATTTATTCAATATAATATTGTTTATTTTGTCTACTAGATAGAATACGAGGACATAGATGACAGACAATTTCAAATGTGCTGTTGTATTCCTGGTATATACCACAATGTCTGGAAAACAGTAGGTGCATACAAAGTCTTCACTGATGATATGATTGATGATGATGATAATTTCTTCACAGTAACTATAAAATTTAGGGGGGGGGTAGAGTTCATGTCTACTCTGAATATATATACTTGAAAACAACCTGCAATACAACATACCAAAAGATCACTTAATCTCTGCCTGAAGAGTTCTAGAAAAGGGCAACAAGTTACATCAGAGGCCATTCATTCTATTTTTGTTTAGCTCTAATTCTTAGTAATATTGTTCCTATACGTGGAGCCTAATTTTCTCCCTTAGTATTTTATGCAATGTTCTTAGTTCTATACTCTTGGAACATGCAAATTAAATCCAATACTATTTCTACCTGATGGCTTTCCAAATACTTTCACAGTTCTATTGTATTAGTTCTTTAAATCTAATTCTCTGCAGGTCAAATATCTTATTTACTTTAACTCATTCTCAGCTGTTATAACCCCCAAATCCTTCACAAGTTCTCATTTGGACACTCTCCAGCTTATCAATATGCCATTTGAAGCTGGAATGTGAGGAGATTTTAGCATGGCATAGTACAGTAGAAGGAATGTATCCTTATTCCTGGTTTCTCTTTCTCTATTAATGTTGTTTAAAATCATAATAGCTTTCTAATTTGACATCACTCTACTGAATTAGTGAGTTGAATACTGCTGAAATCCATACACACATACATATACATATATAAATATATGCAATGTATATTTATATGTATTTATAATTTAAAATTATGAATTTAGCCAATAATGAAATTGTGAAATTCATGTGCTCATGAATCCTGCTTTTCTTACATTTAATATAATATCATCAAAACCATTCTACTTGCCTGGGTCATTTTCACAATTTCTTTCTCCTTTCTTCTGTGCTTTTAAAAATCTTTCATGAATGTTTTTATTGGACTCAACACCATTCTGATCCTCTCTTCCCTTACAGCTCCTATCTCTCTCTCTCTCTCTCTCTCTCTCTCTCTCTCTCTCTCTCTCTCTCTCTCTCTCTCACACACACACACACACACACACACAGACACACAATATGAAAAAGCCCTCCCTTTCAATAAATATGCATTTTGTCAAGAAACTCAAGTTCATATCCTGGCCATGTTGTTCTCATCTTTTGTCTACAGTCTGTCACCTGTCTATCAAGAATGGGAGCTATGGTGTTTCATCATCATGCTTCTGAAGTTGAGATCATGGTTCATAAAGCTTTCAAATTTGTATTCCTTTACTTTATTAAAACTTGTTCTCTTGTCATTATAACTGATTCTCTTGCTTCTACTCACTATAATTTGCACCAATTCACATAAGTCCTCTCAAATTTCTCCAAAGATTTCTGTTTTATAATTGTTTTGTGGAATAAATGGTCCATTGCCTTACTATTTAATATTTTATTCAGCCATTCTCCAGTTTATAGAATGAAACATTTCTTTGCTACACTGTAAATATGGTTTCTTTACCTCTGCTTTTGTCTCTTTGGGACATATGATTAGTAGTTGCATTGCTTTTATACAGTTTAGTGATTCTTTCTTTAGCTTAGTTTCAAATTACCCTGTAGAATGGTTAGTTACCTTTACAGAGTATTAGTGTACTTGTCTTTCGCCATCTCTAACAACTGCCCTTTTCCCATTTTCCCATCTTTACCATTCTCATGGGTTTGAAGTTTTGTCTAAGAGTTGCTTTAATTTATGTTTTTTTTATTATTCATCCTGGACCATGTTTTCATAATGTTATTGAACGACTTAATTTTTTTCACAACTCCCTGTTGGTATCATTTTTACCATTTAAATATATTGAGGAATCATTCTTATTTTTCCAATTCCTCTCAGTTCCTGGTATCTTTCTATCCCCGGTTATATTGCATTTACTTTGTATGTATTATGTATATTCATATAGAGATGCATGCTCCCTCCCCAATCTGAATGTATACATAACAAAAGAGATTTATTTTCATTTTTTATGCTCAGCATTTATCATATATAGTATGTAGATATTCAATATTTGCTTATTGATTGATCAGGGAAATCTTATCAGATATTTTTCAAGTAAACTATGCTTTCACCATCTTTGTATTGATTTTCATCTTATTTAATTCTACCCTATGTTCTAGTCTATGAAATTTTTTTAATCTAGACTCTTATCATATAATGTTACATATTTGTCTTAACTTTGGTTTATCCACAAAGGTATGCTCTCTAATCTAATAAGCAAAGCTATGGACACCTTTGTGCAATTTATATTTAATTATGTAGAATAGCATAAGACCAAAAATAGATCCTTGGGGAATAGCACCAGAAATACAAATCCAAGTTCACTTCATATCATTAATGACTAAGGACTCTGGTTCCAGATATTCAACTAGCTTTATGTTCACCTAACTGCATTATTTTATATTCTATTTTTTCTCCATCTTTTCCCCAAGAATAATATGAGATACTTTAATCCATTTATAAAAATAGAAATGAAGCAAACCAATGCTATTTTTTTAGTTATCAACTTGACAACCATCAAAACAAAACAATGGATATTTCCATATGGCAATTGTAGAAAAGATGATTACATATGAAACTAAAAGTCTCTTACATAGTTTGTGTAGTATCAACATTACTTTGCTTGTTCATATCCCATCTGAACATCCTTCTGTTTTCTTCTTGTATTCAAAAATGTTTCACTAGTGTTTTTTTTTCTTTTCAATTTTTGGAAGAGGGGGAATCACCATCACTCCCCACCTCCACAATAAATTTTTACACAAAAAATAAAAATCCTTATATGTAGCAAAAAGTATATTCAAGCAAAAAATGCACTTTATTAGTCATGTATGAAAATACATGTCTTATTTTATATCTATAATAGTCTGGCTCTACCCTCTCTTTCCAGCTTTATTTAATATTATTCCCCTTAACACAACCTGCATACCATATAAAATAGATCAATATTTCCTAAGTTCTATATGGCACCTGACCACTTTAATGCATGTATACAGACACCATCATCTCCAGAACTATCCCACCTCCCATTAGGTGAATTTTTAATCTCTTCTCTTCTCCCTATTTCTTTCACTCTCACGGTTATTCTTTTCTCTTTAAGTTTCAATAACTTCCTATTTCCCTATTCCCTCCTTCCAGATCCTAGTTAATATCTTCAAACTTATTTTTGCTAAAATTCTATCCTACTTTCTATTAATACTATTTACAAGCTCTCTCTTCCATCTCCAGTAAAATTAAAAACTCCTCAATGAGCAACATTGGGCCTTTATTTGAATCACAAATTCTTCACAAATAATTGGTGCTATAATGTCTATTGAATATTGTTGAGTTTCTTAAAAGCTCTCCAGGAGAGTTTAGAACTCTTTACTTCATCAAGTCCCTACTGGTGAAAGTAGTGATTCTTTTGGCTGTATGTCATTAAAGGGGACAAACGGAGTTTTACTGAATTCCTAGTATCATTGGATATACAAACTTTTGTTTGTCTTTACCTTACTTCAACTATGGCCAATCGGTTTCTGCTTCCTGAAATTTTTGTTAAGAATTTAAAATACCAGGGCAGCTAGGTGGCACAGTGGATAGAGCACCGGCCCTGGAGTCAGGAGTACCTGAGTTCAAATCCAACCTCAGACACTTAATAATTACCTAGCTGTGTGGCCTTGGGCAAGCCACTTAACCCCATTTGCCTTGCAAAAAAAAACCTAAAAAAGAAAAAGAATTTAAAATATCTTTTGTAATCATTTTCAATTACCAGTTATTCTCACTAACAATGAATTGGTCAATTTGTTAGTACATATTAATGAACTTATCACCACTTTTAGAGAGGAAAAAGAGCAAAGAGATGTATCAGGATGAAGCCAAAAAATAGACCAATTGAGACAATTTTATTATTTGGTACTTCCATCAACATAATGAAATTTATTATCACTGTTATTGCATATAGTTGAAGTACTTGGGAAAATAATGTAGAAAAAAAATTCCATAGCTCTTACAGAGAAAGTCAAAAAAGAAGAAAAATTAAAATCAAATCAATATCTAAAACACTAGATTGGTTTCATACTACTAGGAAAAAAGTTTAATAACAGCATTCATTTTGTTTGGACATTATAGTCATAAATATATGGTTTGAAAATTCCTTTCTTAGCATTAGATTTCTACTATGACAATATTTTATTCTAATGATGTGGATAAAAAAGTATCATTTTGTAGTATTTAGGTAGTTTCTTCAGTGTCTGGACGGGCTATATTAAATCTTACCTTTGACACAAGTTGGGTGAATAAATGGGCAAATCATTTCATCTATCAATGATCAAAGTGACTCTCTGAGACTATAAGCAAAAGAAAAGGTTTCAAAATCCAAATTGAAGGTAGTGTCTATACCTAAAGCTACCTTGAGTAATGGAGCTGAAGTATATGGACAAGAAAAATAAACTCAACATTATAACTTAATATCACTTTCATCAGAATTAAAAGTCATTGTCTCTTAAAGAGCAAAGAATATTTTTCTACCTAAAATCTAGTTTTCTTCTAGTTACATATATATATATATATATATATATATGCATATAAATACACACTCACATATATATAAACATATATTCATACAAGCATATTTAAAACTCATAAATAAATGAATTATAGCAAACTATCAAACTTTTCTTCTGAACAGTAACAATTAATCTGTGGCAAGATAAATCAGGATAATACTTCATTGTTTAAATGTAATTATCCTTTGTTCTCTTTTTAAAAATATAATTTCAAGGAGAATAAGATTAAGACACCAATATATTAAAGATTAATTTAAAATTGTAACCCTATCTATACTATGATACAGACCAAATCATTTACTGGCTTTTTTTAAGCATTCACTTAACTTTGACATATATTGATTTGAATAGAAAGGTAGAGAATCAGATTTTTTTACAAGGATCATAGAAATCATCTAGTCCAATCAGTCTTTGACAACAAACAATATTATAACATATCCAGCAAGTTGACATTTAGCCTCTTTTTGATGGCCTCCAATAATTAGGACCAAGTTCATTAGTAGAGGGCTGAGAAAGAATAACAACCTCTCTAGCACCAAGTAAAAACAGCCAACTGTCTGGTTCTTGGATGTTCAATGTAACTAAATGTCAGTAGTTCTTTCAATGTGTGTTATGACTCACATGTCATTTTATCCCTTTGCATCAGATATAATCATTTTAAGAGATATGAAAAAACAAGTTTTTTGTTGCACAACATGACATAAGACATCTGACCATTTTGCAATGAAATAGAAGAGAAAAGGATGCTTTTTTTAAAGGAGGAATATGCTTGTATTGAAATTTGTTGGCTGAACAAATCATTTTGAAGATCAAAATAGGAAAATCCATCAAGTTTTACTAGGCATGCTAATATAAGACCAGTACAAATCCATACCATATGGAATATTTTTACATTTTCTCATTACATATCTATATACATTGAAAGCTATTAAATTTGTGTTCGTTTGTGATTTCTACTTTTAAAAACTAAAAAAGTCACAAAATTCCTTCCCTAATGAAATTGATGAACATATTATATTTGTGATAATAGTTTGAATAACTTTTAATATCATACAACAAGTAACATCTGAGAAATGTCAAAAGGAATATTTCTAGTTCATTTGGTGAATTCTCTATGAAGCAGGTATGGAAAAAGAACAAGAAGCAAACAGGTTAAGAAGGACTTGATAAACTACAGTGGCAAAGGAAGGCTCCATCTACACTTTTAAGCTTATGTTTCTTTTTAAGTATGGAAGTACATTGATAAGACATGAAGAGTCATCTATGCAGATACACACAGATAGATAGATATGGATATATGTATATTTCTATCTTTAAACCATATCAAAAATCATATTATCTATCTGTGCTAACCTTACTTCATTAAGGCTCCCTAATCTGTGGAGTTCTAATCTAGGTTTTTCGAAACATATTTCATATAAGATCTGCCTAAGAACCTGAAGATTTACTTCTGCTTGGTTTAATATTTTGTGAATATTTTCCAGTGTTTAATAGTAAAACATGTATACATTCACGTATTGCACAAATAGAAGCAGAAATATAGCATGGTGTACCAGTTAGGAAGACCTGGAGTTCAATCTTGCTTTTGATGTGTATTGACAGCATGAACCTGGGAAAGGCCTATCATATGCAATGAAAACCACTTCAATGACTTTTTTTGAGGATAGGAGAAAGGGTATATATTTCTTTACATTCATCTTTTCCACATCCTATCTTTTCTCTTTTTCCTGTCTCCAATGCTATACCATGCTCCCATTTCAGAAACATCCTGTGCTAAATACCTTCAGACTCATGAGTTACTTAACTTTTTAATGTTTCCAGCAACAATCTAAGACCATTAAAAATGTGGGATGGATAAGTGGAAAGAATCAAATGGGTCTGTGATTACACAGATAAGAATTTTCCAGTGAAGAAATACTCCTTACCACTGCAAGTTGACATCTACTCTGTAATTTTTTTAGTCATGATTACATGAGAGTAATGAGAGGTGAAATGACTTATTCTAGATCATGCAGGTGGTAATGGTCAAGAGTAAGCCTTGAACCTAAGATCCTTAGATTCTGAGAACAGCTCTCCATGAATACAAGTTACAAGGTACAGATGTTTCTATAATGAGTTCCCAACACTTATGAAATCACAGATCTAGATACTTAACACATTTGCGTACTCACGTGTGCAAGCGCGTGCACACACACACACATACACGCAAACACCTTTTTCTGGTTGGCTTAGTCATGTTATATAGACAGTTACAGATATCCATTTATGTGCCCCCATTACTTTTTCAGTATATGAAATATTCCCACTGACCTTACCCATTAGTAACATCTTTTAAAAATCGCTTTAAGCATCTCCAAAGTACTACTTCATACCTCTCAGACTGACCAATATGACCAGAAGGGATGTGGAAAATCTAGGCCATTAATACATTGTTAGTGGAGCTGTGAACTCATCCAGCCTTTCTGGAGAGCAATTTAGAATCATGTCCAAGAGGCAATAAAATTCTGCATGCCCTTTGATCCAGCAATATCACTACTGGGTCTATACCCTTAGGAGATTGTGACAGAGGGTTAAAACATCACTTGTACAAAAACATACATAGCGGCTCTGTTTGTAGTAGCAAGGAATTGGAAAATGAATGATTATCTACCAATTGAGGAATGACTGGACAAACTGTGGTATATGTATGTTATAGAATACTTCTGTCCTATTAGAAATCAGGAGGGATGGGATTTCAGAAAATACTGGAAATACTTGAATGAACTGATGCTGAGTGAGATGAGCAGAAACCATAAGAACACTGTATACTCTAACACCAACATGGGGTTGATAATCAACCTTAATGGACTTGCTCATTCCATCAGTGTAATAATCAGGGACAATCTTAGGGTATCTATGATGGAGAATACCATCTGTATCCAGAGAAAGAACTGTGGAGTATAAACAAAGACCAAAGACTATTACCTTCAATTTAAAAAATTGGCTTATGTACTACATAATTTTGCTATCTCTAATATTTTATCTTTTCCTCAAGGATATGTATTTTTTTCTCTCAACACATTCAATTTTGATCAATGCATAACATGTAAAGTTTGTCAAATGTCTGTGGGTGGAGGAGAAGGGAAAGGAGGTTGGGGAAGAATGTATAAAATTCAAAACCTTACCAAAAAATGATAGGTAGAAACTACTATTGTATATAACTGTAAAAAAATAAGATGTTTATATAAATGTAGTAAAAAAAAGGTAGTTGAGCCAGTTATCCTGATCCTTCCTGAAGGATGAAACAAATAATGCCTCACTAAGAAACTCCAAAATAAGTTGCCTTAAATAAGTGACATTAAGTGACTTGTTATGGTCACACAGCTACTGTCATAATTAGGATATAAATCCAAGTTTGTAAAGTTGTATGTGGTGTAAAAAAATTCCTTTGGGTTTTTACTTGTTTGTTTTGTGAGATATTTTATCAAAAAATGTAGGATATGATGAACCATTTTATTTTGCATCCCATTTAGAAACCTGTTTTAATACAGATATGCTTTATTAAAATTAAAATCTTTATAATACACCAAAGTCTTGTCTCTTATCCTTTTTTGCAGTTATCTGAGATGAGATGTTAGTTTGCTGTTGCTTCTCTGTTGAATTTTTGTCATAGATATTGGATTTTGAAGTGATGATTCTAATCAGTTTACAGCTTAATTTCACTAGGCATAGATATACAAGAGAGTCCTTGAAACTGATTGTATTGAAGTGTTTTTTATAGCTGTGCTTTATTAGTAGAGAGATTTTTTAGATTATAAAAAAAGAAATGACAAATATTTCATATTAAAATTATAACATGACAGAGGTTGTGCAACTATATTAATATCTGTTTGAGGGTAAACAATAATCAAATCAAGAACTGATGTTGATTGGCATTTAGGTGTATAGTGTAGGCAAGCAGCATTGCTTACCTACTCATGGTGAGATGGTGGGATGAGATTTAAGACAATCATATATTTTGTATATTATACCCAACATATTATGACCATTCCCCATAAAATTTAACTACATATACATACATACATACACATATATGCATATATATAAGGATTTAGTATGATACATTTATTTTCCTATTTTATAGAAATTATAATTATACTTTGTAGAAAGAAAGTTGAGGAGTAATCTCTTATATGTTCAAAACAAGACATGAGATTTAAAATTAGAAGGAAACTTAGAGGTCTATATAGTTCACTCATTTCATAGAAGAAAATTTAAGAACAAAATATCTTTAACAGTCCTTAAGGGCAGCAGAGGCATGAAAACACATAAAATATTTGAATATAACAATATTATCCTATCTTTTTCTATTTTTTCCAGTATAAAAGTATATTTTTCCTAGTTCTTAGCAATGTGTTTATATGGTTGTCATCCATTAATACAATTAGAATGTTAAAGTGAGGTGAATAAAATTTCAGAAACTATAACTATTCAATGATCCCAAGGGGCTCCTTACAGAAAGCAACAAGCATTTCCCCCCCAATACTAAAGTTCTCTAAGTGATGCTATAATGCTCAATCATGGATCACTATACTCTCTAAATAATAAAATTAATCTTAACTAAAAGATAATGGAAAGATAAATGATGGGTGTTAGTAAAATGAAGAATATTATCAAGGACAAACAAAGTTGCAGCATGTTAACAGAATGTCTCATAATCTATCCTATCTTTAAAAGCATTTGATTAATATTTGGGTGGTTGTGGTTAATAGGTCATCAAAGAATTATTGTTTTATTTTTAAAAATATTACCAATATTCTTAAGATTAATTTTATTTAATATAATATACCACAGGTTTTTTTCTCTAGAAGAATGTATCTCTAGTTTTATAATAAAAGTCAATGAAAAATTCTACTTAAATAATAAATATTAATTTGATTAAAAGATTTCCCTGCATTCAAAAATAAATCCATACTCATTTTGACTTTAGCAGAATTCAGACTTTCATATAATCTACCAGATTTCCAAAGGACAAAGTAATAGGCACAGCAACAGTTAATAACCTACCTAGTAAAATTAGGAGAGGCTCATCATCATACACAATTCTCAGTTTTCCTGATGGCTAGGAATACACCTATGAATCATCATCTTCAAATGGCACTCTGCATCTTGTAATTCAGTATTCCATCATATAGTAATTGAAATGCTAATATTGTCACTCTTAAACTTAAAAAAATATATAAAAAAGAATTATTTTCAGAGGAACAGGACCATTTTAGAGAAGCAACATGTTACAGTTGAAATCATATTAGACTTGGACTAAAGTTTTCTGCATTCAGATTCTGCCCCTAACACATATTAGTTGTGTGATACTAAGGAAATCAAGGAGACTGTCTCAATCTTGCTTTCTTTCTCTGTAGAGCAAAAATAAAAATTGTTAGAACTTAAATCACAAGGTGTTAAGGTAATTATTCTCTCTCTCTCTCTCTCTCTCTCTCTCTCTCTCTCTCTCTCTCTCGGGTTTTTGCAAGGCAAATGGGGTTAAGTGGCTTGCCCAAGGCCATACAGCTAGGTAATTATTAAGTGTCTGAGACCAGATTTGAACTCAGGTACTGCTGACTCCAGGGCCAGTGCTCTATCCACTATGCCCCAACATATCATTTTTAATTACTGCATTCTGTGAATCAATACAGTAGCAAAAGCTAAAATAGGTGGCCCCTTAAATAAACAATCCAAAAGCAACTACTGATTTTTTTGTTCTTTTCTATTAACCAAATCAAAGAAGAGGGAAATTTTTATTTTGTTTTATTTTATTTAGCAACCTTGGCAACTTGTCATAATGAAAAATTAATCTACACCATGCAATCATTTACTGTGAAACTTGTAGAAAATATTTCTCAGAAGTATTTTATAATATCCCCGTGATGTAAATTGGATAAAGGCTGGTATTCAGACACCCAATTTTATGGAATTAGAAATTGGTTTTCTAATTCAAGGAACATGGAAGCATGGATTATTCTGGGTATTAAACCATGACTTCTGGGTGACAAGAACCTTCAATTGCAAAGGGGCAAAAACTTCTGATGGGAGAGTGTTAGTTTGTCAGCAATTAGGATTATATACAAGGTAGAATTTTTTGACAAGCTTAGGTCAAAAGAGAAAGGTGTAATTGATAAAGAACCAAAGTAGAAGTAAGGATGATATGACCTTGAATCTGGTCTCAGATGTTTATTCTTGTGTGATGCAGGGCAAGTCATTTTATCATATTTAATATTAACTTCAATTTAAACATAATTATCTTACAGTCTTCCCTGATTAATGTGCAGATTACAATATATGTAAAGTGTTTTACATAACTTATAGCGCATTATAAATGTGAGCTATTATTAGTATCACTATTATCTGTGGAACTGAGTTAAACAATAAAAGAAGGTAGAAGAATTCCTCCAATTACAATTATCCTTAAAATGGATTGTATTTTAAAATGAATCAATTGTGTTTTATAATATTTATTTTTAAATAAAACATTTTTTGCAATTAAAGTGTTAATTTAGAAACTTCAAATACACTGTCAACTCTGTCTCGATTTTATGAAGTAAATTTAATCAAACTCCTTCTAAAGATTAAATGATTGAGGAATTGTAAATGATAGAGGACTTCAGTACCACATCTGAAGGGTTAAAAAACCCATTACAAATAACAATTTCGATCACTAATAAGTCAAATTCGCATAACTTTTAAATAAACTGTGTGTGTAAATTATATGTACAAGCCCCTTTCCCAAGTTTTCAGTTTTTTTAACATTGTTTTCTAGTTTCCTAAAGCATTGGAGACACCCATAGATAAATTAGAAGGATTCTATTGCAATAAAAAAATTAAGAATAAATCTCATAATAATCAAAAAAAGAAGCCTAGTTTAAGGTTTTAAGGTAATTGCATATTTTTGCCCTAATAGAATGTAAGACCCTTGAAAGAAAGAATTAATTTTTGTTTTTTCTTTATATCTTCCCCATACTTATTGTAAATAATAATGATCAAAAGATAATAGGAATTTGACAAATTCTTGTTAAATGACAAAAAATATTTTAAAAATACACAAGCAATATTTTAAATATTATAAGATTTTGAAAATAGACCAACAGTATTACATTGTATAGCCAACAATCTTCAGAATATTGATATCAAACAATCTCTTCACTAAGAAAATGTATATGATTTTTCCTATAATTAACATTTTAGAAATATTTCTAAATATTTCAGGATGCTATATATAGAAACACAAAAATGAATAATAAAAAGTCAGAAGTGATATTTAAATACAACAGTCACATCATCTTGTAAATTTTACCTCCAACTAAAAAGAACACTCTCCTGAGAGATTTTTGTTCATATCTTCCCATAAATTTTCTATAATGGATGCAATCTGGTAGTCTTTCTCTAAGTTTAATGTAAAATGAATAGAATCTCTAGGTCTAATTTTTACTCTTCCTACATGAATATTTTTTTTTCTTTTGAAGGGAGAAATAGAGAAGGGATGAAAGTAGGAGAGAGTGAAACAGCAGACAGACATACAGACTGATAGAGAGTCAAAGAGAGACACTAAGTGACAGAGATATACAGAGAGGGAGACTTATGACATGCTTTAAACTATTCATCATACAGTCTCTTTTACTTCTATGGTAAATTGTGATTTTAATTATTTTTTAATCATCATTATTAGGTATTCAAAACTGACAAAATGATATTGAGATATCTAACTTTAATTATAACCAGAATTGTTGTTTGGAAAATTCGAGAAGCTATAGGAAAATGATTTGATCCTAAATAATACTCTCATTTATTTCAAAGGAAACTTTAGTGTTTTGACTAATTCTTGTTTAACCTTAATTGACAATTTTTTCTTGTGAACTATGAAAAAAATAAAGCTATGTTTTCAAATCAGTAGCTACATTAATTTGTTAATAGTAACTAACAATTACACTCAATTTTAAGGTCTATAAAATACTTTACCTACATTCTTGTTTGATTATAAACCTATAAGGTGGGTGACATTTTTATTCAAATTAATAAATATGGAAAGAGTGGTTACCACAGGTTAAGGGATTTGTAAAATCAAAATGTATCTTTAGGGTGGCAATGGAATGAAGTGGTCATCTATCAATCTTGAAATTTTATAGATAAGAAACTGAGGTCCATGGAAGTTTGCAAACCTCCCACAGGTAGTTAGAATTAATGGGATAAAATGAACCCTGATGATCAGATCCAGGATTTAGATAGACAGATGTATACATCTGTATACATCGGGCAGATTTTAAAGGTGGTATTCAGACTTAGATATTCCTAACTCCAAAACCAGTGATATTGTTATTAGAATACACTATTTTGGGGTAGGTGGAGCAGTGGATAGATCACTGGCCCTGGAATCAGGAGTACTTGAGTTCAAATCCGACCTCAGACACTTAATAATTACCTAGATGGGCAAACCACTTAACTCCATTGCCTTGAAAAAACTAAAAAAAATATACTATCTTTCCAACAGAAAAGTCGAGATTTTTGTTTAGATATTATCTGAAGTTATAGAAGAGTAGTAAAAATAGTAGCCTTCATTTTTTTTCTAGAAATGTATCATGTATATTTCCATGACTTAGCAAAGGATTTCCTCAGATATGAGGATGAAGTTATAAATCAATATTACAAGCATTTTTTAATATATATAAGAACCAGGATCTACCTATAACTTTTCTGTCTAGTGAAAATATTTGGTCCACACCAACAAATGTAGGAAAATAGGTCTCTCTCTCTCTGTGTATGTGTGCATATGTGTGTCTTTTACATACATACACACACAGGCACAGAGAACCACAAAAGCCTTTGATAACTTTCTTTTTGATTATGTAAGAATGAATGCTCTATTCCATCTTGGCTCTCTTCTCTATTCCCACGTCTAATCTCCCTTTCTCTCCCGGGGTTCAGATGTCATTGCTGTATATGTTAGTAGATGAATCAGTTTTCCTTCTGCTAAATCCTCTTCCTGGGAAGATGAAGTAGCTATGCATTGATTTTGACCAAATAAATTATTTTTCCAAGAGTAGAAAAAACTTCTGCCCTTTCAAATGATCAGATTAACATGGTTATTTTCACATTATTAAGTAATCAAGGAACAAATGCATTAGGAAAGAGTTTAGTTCACAGTCTGGCTCGTCGGTTTCTAAAAACTATTGTGCACTGACAGCTAACCCAGATTCCATTTCTTCCTTTTCCTCTGAACCACAAGGGAAGCTAAAATGCATTTTTACACTGCATTTTGCCTAAAGGCTCTCAGTAAAATTTAATTTTCTTACTGCATTGATTTTTCCATTATAAGTTGTAACAGTCTAATGATATCTCATAAGAATTTTTAGTGGTGAGAAAAAAAGAATGTGAATGATTTACCAATGGTAGCTGAAAGTACTTGAAGATTTTCTCTTTTTGTGAATTTCATAATACTCTTCCCTCTGTCTTGCTGATGGGCAGTTGCTAAAAAGTTAGTGCCTGTCTCTTTCCAACTGATTGCTTAGATAAGATTAAAAATAAGTGGATAAAAAGCATATGTAACTTTTTTCCTACATAAAATCTTAGTGTTTGAAATCAAAGCATTCTATTTTAGGTAGCGGAGTAAGTATTCAGAGATGGAACTGAATGTTATTGTTAAAAATTAATGCACCACACTGAAATAATGTGACTGAGAGACACTAGGGTGTAAAAGGCTCTTGTCTTTTAGACTTGATTACAGTCAGTAAAGGCTGACATCTTACCCTAATTGCTTCAGATACATCAAGTTGTCATGTTTTTATTTCCCATTTGGACAAAGCATGCATCAAAAAGGTAGTACACAGGCTGATCCCCTACAAAAGAAAGATATAAAATCTCCCCACAAAAACTTGATATTTCATTCCCTTCTGAACCGTTGCCTTAACATTGAAGCTTCAGCCATAACTTAAAATAACCATGTTTGAGAAAAAGTATAAAAAATAGAACCAGTGTCACAGTGAACACAACACAGAATTCAGAGCTCCATATGTTCAACAGCTCCAAGGGAATATTTTAATTATTATCTTACATTGTCATCAACACTACAGGTGGCTATAAATAAAAAGGAAATTTTCTGTCAAAAGTTAAATAATAAGCTGAATAGATTATTTATTATAAGAATATATTGACCACAATGAGAAAGGCAGTAATTGGTATTCCTGTTCACTATCCTTATTACTGATATTGTGTAATCTACTAATATTCATTTTCATGTAATAAGATCTTTATTATTTTTTAACATTTAAGGGACTCACAGTAGAAATGTTTAGCACCTGCTTTGAAGGAATGAATTGTTCTTTAAAATGTCATGAAAATAAATAATTAAGGAGACAATTTCTTTTCCTGCTTCAACTTTCTTCATTTGAATTTTTAACCGCAGTATACACTGGACACAGAAAATAAGCAAACTTCCCCCACCTCCAGTAAAGAATACACTAGTGCGCTATATGTTCACTTAGCAATTAAGATAACCTGGACCTCTTTACAAAATTATTCTTCAAAACCATTTGTTCATTGATGAGCACTATGTTATTTGCTTGGGGTTTCTGGCTAAAATGATTAATTGTCAATTAATTATGGTACCCCTTTCATTGCCAAGGATTCCTGCTCTGAGGATTTTCCATATGTAAATAGTGAAAAAAAAATGATGAGTTGAAGACAAAGTCTCTGAACCATAGTGTTAATGATATTATAAGAGTTATAAAAACTATACCTTGTCTTTGCTCAGACCAAGTTAATTGATTGCCTTATCTTAATCATTAACTACTTTTCAGGCAATGAAAAAAAAAAGGCATACTGGTGCATGCAGTTTTCCCCATTTAATTTTAGTAGTAAAAAATGTTATTATCAAATATTTAAGAAAATTGTATATAAATCAGAAATGTATTATGGGAAATGTGGCAAATATCTTGCTGCACAAGAAAAAATTACTCATTTTGGATACAAATCTATATTTTATATTTTCAGTCTTTTTTGAATGCACTGCAATTTCAAGCAACAGAATTGAATGGGCATTTAAAATATATCACACTATGATGTCATTATATAAAACTAGTTTCGTCTTCCAAAATAATAAAATAAAATTTTAAAACATTAAGCAACAATTTCCTTTCAACTACAGATTTTATTATTTAGGTAAATCCCCTGGATATAATGCCTATATTTTTAAATGAGTTCTTTCCTTGAAATTTTTTCTAAGGGAATCATCCTAACTTCAGATGTAAAATATTTAATATTACATAAAAATAATTGACAGTACTTATCTTCCACCCCCAAAACAAAAAAGAACCTCCCCTCCTCCAAATTATTGAAAGGAAAGTGAAGACTATTTATTCTATTTCCTGCCTAACTCAATCTTAGGACTTCATCATTCACCATTCTTCATCACCATTCTTCTAAAGCTGGAGATTCTTTTGCCCTGCTACCCACTTATCTAATTTGTAATACCTATCCCTGATCATTGGCCATGCTTATTTCTCTCTGAAATTTACTAACTCACTAGTTTTTCTACTTCCACTGAGCAGTTTCTTCCCCCCCATCTTTACCCTATCTGCTTACTCCTCCCCTTTTTCCTGTTCTTGCTTATGTGCTGTTAGAAGATAATTTCCTTTATTTTGCTTCTGTATATCCCTAACTTTAGCATAGAGATTTTCATATTGTTACTCAGTTGTTCTAATCATGTCCAACTCTTTGGGATCCCATTCAGACTTTTCTTGGTAAAGATATTGGAGTGATTTGCCATTCCTTTTTCCAATTTGCTTTACAGATGAGCAACTGAGATCCCAGATTCATACATCTAGGTGAAAGAGAGCAGGTTTGAACTGAGATATGAGTCCTTCTGACTTTAGGCAAAGCATTCTATCCACTATGCCACTTAGTTGTCCTATTATATAGTAAGCAAAGTTATCCCTCCCATATGAAAGAGTTATATTACCACTACCATAATGTGGAATATCAACATATATAATATATATTATGTATTTCTGAGTGTCTAAACCCTTTCAGTATCAACTGTTGGCTTCTGTGTGTCACCTGTGCCTGGCTTCCCCCAAACTTCCCCAAACTGCCCATTTAACTTCTTATGATGATCTATGATAAATTGAAACCACACTGGGGAAAGTCATGATATGGAAAGGATAACTATATGTATTAAAGTATTATAATAACTTTTATATCTTTGTATTTATAACCACATCATAAACAAATCACCAATACAGAATAATTTGGTAAAGGAATTAGTGTTGGAAAGGGAATCTAGAAGGACAGGGTTCAAACTCTACCTCTGACCATTATTAATTGTATGATTTGGGGCCCACTACTTCACATTGCTGAGATTTGCTTTCCTCATCTGCAAAATCCACAAAATAATAAAATGTAATATCTACTCTCACACAGTTGTTGTGAGGCTTCAATGAGATAAGAACATGAATTAGTACAAATCCAGGCTCCTTGCTTCCTTCTCCTAATTCCTGCTCCTGCTAATCCCCGATAGGAAACTTATTAAAACCTACAAAAATTCCCCAGCACTCAGGTGAGTGACCTGTTATCTCCAGGGTTTCAACAGGGGTGCATTCAATTCCACATAGATTCCAATACATAGGTCCTGTTTCCATCATTTTCTTGTTTTAAGAATGTCCCCATAAAAAAGCAAACTTACTTTACTGTGTTATATGTTCTTTATTTCTTTTAAAGCACTATGGATATCCTGAATCTTTATAAGTCTTTAATAAAACAATATACAATCCACCTGCCCTAAAGCAGATTATATATTTGGGTGCTTCTGCATATAAAGATGGCCTGCAGCTTTACCATTTTAGAATATAGAAATAGTCAATATAAAGGCAAACTTGTAAAATTACACAATCACTTCTCAATAGCTATGTTTATTCTGCTGTGGTGATTCTTGTAGACTTTTCAAATATTTGTTTTCTATTTGATTGCAAGACTCCATCAGAGCAGGGACGAGTGTATTCATTCATTGCTTTGAACACAGTGGGAGCTCAATAAAAGCATTCCCTGCTATAGGAGGTCTGTCATTATAAAGCTATAAACCTGCTCTTCAAGGAAGGAGCCACTTACTTATCCTGTAACTTCCTTTCAAAGATTGAGATGATATCCTAGTGAATGCAAAAAAAAATCTGTTACTGTCACTCACAATCAGTTCTCTGCACAGTATGTAAGTTGTTTGAGTCCTGAAAATATAGTCTCAGTATTCATAGAGTCATTCTAATGAATCAGAGCACAGGATAACAAAATATTTCAGTTTATATATGCATACATATATAGAGTTATGTACATATACTCACACACATAAATACAGGTACAGACATGTATTTATATATATATATATATCTCATATATATATATATACATAATATATATTTAGACAACAATATATACTTATTTGTGTATAAAATTAAAAATATACAAGTTTGACCTATAAGTTATTTGTGAATTCATAGTAAGGGAGGAATTTTCCCTAGGAAATGTGTGTGTATACATATATATATATATATATATATATATACATATATATATATATATATATATTACTATTTAATTGTAAGATTGTCTCTCAAAATATCATAACAAAACCTCAGGTATAAGTAGCAAAAATGTACTTACGTTTTCCAGAATTTTTAATCTTTCAACTTTTTCCATTATAATGTTATTTAAAATTGAAATATCTTGCATTTTGCTTTTATAATCTGCTTACATTTAACTTCAGTGAATAGAGAATCAAATTTTAGTATAAACTCAAGCAAACAGAGAAGGTGGAAAGGCAACTCTTTTAAGACTTTTGCTGAATTGGTGGTTGCTTGTCATTTAGTCTCAAAGAGGACCTTGATATCAGGAAGTTCATACCAGGACTTGCAAATGAATTGCATGTAAGTGAGACATGGTTGTTCAAAGTCACCAATCTTACTTTCTCTTCCAGAGCCATTTGGGTCCAGCGCAAACATATAGTTTAGGAGGATTGGAGATGACACCCTGCTGAACTGGTGCTGATCTATGTTGGTGGATATATTTTCTAATTTGGATTTCCCTATACAAATTAAATCATGTATACAGTACTTTTCCCTTCCAATGCCCTTCCTCCAGAAAAAAAGCATTATTGAAATTTTATTCAAATAATTTTCTATGTGTTTTTTTTAGTGAGATAGAATGATGTCTGTATTTTGTGGAATATTTTTGAAAGACTAGATCATCTAATGAATTTCTATTAAAGCTGCTGAATAAATTGTTGAGAAAAAATAAGAACAATAATATATTTGTAATATGAAAAGAGAGAATAAAGTTACTCAAATCTCACTTAAGAGGATAGCATAGAATATAACATAGATTACATGTTCTCTAATATACCTTTATTATTAATTCTCAATTAAGTTAAACATAAGGGAAGTGAGGTACCAAAGGGAAAAGTAATTTGTCCAAGACCATATGGACAAGACCAAAATTCAAATACAGATGTTGTGACTCTAAATCTAGTCCTCTATTATTTATAATTCACCACACTGAGGGGTGTGAGTTTTATGTGAACAATTTAGGTATCACAAACTGAATGAAACTGAAACTTTCATGGAAAAAACCCATTCCTTTAACTCCCCCTTTGTCTTAATTTATTTCTATAGTTTAGCATAGTTTGGAAGAAGGATAAAGTATCATGTAGATGTATTCAAGCTACATAATAATTTGGCATCATAATAATTTGAACAGCTACATGAAGACATCAAAAATATCTGGAAAGGAATTAATAAATGCTTAGGTTCATGTGTAGGAATTAGAATGATAAGTAGGGACAAGGTTTGAAATTAGTTCTAAGGAAAAAAAACACCCTTTATAGGTTTTTGAAGTTGATTGGACAGTAGCGAAGGTAAAAGCAGGAAAAGAGGGTCAAACTGATGAGAGTAATAGAAATTGGAATTTCTGGAATAAAAAAAATGTTTTTTGGAGTAGAAAAAATGGTAGGATACCATGTAAATTTTATGACATGTTGAGTTCCAGAAACAAATAGGATATTCAAATATTGATGTAAACATAACTTTCCAGGCTTAAGATCATGTTAACTTTGGAATATGTTGAGTTTGAGAGAATGTTTGGATGTTGAGATAGTGATGTATGTATGAATCTTTGAGGCTCGAGGAAAGAGACTACAGTTCAAAATAAAAACATGAAAATCCTAGCAGGGAGAGTTGAAGCTAAAGAGAAAGAGGAAGAGTGAAATTTCAGTAGAATAACAACAGTGGGCATGGATTATAAGGAATGAATTATACTGATGTCCCAGATGTTTCTTGAAAGAGATTTGAAAGAGAATGGAAAAAATGGAACTTCAGATTAAGATATCAAACTATGTCAACAATGGGAAATATTGATTAAATTATTACTCCAAACAAATTTAAATGAGGGGAACTTTAAAAGTTTATAGATTTAATTCAAGTGTGGGAAATGTATATAAGCCAATTATTGCATTTCTCTGGTTTGTACTGAAAATCTATGCTCTTGTGTGTTCAGGCTACTTTTCTTTTGCAATACACCAAGACATGGCATGCTATCTTTTTTTTTTTTAAACAGTACTCTAAAATATCTTTTATTAATATACATAAGTCTCAAGTCATAAGGTAATCCTGACTAAATTTAAATAAAAACAAGAGCAATATATTTACATATATATTTATGTTTTCAACTACTGAATTAAATTTGGAATGGTAAACTGGTCTCAAACTTTATAGCGAACTAGGAGTAGTATAACTGTACTCCCAAAACAACTCATCCTAAATGTACTTTGGTATATTATGTTATATCCATAGTTCCATCGCTATACTCAAATAAATACTTCCCCAAAGATTTTTGCATAATCTAGCATTCTTAAATAAGAGTTTTCATCCAGACTTTGAATTTGATATCTCAACACTCTAAATATGACATATATATATATATATATATATACATGTATATATTTTATGTGTATGTATATATATATATATAAACATGCCATATTAAGTGTGTTGTGTATGTTTGTGTTTGTGTGTGTGTGTGTGTGTGTGTGTGTGTGTGTATAATTTTCTGTATTAAATCTAATTTGCTTGGCTTTTTTTGCCTAGATAGTTGTTCTTTTTGGATTTTTTAAAATTTTGAATTTTTTCTTCCTTATTCATCTCTTCATTTGAGAATATTTGCATTTTTAGCCATCAAAAAACCTTATATGTTTTAGATAACCAGTGCAGGGTGCCTTGGTAGTTTGAATATTTGACTGGTCTTCTGTTTGGAGTAGTAGCTATTAGATGACACACTGGATAAAGTGCTGTTATTTGAGAATGGAAGAATGGATTTGAAATTTTGCTTTAATAGTTTATGATCCTGGGGCATTAATGCATTGCTAGTCAAGTTGTGAAATGATCAAATCATTCTGGAGAGCAATATGGAACAATGCTCAAAGAACAATAAAACTGTTTGTACTCTTTGACCCAGCAATTTCAATTCTAGGTTTATATCCATAAGAGATCATAAAAAAGTGGAAAAAGTCCCACATAATTCAAAATATTCATAGCAGCTCTTTTTTTGTAGTGGCAAAGAATTGGAAATTGAGGAGATGTCCATCATTTGGGGAATGGTTGAACAAATTATGGTATATGAATATTTTTAGAATATTATTGTTCTATAAGAAACCATAAATGGTTGAACTCTAGAGAAGGATGGAATAAATTACAGGATCCAAAGATGAGTGGAGGGGGCAGTACCAAGAGAGCAATGTAGACATTAACAACACTGAGATGATGAGCCTTGATGGAAGCAGCTCCTCTCAGTAGTTCAGAGAGCTAGGACAACCATATTAAACTGGCTATGGACAATGTTATTACCATCCAGAGGAAGAAAAACAAATCAAAACAAAAAAAAAATCCTTCAGAATCTGATGAACACTACGTTTACTGTTTTTTTAAAAAAAAAATCTCTTGAGTTTTTCTTTTCATTAATCCTAATTCCTCATACCAAAATTACCTAATCTGTAAACATGTTTAACACAAATGTGTATGTAGAATATTAACATGACTGTTCACTGCTGAGGAGAGGGAGGGTGGTAGGAAATTTTATATATTAAAAATATACATTTGAATACGGATGAATGTTGAGAAACTTTCATGACATGTATTTGGAAAAATAAAATATCAATAAAAAAAGAAAAAAAGTTTATGAACCTGGGCAAATAATTTTGCCTGTAACTACCCCAGTTTTTTAATCCATAAAAGTATCTACCTCCAAGGCTTTTTGTTAGTATTAAAGGAGATAGTATTTGTAAAGTAATTACAAACCTTAAAGTATTCTATGAATTCAAACTCATAAATATTATTGTTAAGGCATTGGTTAAAGAATGATCCTCAACTGGAACGAAAAACAATACATAAGTTTTAACTCAATGCATGCCTCATCCTCAATCTTCAGTTGCATTGAAGAAGTAGGGTGGGTATTAATTTAGTCAATTTAATATACTCACTATAGAAATTTAGTCACAACATATAAGTAAAAACTAAAACATTATGTTTCAACAAAATTTGGAAGAGAAGCAACCTAGTTAACCACTAGCCATGTATGTAATCATAGAGCATTTTTTGGTTTAGTTTGGTTTTGTACTTGGCAACTATGTGGAATATCATCAATTCCCCAGATATACACAAAAATAAGAAATGTGAACCAAGGATGTGTTTATATCATGAATGTCATCACTCAAACTCTCACAAAACAAGTAAATAAAACTGTTTAGATTTATATATTAACTGGCAAGGATTTTACATTTCAGAGAATATTACTAATAGATCAAGATAAGCAGTTTTCCTCATCATCTTGCCATATTTGAGGTATATATTTCACAGTTCTCAAAACTGTCAAGGAGGAGGGAATCCATCTTTTGGATTTCATGAATGTTTCTATTTGCTTCCTCCATTTTTTTCCTATGCTCACCTACAGTATGTAAGATGTATCCTCAAACTATTGTCGGCTGAGACACAGCCTACACTGCTGCATCCCAGACATTACTCTTCATTTATACTAATCCCCATACCAATTGGAAGTTTTTCTAATAGTGAATGAAATAAATAAACTAATTACTGATAAAATTGTTTTGAATTTCTGATTCTATATACTATGTATAATGTTTATGATAAATTTTTTTATTGATACCATCAGACTCTTCAACTCTTCTCATCAACATAGTTATGCCAAGTATTCCTCTCAGAGAGCCATCCCATGTGATGTATAATACTTACAGAAAAGGAAAAAAAGTGATAGATGCATTTTTAAAATCTGATAATGTGAGCAATGTGCAACACCTGAGGAACTCCCATCTCCAAAAGAAAGGATAAATCTGGGATACTCTTTTACATTTCTTGGTTCAAGTCCTGCTTAATCTTTACACTTTTGTTACTTTTTCATTTTGGCATGGTTTTTTCATTTAAAATAATGAATTTCATTGCAGGTATTGTGTGTTATTTTCTTGATTCTGCTTTTTTTTCCATTCAGCATTAGTTCATCTAGATTTTCCATGATTTTCTATAATCAAACACATAATATCTTAGAGCAGAGTAATATTCCAATATATTCATATACTAGAACTTGTCTAGTCATCCCCCCAATTGATGGACATCTACTTTGTTTCCTTTTTGGAATGGACATAATTTTGTCTAAATAGAGGTTTTAATAGGTCTTAATTATTCAGGATAGGGTGGCAAGGGGGAACCCTGGGGGGGGGGGCAGATCAAGCTGTGGTGTTGGAGAGAGGGATTGTATTTTGTGTTTCTCTCACCACCCTTTTGAAAAAAACACCTAAAATCTAAGTTTTTAGGAAGAAGTCCTAATGGACTGATCTGCAGAGAATACATTACTATTAACATCTGCTTTTCAACTACAGATATAAGGCAAACAGATACTACAGCAGGAGAACTGGTTTGAGTTTTGAAATAACCTGGTAAGATTGCTGCAGGCTTTACTGGATGGCAAACAGTTTGAAAAAGCAATGTTGTCTCCTAACAGATATATTGTTAAGGATGAAACCATGACTAGGATAAAACAATTTTGTTTACTAAATGAATACAACCATTTTCTTGGGATGACTATGTAACTTCATCCCCCTACCTAGTATGCTAAATAAAACTCCATCCTGTCTTTCTATAGTATTAGAAGCCCAAAATACTATCCACTAAGAAGCTGCTTAATGTCTAAATATGATCATCTTTTTAAACATCTTATCAACTCAAATTGCCTCAATTTCCTTATCTATCAAATGAGGAGAGAAGAAAATGGCAAAGCACTCCAGTTTTTCTTAAAGAAAATTTCATATGGGATCATGAAGGATAACACATGCCTGAAATGATTGAATAACAAGTTTGCTTCCAATTCTTAATTACCATAAAAATTGCTGCTATAAATATTTTGATATAAAGGATCATTTTCTTATTAATGGTTTCCTTGGAATATAAGTCTAGTTGAAAAATCTTTAGTTAAAAGGGTTTTGTTATTTTAGTCACATTATTTGCATAATTCCAAATTGGTTTACAAAATGATGCTATGTAATGTATTTAAAATTTTTGATAATCTCCAAATGGAAGATTCAGGTACTATGGCAATGAACAAATGTTACAGGAGAAAGATCTGCCAAATCCTAGAGCTCACCCTCTGTATACAGGTATACATTGAATCTTGGAGTTGATAGAAATCTTTTGAAGCTATCTAGTCCACCTAAGACTTAGACAAGAATTTTCTCTTGTAATATGTTCTATAGGTCATCAAGCAAATGTTCCTCTTAGAATTCCAATGAGGGAGTATACACTAAAGTTAATTCCTGAAATAACTATTTCATTGTTGGATCATTTTAACAGTTAAAGTATATGGTGACTTAAATTTCCTTCTCTGCAACTTCTTTCTTCCTAATGCTACTAGTCTAATTGCCCTACCACAAGGTAGCCCCTCAAATACATAAAAATAGTGGGACAGCTTCCAAGGATAGCTTACTCCAAAGATGTCTCTTCTCTAGGCTAAAAAAATCTATTTCCTGCAAAAAAATGAAAAAAACTTAATATGATTTAATATGTGTAAAATATATTATGGAAGAAAACATTTTTAAGTTATTTGTTATATTTCTGCATTGACAAAATCATTCAATCAGTAAATATTTATTATCTAATGTACTAAGTGAAATGAAAATCATCTAATAAAAATATTATAGAAAAGAATACGAACAAAAGAGAAACATTTCAGTTGATCTGATGGGATTTCTTTTTTTTTTAATTTAATTGATTGGGGATAAGAATGACTTGCTCAAGATCACACAGCTAGGAAATTATTATTAAGGGTCTGAGGTCATATTTGAACTCAAGATCCTCCTGACTCCAGGGCTGGTGCTCTATACATTATACCACCTAGCTGCCCCTGTCTGTTGGGGTTTCTGCTTTTAATACTTTAAAATATCAATAATATTGATATTAATTGCTATGCATAATAATGTTATTTATAAAAATATTGTAATAAAGTTTTAGAAAATAAAATTTCTCATGCTACAAATTTTGAAAATATATTGTATATGTACAAATGAAGTGGTATATGTGAATGGATCCACATCTCCTACATAATGAAGTTAGCAAGTAGACATTGAAAGTTAATATGGAGAAATACAAATAAAATAATATGAATGTAAAAATAAAATATAAACTTTTTGTGGTAATATTTTTTTAGGGTTTTTTTTTTGCAAGGCAAATGGGGTAAGTGGGTTGCCCAAGGCCACACAGTTAGGTAATTATTAAGTGTCTGAGACCAGATTTGAACCCAGGTACTCCTGACTCCAAGGCCAGTGCTTTATCCACTATGCCACCTAGCTGCCCCACTACGTCACCTAGCCGCCCCTGTGGTAATATTTTACCTAAGAAGATAATTAATTTGAAAAAGCAATGCAGAGATTAAAATTTTCAAAAATTCACTTGTGAAGAAATTTAAAGTAGCAGCAAGAAGGAAACTTTTTGGGTAGTTAGGAACACAAACTTCTCTGAAAGTTCCACTTGGAATTAGCATGTGAGGTTCTCTTCCTATCAGTAAAGGAAAGGCTTTTGCACTATGTGCAAGGAAAAATGATTATTATCAATTTAATTAATTATGAGTGCAAAGTAAAACAAAAAAGAAAATGTTTTAAATCTATATAGCCTTCATATAGATAGGAAAAAGTTTTACAAGAAAAATGCTAAATTTAGATTGATATAATGACAATCTTAAATTGCTATATTTGATTCAGGAAAATAATATAGAACAGAGCATTGATGAAAACAGAAATACTCAGAAGATTGTCAAAATCATATTTTTAGGCAGGGGGAAATTGCATAGGAATTCTATACAAATAGTTTATGAATCTAAAATGAATCTAGCTGGTCAAGAAGGAAATAAATGAAAATGATAGAACTACAAGAAAGTGAAAAAAAAGAATGAATTTTATTCCAATGAGGGTACAAAACTTCTTGGAAATGAAAGATTTTGACTAAAATTTTAGAAAATATTTTATTTCCCTTTGTCTTGTGTTACCATGATAATATTATTCCTATAAATGAATGATGTCTAGTCAATCTTAAAATTACACCTTTTATAAAAGGATATTTTTGTATGCTTAAGTTTCAGCTTATTAACTATTATGACAAGCACATAAATTATCGAAAAGAAATCTCACAAAATGTGATCTGTACAAGTGGAGAAAAGTTGGACATTGAGTACCACATCCATAAAATACTCATAAAACCAGAACCACATTCCTACATTCTTGGACAAATTCTCTAATCAAAACAAAGCAAAACTGAAATGCATTAATACAAATTAACAAGAATAAAAAATATGGAGGATATATTATAGACCTTAGTATACCAATGTAAGTTTGAATCTTTGGAACAAGTCTTACTTTATCACAGTCACTAAATATTTATTAACCACTTACTATGTGAGGTACTGTTTTAATTCTTTATCTACAAATTCAGATTCTGCCCTCAAGGCCATTACAATTATCAGTATTTCTGACAAGCTATCTTTTAGATCAAAGCTTTTCCTACCATCATTCTTATAATTTCTATAAAACTGAAAAAAGGGGATAACCATAATCAATAAAAACTCTAGAAAGATATTTAAACAATAGCTCAAAACAAACCCAAAGCATAAGAAATTTATTTATTCAACAGACATGGATAAAGTGAATAGGACAAAACTTCGTATATGACAACTCAACATCTGTAGAATATTTTAAAACAATTAAAACAAATTATTAAAAAAAATCTGTGGAAGGATGTGCCTTGAAAGGCCAAACAATGTAATTTCATTGTATGGACATTGAAAGTAAGGTTGAAAGACTTTAAAATACTTACCCAATGTCATCATACAATTAATTGTCAGAAATGGCATTTATTCTCCCGATCCATATGTCTATTGATTCCAAGTCCATCATTCTTTCTCTTAAGCCACTTTATCCAACTATGTACACATTAGGCACTTGAGAAATATGTGCTAAACTGAATCATTTGAATACCTACTATATGCATTGTATTGAAAAGGTAATCTGCTCAGTTGAACAGAGTCATAAGAAATTGATGCAGCAGTTCATTCTGACTTCATTCATTTGAGTAATTTGAAATTGCAAAGATGTTCAATACTCTATAAATAATACTTATTTCCTTTTTTACACTAATTAATATGATAATGAATGAAAGATGTTGAAGAGCAATAAAGGTATTCTTCAAACTATGTTCTAGTTCTGGAGGAATACATAAATAAATGAAAGGAATTTTGTGCCTGCCAGAGAAGAGTATGATAGTAGAGAAGATCTTCAAGGAGTAATGATTGACCTTGCACCAAAGAAGTACAAAATTCTTTTTAAACTATTTTGACTTCAGATGCTATCATAGCAAAACTTACAAATGTAGAGTAGTCAGTCAAAAATACATATGAATCTCTAATACACAGGATTTTTCATGCAATAATCAATATGCTAAGTGTGAACTTTTAAAACTGTCATAAAATTAATTGAGACTGACATATGCATTCTAATGAAAGTCATGTTATATTGAGAAGAATGTATTAAAGTACAAAGGTAGACATTCTCTAAAGAAATGCTACTAAATACAGGATGTTTCAACCCTACCTTCAATAGCATATATTTTACATTTCTAGGAGACACTTTGTTACTATTAGAATTTTGCTCCCATACTATTTAGCAACA